>NC_056736.1:479156978-479404478 GCF_019279795.1 Protopterus annectens | reverse complement strand
TGGCCAGTTGCATTTTCTCTGAATGTGGGTTTCAATGCCGCTTTAATTAATGTGGGTTTCAAGGACAGTGAGGTATTAATTAAGTCTGTTTTCATGTGAGACTGTATTGCTTTGTTTAGCAAATGTCTATCAGTATTTGTAATATAACATTTCAAATAAAAGTTTTAAATTAAATCCAAATATCTGTAATCATTGTAGAAGTAAAGCAAAACACAGTATGCACATTGAGAGGTTTGAACAGTATTTATGATAATTGAAGAGAAATAGCTCCTAAATGATCTCCTTAACTGCATTCCTAATTTTTCTGTGAACCAGCATGCTGACATAAAACTAATTGCTGGATCAGTATTCTCATCTCCTGAATGGCTCCTAACTGAGATAATGAAATTTTCCCTGTTTCTTTCTCTCATAAGCAAATACAACTAATTCTCCTTTTTGGATAGTTTACTCTACAAATGTTGTACATGGTCTTTTACAGTGCAGACAGATTGAAGAGAACTTCTAAACCTTAATAACTTTCAGTGCTGGAGTTATATTTCAAATGAAAAAGCTAGTTGAAAATATGTATTATTTGACATTCATATATTTTCATGATGCTTGGATAAATAATGAGATATTTAGCCAAATTATCTTTACTGATAATTTTTTTTACTAGAAACATGGTATTGTATAATAAGGCTATCACTTTGTAACTTTGAAAAAGCTTATTTTGGATTATTCTAGCCATCACTAGAAAAATAATTGCTAGTAAATGGATGCAAAGAACTTTCCCCACTTTATCTGTACTTATACAAAAACAGTTTGTGATAAGGAAACATAATGAATCAAATTAAAATCTGTTATAGGGTTCATAGGTGTATACTAAAATAAAGACCATTAAGGTCCTCAAACGTCTATCCATGCAACCCAAATGTGACCCAGGAACTTGATTTATATTTAATTTATAGGGGTGATTTACTGACTGCCTCTATCCATCAGACACATATGAGTCACACTAGGGGTTAATTTCTGATTACCCGTCCACAGGTCCAAGTTGCACTTAGATAGGGATAGGGTGAAACTCTGCTTCACATGGATGGGGAGACTGTTCCAGAGAATGGGAATTCTATGAGAAACATATCTTTCTCTCCAATATGTCCTATTTATTTTGCAAGCAAAATTTAGGTCTTTTAGTCTTCTAGTTCTGATGCTTTTTGGTTTATGGATTTGCAAACAATTCATCAATGCAGGCTGCAGGGATGCCTTGTATGTCAGGCAAAGATCACCTCTCAGAAGTCTGTATGATATCAAATAAAGAGTCAAGGCTTTGAGGAGCTCAGCATAGGACATTGTGTGTACTCCTTGTATTCCTTTTGTGAGAAACCTCTGTGTATGTTCTTGTTGCTGCATGTGTCTGATCAGGTGCATACCAAAGGGGGCATTATACTCTATGATGGGCCTGATGATGGCTGAGTACAGTGGTATGATGTCTTCTCTAAACCTAGATGCCATGCCCACTCTATAAGCCAACTGATTTTAAGTTCTAGCCTAAAGCTTCAGAAATTTTGGTCAATATGAACTAATAATATAAATATTATGTTTTTATATTATGCTGGTTTCTTGTTATAACTAGTCTCTTGGGTTGTCAGATATAGCAGATGGTAAAACTAAAAATGTTTGAACACTAATTTAGAAAGTCTAGATACACATTCCTGGGGATTTATTAAAGGGCTTAGCATGAGCAAAAAGGCCCTGTTTCTACTAAGTCCACAACTAAGTATTTTATGATTCAAAGATGTTGGCTGTGATGTCAACGATCCCATTATTGGATAATTTGCATTTCTCCGAATTGCAATTACTACTGCATTGCACAGGCCATTGCTGATCTGCATACTGTGAAATTAACCTGCTGTGGCCACATCTCGTTTGCATTGGCATCTCCCCTCAAGTGGATATAAAAGATCCTATGGCCCCTGTCAAAATGTGTGCAAGAAGTTCCCCAGTGACTACATACATTTTCCCCATACTCCTGATGACAGAGATACAATTATGCAGAACTTCCACCCTATAGCACTCTTCCATGAAATCTTGGGTGCCATGGACTGCACACACATTGAAATCAAAGCACCACTGGGGGAACAAGGAAGGGTGTACATAAACAGAAAGTGTTTCCACCCCATTAACACCCAGGTCGTGTGTAACACCAATAAAGTTATTCTGAATGTTTGTGCTAGCAACACCTACATGACTCCTATAACTGGAAAAACTCTCAGCTCTATCAGAGGTTTTCTAGTGGGGATATCTCACAAGGTCATTTACTGGGTGATGCAGGTTATGCACTTGAACCATAGCTGATGATGCACATCAGAAATACACACCCCCCACCAAAGAATGCTATGATGATGCATACACTCAAACAAGAAATATCATAGAGCATGTGTTTGGGCTTTTGAAGTCATGGTTCCAGTGCCAAGGTATACACACCCCCCAGCAAAGAATGCTATGATGATGCATACACTCAAACAAGAAATATCATAGAGCATGTGTTTGGGCTTTTGAAGTCATGGTTTCAGTGCCAAGGTACATCAGATGGAGCTCTGCAGTACGATCCCTGTACTTGTGCTGAAATGTTCACTATCTGTACTATCCTTCACAATATTATCCTGAGAAAACAGCTTCAGCAGGAAGAGCAAGGGGAAGGAGCACACATCACACCACCACTGGCAAGGTCACTACAGTCACACACAGGTGAGGAATCAGAGGGGAAACCACCAGCTGCTGTGAGTGTAGGTAGACATATGCATGCACAATATGCACTCGCCTTGGCCAAGAGACAATGGATAGCACATATGTTCACAACCTAAGGGGCTACAGCTTTCATCCTATGCACATACATAAAATAAAACTGATGCCAGGCAATGCTCACAAACTTTACTTAACCATGTGATGGCTGTGTACTGCTAGCATGAAACAGACCCAGTCCCAAAGTAAAACAATTGTAACTGCAGGATTATCAAGAGAAGTGTTTAACCTGGAATTACAGCAATGGCATAAATATTTGACAACACTGACTTATGTCAATAGATGGGTTCTCTATCATCTAATAGGCTTCATGCATCAAAGATACACACAATACAAAAGCTTGTAAGAAAGCAGTACAATTTTCAAAAGAGCATCACAAACACATATATACTAAGCACTCAGTCAGATAAGCATGCTGGGCATCAGACAACAGAATTGTCTATCCCTGAATCCAAATAATAGAATTAAGAATATGTCACAGTTATCATCATTTGCACAGGGTGTTGTTGGGGGGAGGTCAGGAGGTCTAAGCTGACACAAAAGGTAGTGGATGAGTGTAAGTAAGACGGACAGGCAGGCAGGCAGACATTTAGATAGTTATCAAATGGCCACTAAGACAGAATGAGCTGTAAGTATCATGAATGACCCATGTAACTGTTATGTGTGCGTGTGTCTGTATTGGAACTCAAGGTGAAATGTGCATGAGTGTCAGTAAGAACACAGCCAAGCTCAGTGCTAGCTCTATGCACTGGTATGTCACACAGGTGTGAGCCATGCATTGAAGAGGCAAACATTTATCATTGTCATCCATGACTGAGACAACTAGCTCTGCCAGGAGTTCCATGCCCATGGTCAAATGTGCTGCTGCTACCTGAACATTACTGATGTCTCCATGATGAGCTCTCCTTGTGAATAAGCTAAGGACCATGACCCCTATGGCCTAACACATTTGGGTGTGGACACCTTAATCACTGATGGGGCAGTGGAAGTAGTGCCACTATGGGAGTGTGATCAGGCACAGTCACATTGGCTAACATCAGATGATGATGCTGACCTACATCCACATAGATGATGTCCCCCTCCCAGCAGATGTTCCATCTCACACACACTGCCCATTCCATTGTGTCATTCACCCAATCCACTGAATTGGCCACACGGTGGAGGGAGTTATGCACGTCAGCTTGTGCCACATCTATAACCCTATACATGTCCTTGGAGGCCCTAGTAGAATATGCCTGCTCCTCCATGATGGGCCTAAACATATGTCCAGTGGCACATAAACACACAGCAAGAGGAGGTGGATGGTGGACAGCAGGCCTCCTCAAGCACCCCTAACAAATCTCTTGCATGGCACCCTGCTCACACTTCTGCTATGACCAGAGTCAACCAGCACTGAAGTCACAGTAACCACACTATCCTGGTCGAGGGTGTCACCCTCCACCTGTCCAATATCTGAGGGTTCAGTGCAATAGGTATCCATAGGCCTACTGACTGTCTCTGAGGGAAATACAGGGGATAACTCAATGTCAGCCTCAGTGTCCAACCTCTGCACAACTCTAATGTGCCTGTGTCGGCCACCATCATCAGAGTCTGCAGATACTCTGACATCAGCTGGTAAGAGTCCTACACTTCAAATATCAGGATCACCTGTGGTAATAAGCAACAAACACAGGAATGAAATTAATACTATGCTAAATATTTAAAACAATTTATATGATAATAAACTAACATTGGACATTCTATTGCAAATGGTACCGCAATAAACACACTCATTACACCCACATAACACATACAGATAAATGCATATCTTCCAAATGGTTACCAATAATCAAAGAAAAATGTTTAGCTCACCACATGTAGATAACTCCACATTTAGTAGGGAGGATGGTCCTAGAAGAAATGAAGCAAGGTACGGATGCAATTATCACAACTGCAATAACACGGGGGGGGGGCAGTGAATACACAATTGTTTGCCTATATGTCCCGTAACAATACTTTTAACTGAAACCTGGCTGACACGTCCACCCACAGCCCATGTGCCATGAACCAAAATGTGTTCTTAAGTCTATTAATTTATCAGTAGGTTAAAAAAACAGGAACTAGTAGTTAAATTTGTCAGCATTTCACTATACAAGCAAATCTTACAAACTGCCATATGTAACGTTACATGGAAGCTCCTTCTGGCTCATACTTTTCCTCCTAGACACATCAGCACAGACATCAGTAAATTGCTGGCATGCAGTTTCCACTGAGCTCTCTGGATGTCTGACAGTAGACAGGAACTCTTCGTTTGGTGTCAATGATGACTCAGTAGCAGCAACCCCCCCACACACACACACACACACTCTGTAGCCAGCTGTTCACAAACAATCATAGATGCTCTCCTCTGGGCTAATGAAATCATAACAATGGCACTATGACACACCTGACCATAAGTCCTAGTGAGACCCACCTAAGGCATTCACATCATTGACTATCTGGTTCTAAATCTGTATTCTGTCAGCCATATCACCACACACTGTCTCAAGCAGAAAGGCACTGGGCACCTGACCAGCTGAACTATGACATCATTTTGAGAGTCACTGAAAGGGGTTTATATAGATCTGTATGCTTGGTTGCATAATCCTATGTAACATAAAACAGAGAAGGATACAAATATAAATATCACATAAATAAATTCCTGCTCATATACACATATATATTTCCAACATTAAGCACTGGAGACACACACTTCATTTATTAAAATTGAAGGTTATGTGGATGTACGGTACCATATCACATTCACACACAAACCAATGTTTGGTCCAAAACAAGGAACACCACTTTAGTAATGTATTATTACCCACTGAAATAACAGGTTGACTATACATTTTCAAGACCAATCCTCCTGAATCACAACTTTTGTTTTGGCAATACACAAATGGTACTTGGCTCCCATACCCACAAAATGACAAGCAAATGAAAGTTTGCACAAACCAATTAATACCACATAATTCAATTGTTATATATATGCTTTCAACACAATTCTCAAAATGTGCACACATTTACAACAGAAAAGTCAATTTTATATAATTGCCAGTAACCTCTCACTGTGCCCATCAGTCCCCTTGAGGTGTCTATGAGCAATCTTAGAAGCATAACATCCATGTGCCATTGAAAATATAGTACATTACATTTCCAAGAAATAACGTAGATGATTGTAAGATAACCAATTTTAACAATAACACTAGTGATGAATGTTAATAAGCTATCTGAGAAAATAAATGCCTGCTAAAAATGCCTATGCCAGCAGTGAACTATAACAAGAATGTACTAGAAAAATATAATCTTACCTTAGCAAGATCAGAAACCTTCTCTGCAGATAAATCAAAAGTTATATTGATCCTCTTTGTTCTCCAAATGCACAAGTCTCCTCACCTTCAAGTTCTCAAGCTATATGGTTACGTTTTGATTGTGTATATTTAAGGTTCTGGGCACTGTGAACATGCAAATGAGGTGTGAACTCATTAGAATAGCTGAATCCCAAACTTTTCACTTTCTTGCAGCAAGTGTAAATATAGTTTAGGCACTGCTTCACTGTTAGTTGCTAATGGATTGAAACTGTAAATGATTAGCTGGAGGGAAAAGGAAGACACAACAGTAATTCAGACAACTTTACCTGCACTGGGTGTGTCACCTAGGATACACTTACAAAGTGCTGAAGTAACTTTAGCAAGCTTTTAAATGGAAGTCAGAAAACACACAGTTCCCCATTTTTGTTCACTAATAGCCACACTCTTCTGACTTTACTGAATACTGTTTTTTTCACTGTCATGTAAGTTTATCATACATTTAAAGGATGATACTAAATGCCCTGCAGACTCCATGTTTGAGAGTACAGCACAGACAAGTTAAGAATGAACACAATAGAAAGAGAAAACAGAGCTGTGTTGGTGAAAATAATACTCATAAATGGTTGCATAAAGTTTCCTTTATGTTTCCTTTTTGTTTTTTTTTAATATTAGTATTTGTGCAGCATGCAGCTTAGCTCAAATATGGTGAAATTGATGAATACTTTAAAATTAATGGAAGTTGCTTCTATGATAAGGACAGCATAAATTAGAGCTGTGAAGCAAGTGTGTGTTTAGCACACCTGGTAAACATAATAAAACACATAGTATATGTAGATTATCGTTCAAGTCCCACGTTTGTCTTTTAATGATGAAACCTAATAAACATTTTTTCAACAAAAATGCATGCTGAACTTTCCCTGTCTTATTTGTGCATTTCTCACCTCTAAACAAATATGGAGTAATGCCATAGACAATAAACAGACATTGTCAATTTCAAAAAAGCTACATTATCACATCTTTTGCTTTCCATTGCACAAACATTCTAAGCTGCATTGCATGGAGGTCAGCATGCTTCTACAACACCTGCAGGCAATAGGCAGACATTGTCAGTTTCAAAAAGATACATTGTTACATCTTTTCTTTCCATCATGCAAACACACTAAGCAGTGTTGCTTGATGATCAACATGCTTCCACAATAACTGCAGACTTGTCAATTTCTAAAAAAATATATTGTAACAGTGTAGTCTTCCATCTTGTAAACAAGCTAAGTGGCACTGTGCAGCACTCAGCACTCATACACAGTTATAGTGCCTTTTTTTAGGCAAGGTTCAAATGACAAATTCACCACCATAACAGGAAGAGGCAAGCAAAAACTGAGGGTAATGCTACTCAATGCTAGAAGTCTAAATCTCAAAATGCACTCACTTGATGCACTCCTTAAAATGGAGAACATCTGTGCAGTGACTGAGACCTGTTTCAAGGCTCTAGAGAGCACCCCTGCATTACCAGGCTATAACTCATACCACGCTTTTCGGCAAGCTATCCTGGACCAGAACACCAAAGGCAGAGGTGTGTCCATATTCATTAAGGATATCCACACCTCCAGGCTAGCTGTGCAGCATAATGCAGCCGCGTTTATCCAAGTGCAACTAACTCTTGGCAAAACTGCAATCCAAATTGTAGCTTGCTACAGGTCCCCCCACCATGGCCCAGGATTCCCACTCCTCTTTTCTTGATATATTGGAAAATATTAGGGATCAACCAAACACCCTAATAATGGGTGATTTCAAGTACCCTGCTATTAACTGGGAAAACTACTCATGTACCAACTCTTTCACTCAACGCTTTCTGGAATTCATAAATTCCAATGCCATTGATCAACGTATTCACACCCCCACCAGGGGCAACAATACCCTAGACCTAGTTATTACCAACATGAGTAACTGGTGTTCCACACCTGAATACAACTCCTCATTGATCAGATCTGACCGTAAGCTAATCACCCTAGATATCTGCATCCCGTTCCCACCTACCATTAAGGAAACCACGGTAAAAAATTTCTCCAAAGCCAAATTCATGCTTCTTAAGACAGAGGTGGAGAACTTCACGACATCCATGCAGATGGACAATACAGTTACGACTGCTAAATCCTACACAAATGCACTCCATAAGCACTTACACAAGTGCATGGATCATGCTATCCCAAACAGAACCAAGACACTATCCTCCAAAAAAAGGAAGCCAGTCTGGTGGTCCCCTGCCATAAACAAACTCTACAACATAAAGAAGAAATTATTTCAAAAGAGAGTAAAATCTCATGAGTGTGGGAGCTCCCTGGTCAGCCTCAGTAAGAAGCTGAGATTCATTATAAGATCCTCCAAAGCTAGCTATGAAAACAAAATTACCACTTAATCTAAGGGCAACCACAAATCATTCTATAGCTATGTCAAGAATTTCAGTGGCAACACCCAGATCTGCTCTGAGTTACAGCACAATGGCACAAAAATTACAAAACCAACGGATATTGCCAACATCCTGGCAGATAGGTTCAGTGCTATCTTTATCCCCCTCTCAGCCCCTAAAGGGCCCATATCTATACAGGAAGAATGCAGAGTCCCTGTAATCACTTTTATGCAGGTAAAAGCTGCACTCTCTAAATCCAAAAACACAGCATCCATGGGACTAGACAACATCCCAGGCTGCATTTTACATGAACTTCAGAATGAACTGGCTCCCCACCTAAGCACCGTGTTCAATCATAGTCTCATGTCAGACTTTGTACCCACTGAATGGTGCACAACAAAAGTTATCCCACTCCACAAAGGGGGTGCCATCACTGATCCTGGGAACTATCGCCCTATTAGCCTGATGAGCCTAGTCTGCAAGGCCATGGAACGTATCATCATGGAACTCATAAACAAAGACATTGGTAACAGCCAAACTCTGGACCCCACCCAGTTCAGGTTTGTGAAAGGCAGATCATGCCTTCTGAACCTGATCGACTTCTTTGAGGCAGTCACCAAAGCCATAGATGGGGGCAAGAGAGTTCACACAGCCTATCTTGACCTTGCCAAGGCTTTTGACATCATCCCCCATTCTGGAATTATAGTTAAACTCACTAAACTAGGTATAAATCCCTATGTCACAAGATAGGTTGCCAACTGGCTCACTGACAGAACCCACACTGTAAAAGTTGCAGACTCCAAATCTGACTTTAAACCAGTGACAAGCAGAGTACCACAGGGTTCAGCCCTGGGACCTCTCCTGTTTGATATCTACTTCTCTGAAGTACAGGCTAACACAGAAGGCCTCTGGCTAATTAATTTACAGAGGACTGCAAACTAAGAGCCATAATTGAGTCCCCAAATGATGTAGACATCCTACAGAAGGGCCTCACTGAGACAGATGCCTGGTGTCAGAGGCATGGCCTCAAGCTCAATACCAAAAAGTGCATTGTCATCCCTTTTGGTAAAAACTCTGTACCCATGAACGACCACATAAACAGCAGTCTACTTAACGCCAAATGTATGATAAGAGACCTTAGGACCTAGGTGGACAGTAGTCTCTCCATTGATAATCACATTGCCACAGTAGTCAGGAAATCCTTCTATGTGGCACACCTCATCACAAAAGGGTTCTCATCCAGGAAAAAAGAGGTCATTGTTCCCCTCTATTTGGCACTCATTAAACCCATTATAAAGTACAATGCCCCTTTTGGAATGTACCTCACAAGACATCTGCAGCAGCTGGAAAGGCCACAGAAGTACCTCACAAAGAGGATTACTGGCCTCAAACAGATGCCCTACACTGACCATCTCAAAAAATTCTAACTTTACTCTGTACCATATCGCCTACTCTGAGATGATCTCTGCCTAACATATAAAGCTGCTAAACCCAGAGCTGTTGGACATGCTACACCTAAAGAAATCCCAGTCCCACTGAGCTACATGCTCGAGGGACCTAAACCTTGTCACTACAATAAACAGGACATGCTGGAGGGATAGATTTGTGTCCCAGAGACTTCCTATACTCTGGAACAAGCTACCCATCTATGTCAAACAAAGTTCCTCATTAGCACTCTTCAAGAAAAATCTTGATGAGTGGATGGGAAATAGGAAATGCACCCATGGGATCGTTTCTGTGGCTCTGCTCGACAGGGGCACAGGAAACTAACTTTCTTGGGTGGCGTAAGCCAGGGAACCTTGTTGGCTAGGCTTACTTAGGCCCTTGGGCCGATAGCCTAATACCTACCTATGAACCTACCTACGAATCTATGACAGCAATAATTACACTTGCTGCCTAACTTTACCTGTGGCAATAAATGTAAATCTATGGCTACTATGCAAATAAGCCAGGATTCTAATCCACCAAGCTCTGTGTCTTTTTAATGCTGATCCATTGTAATTTACGTAAACATTAACAATATAAATATAATGATACTTAAAAATAACTATGTCTAGCAGATGGATTGGGCATACACATGATATGTATGTATGTATATATATCTATATATATATATATATATATATATATATATATATATATATATATATATAGAGAGAGAGAGAGAGAGAGATAAAATATGTCTAACCATGAGTATGAGTACAATTATGGTTATACAATTAAAAATCCATTTTCTGAACCTTCACATCACATGCATGCTTAACCACTCAGCTCTTTAATGTGTCTATATAACTAATGAACATGCATGATAAACAAGTCCTCAATAGCAATGAGCACTTGACCAGCAATGACTGAAAAAATACAGTTGTTGCTGAGCCTTCCTTGTGGCAACTAGTATAAGTCCATTGCCACAATACATGTAAACCAGGGTTCTAAGATAGCGTGCTCCAAGTTTTATTCATACTGTTCCACTCAATTTTTACAAATAAAGAACAATATATAGATAATTATATACAACAATAACTTTTATAGCAGTAGATATTGTATGAATTATATGTGTGACTGAGGCTATACTGACAATTATGTTTCTTTGCTTAAAAGTGTCTTTTCTGCCTTGGGATGGACTTCATATTCCAATGATAATTGTATGCACATGAATATATCAGTCAGGACCTGGTCAGGTCACACACATGAATGGTTAACACTCACTCTTTAATGTGTCTGTATAATTACTGAGCATGCCTGACAAACACTTCTGTTGCAACGAGGAAAAATCATCTATGTAAAATAATAAGTATTGTCTAATTTACATAGGTTTGAATCCAACATTGTACAAATTATATTTATCAATACGTAAAGCCACAAAAAATGCGTCAGGTCTTAAAATTTATAACCCCGATACATGTTTGAAAAGTTAAGTCATCTAACAGGTACAGCAGCATACAGCCCATAAAGTAATGCCAACTGTCACATTACCCTTCCTATTTTATAAACTGAATTTCTCTTTGTTTGGCTATGTTCCTCTCCACTTAATATCTCAAAAGCATGGTTGGCATGGTTGTGCAGGTTTGGACATTGACTGTTAAGCACAATATCATCAAATGGTGTGAAAACATTTTAACTGTTGATCAATGACATTTGTGGACATGGCAGGAGCTAGAAAGGAAGGTGCCCAATTTATGGGGTGTAGAGAAGTCCAGAATATTCAATTAAAGGTGCCACAACTGTGGGCTATTACAGGGGGATTATGCCATGTCTCAATATAAACCAAAGGCTTGGGATAATCTTGCCAAGGCTGTCTCTAGTGCAAGTGGAATTTCACACACTGGAGATCAATGCCGGCACCACTATAATGACCTGAAAAGGGGAAAGTAGGTACAAATCAAACAGTGTATTGATGAGTTTAGGACTGATCTCATCCAACAGCTGTGTAAGTATACAGATAAAGATACTTACAGTTATATTCAAAGCTGGAGATAGGCAAGACTGGTATGCATAATGATCTTTTTTTCTCTCCTCTTTATTTTACAGCTGCCCATGAAATTTCAGCAAACAAGAAAGCCCATACTGAACATTTATAAAGACTAAGAGATGCAAGTGGTATGTATGCATCATAAAATTATTTTTTTTATTAAAAGTGTTGCTCCTCTATTCATTAGTAGCAAATTAAGCATTCATATCTTAACAGTAAAATCAAGCATGCATGCATGCTTCATTCTGTAGCTCAAGGTAATTGTAGGAGTCAATGGTGATAGTGTATTCAGATGTTGTGGGTTTAAATCCCACAGATAAATACATTTTTAAAATAATTAAAAATGTTAATTTCAACATTTCAAATGCTGTGTTGTTAATATAATCTGTACTATTTGTAAAAGCATATGTATAATATATGCATATTGAAAGGATTGCCTGGAAAAGTTCTCAGTAACAGTTTGTTGATTTTCAAAAGTATACTTAACATAAAAGTAAAAATATATTAATATTTTAGTAGTTTATTGTATGTAACATATTATAGTAGTTTATTGTATGTAACATATGAATCTTTTTATTTCTTTTTTTCTCATTCCCCATCCCTTATTTCTCTTTTCTATTTTTATATGTGCGGTCACAACATACTGATGTCATACATTTCTGACATCTAGCATAATGATATCCAGTAGAGGGAGGTAGGCCATCCAGTGGCTCATCCTGCCATCCCTCCAATGGCTGCCACAAAGATATTCAGCACATCTGGGATGCAACCTGGCTGTACTGTCTCTGCAGCCCCTGCACTACCCGTGTCCTCATTATCTGGTAACATTACCCAGGCATTTATTGAGTGGAACCATCCAGGAGTATTGGTGGAGAAGGGGATTTTGTCATCTGCTAGGAGCTGCCAGACATGGTGCATGAGGTAGTCAAAGGTACCATTGCTACACACCTCAGACAGTATGGAGAAGATGCTCATTGGAATACTGAGAAAAAAGTGTCAAGCACTCCAAGAAGGAAGCTGAGGAAGGGACAGTAATGACAGTTCTGGGGGTGAGGACTAGATTCTCACTGTCCCCATGCTTGAAAGACATAGACCTATGATGTCCACTCCCTATCCCAAATCATTTTGTCCCCCAAATATTTGTGTCCCTCATCATCCCTCTCTCAGTCTTCTTTGTCCTGTTTGTCTGCACACCCTTCTTCACCTACCCTACTTACATTTTATTTATTTTTATTTTATTTTATTTATTTTATTTTATTTTACATTTGTTGACAGGGGTAGTCCGACTGGAATCATATCCATTTTCAGTGGAGGCCCGGGGAGAAAAGCTCCAAGACAAACAACAAAGAGATTAACTAATAATAAAGCAGACACTATACATTTTTGATATTTACAAAGATAAAACAATTTCACTGGTTTAAGGGTTAGCCCTTGGATAAGGTAAAAGAGAGAGAGAGATGGGTAACAGTGAACTGACTAAGCAAATAATCTTAATATAAAGTTTGAGTTAGCCAGGCTTGTTACAGTGGCAAAGCCAGTTTAAAGCCAGATGTTGTTTAAGTTTGGTTTTGAATTCAGTTAGAGAAGGGAGCAATGTAATTTCAGCTGGTAGTAGGTTCCAGATTCTGCCAACAGTGTTAGTAAAGAGGAAGTCACCAGCTGCATTGCTGGTTTTGATGGTTTGAATTAGTAGTTTATTTGTGGATCTTAGTTGTCTTGAGTTGCTATATGAGGTAATAATATTTTTAAGGGCAGGTATATTATCAGGATTTAGAAGGATTTTTTTGGCCATGACCAGAAGGTTGAACTGGATAAGACTGGAAAGTTCAAGCCAGTCCAGTTGTAAAAGGTTTATGCAGTGGTGTGTTCTAAAAGGCAGGCCAGTGGCAAACCTGGCTATGTGATTGTAACAGGTAGATAGTCTGTTAAGAACCGACTTATTTACATTGGAGAGAAGGGGGGAAGCATATAGAAGGGTTGAGAGTAAATGTGAGCGGGGAATGGCATTCTTAGCGGGAGGTGTTAAGAAGGCTTTTATTCTATATAGTGACCCAAGTTTTTTATTGATAGTCTTAATCACTTGACTGACGTGTAGGTCACATTTTAGGTTGTTATCAATAATGATACCCAAAAGTTTTGTGGAAGGTTCAGGGGAGATAATTGTCCCATCTTTTGCTTTCATTGTGAAGGTAAAGGTAATATACCTTTGTGTGGGTGAGAATAGCAACATGTTGTTTTTTGGGGGGTTTAGCAACAAACGACGTTCAGAGAGCCAATTTTCTATGATATTAAAGGTGAACTGGGTTGCATACTTCAGGTCTACAGTAGATTGTAGCTGAACAAATCAGAGTGGAGTCATCAGCATATTGGATGCAGCTAACGTTAGGGATGACAGTATGTAGGTTGTTAATAAAGATGGAAAAGAGAAGGGGCCCCAAGTATGGAGCCTTGTGGGACTCCTAAGGTGGTAGGTAATAGGGTGGAGAGCTTGTTCTGCCAGATAACAGCCTGTTGCCTCCCATTGAGGTAGGATGTAAACCACTGAAGGGCTTTAGAGTTAAGCCTATACGTCTGCAGGGTGTGAATCAGCAGTTGATGATCCACCATGTCAAAGGCCTTAGAAAGATCCAAGAAGAGGGCCAAGGATAAATGATTATTGTTACGATTGTTATTTATGGTATTGGTAAAGGCTAGTAGGGCAGAGGTCGTACTATGATGTGGACGGAAGCCATGTTGGGTATCAGCTAGGAGGTGATTCTGGATTAGGTGGTGCATGAGTTGTTTTTGTATACATTTTTCCATGATCTTTGTGAGTTGAGAAAGTATGGCGATTGGTCAATAGTTGGAGAATTCAGTGGAGGAGCCACCTTTGTGTAATGGGATAATGTAGGAAGTTTTCCAAATGGAGGGAATTTTTGCCTCAGCTATGGTCCGATTGATTAGTATCGAAACTGGATAGGCAATAGCCTCGGCTGATTTTTGAAGGTATTCGGCAGGGAGTTGGTCGGCAGAGAGTGTGGTGGGCTTTAGTATTTTGATTAGGTTACAAATACAGGAAGTGGGCACTGGTTGGAAACTGAAGGTAAGTAGGTTTGACTGGTTGGGACTATCAGGGTTAGAAGAGCTAGGAGGTAATTGGTTGGCTAGAGTTTGAATTGTCTCAGTAAAGAAGTGGTTAAAACTGTTTGAGACATCCTCAGGGGATTTGTCAATAGCAGCAGCTGGGGTAGGGGTAGCATTTTTACCGGGGTGAAACAGATTATTCAGACCAGCCCAGAATTTCTGAGGATTGTTTTGGTTGACAAATGACATGACCTTGATACACCTAGATCCCTTACCCAAAATTCCTCTCTTACTGAAATAAAATAAAAAAATGAGCACCTGTCCCACATAAAAAAATATTTTCCCATACATAGCTATCCACTTCACACATATCTTCGTGACACACTTGATTTGGTCAAATTGACTATAAGCATGATTGCATTGTTGTCACCTATCTTTGTTGAAGTGACAGCCCAAATTCATCCAACATTCTATGCATGTTTATTTTACACTATTGAAGAAGTGGATAGCTATGGTTCTTTCCTAAATCCCTCCTGCACATTCCTATATTGTTTCTCCATTGCTATTCCTCCTGCTTGCCCACCATTTCTCCACTTTTCTATCTACCCCTTTATGCAACTTTAATCTGGTCAAAAAATAAATCACACACCATACACATAAATAATTAATCTGTAATAAAGACCTTCACTTTTTGTCTTCTGTGTTTAAGTGGAGCTTGGTATCATGCACCGATGAGCTACGGTGAATGGGTCTTCAGTGTCCTATGCCATGGTGCAGTTTTCTCTGTACAATGCTGCTTAAACTCACTGCACTAAAGAAACACACATTTTTTAAATTTACATGGAATATTAATGAACATAGTATTAATTATCTAGATATACAATTGACGAAGGATTTAGAAAATGAAACATATATTGCAGCTATCCACAGAAAAGAATCATATTCAAACAGCTTCCTTCACTGTAATAGTTCTCATCCCGAACATCAGAAAAAATCTGTAGTGAAGGAACAATTAGTGAGAGCTGCTCGAATGATTACTAATTTTCAACAATTTGAAATAGAATGTGACTTTTTAAGAAGTATGTTCATTAATAAATGTTATCCACAAGCATTGGTCGATGTATTAATATTAGAAGTAACCAATAAAAGATTAAATGGTCATTTTAAGCCTATCTTATGTAAACAAGAATCAGTAGAGATTATTAATAATAATACAGTTAATATAATAAATGACCAAATTATTGATGATAGAAATAAAGGTGAAAATGATAATTTTGCAAAAGCTTTAATTATTACTTATTCTCAAGAACATTACTTATTAAGAGAAATATTTATTAATAATTGGGCAATGCTTATGGATGATCCACAATGTAAAAAATATTTAGGTGATATACCAAAAATAGTTTACAGAAAAGGTAGAAGTTTTAAAGACATACTAAAAAAAGAATCTTATATAACTACGAAAAATAGAAGTATAGTAAAAGGGATGAATAAATGTGGAGCCTGCAATTGGTGTTTCAAAATTAAAGAAGGACATGCTTTTCATCTAAGAAATAAAAAATATTATTTGAAAAGTAGATATAATTGTAAATCTAAAGCAGTAGTATATTTAGCGATGTGTAACTCTTGTCTTATATTTTATATAGGAAAAACAGAGAGAATGTTATCACAGAGAATATATGAACATGATTATTCCATAAAGAAAAATAAAACAAATAATGCCTTAGCAAAACATATTAATGAATTTGTTGATCATCAATTTTATTTTACAGTAATTGATCATATAAAAGTAGATGATAAACGTCCCTGGGGGTTATTGTTAGAACAAAAGGAATTACAATGGCAAATCAAAGTTCAGACCGATATATGGCCAGGAATTAATGAATGTAGTTCAATAGCCCCAATTTTGAAACTTAAGGCATTAAATAGAAATAAAATTAAAGATTAAGATAAAATAATTTATTATTCCATATATGTTTAGTTTTTTAATTAAATTATTATTAATTATCATATTATATATATATATTTATTAAATATTTTTAAATAAATATTTTAAAATATTTATATTTAAATTATTTTCGGAGGCAAGCATGAATATAATTTAATTTATCTATTTATTTTAATTATATATACTTATTTATACATTCATTTTATATAATACAATAATATATTTTTTGTATGGTTAATCCACTTATAATCTGGTTATTTATCTATAATTTTAGTATATCTTTTGAGTACACACAAAATTCACTGTATAGATAGCTATTAGATTCTATTTCCCTATTTATTACTATTAGGCATGCGAGAATTTGAAAAGCCATATGGCGGGCTTTTTTGAATTTACAGGAAGTTATAAAAGGAAGTGATATTTTTTAAAACAGTGTCTGATGAAGTTTAAGATTACTTAAACGAAAGCACTTACATTTTATTTATTGTTTGTTCGTTAATGCAAATACTGAAGTTCGCACAATTTATTGTTTGTTCATTTATGCAACTACTGAAGTTCCCTTTGGTTTTATAATAAATTTGGTTCGTATCCAGTTGGTGGCTTTTCGCTTTGTTGTTTAGTATCCAGTTTGTTCGTTTTTTTGGTAGTCATGTTGTCTACTAACCCCAATATGTTCATCTCAGCATACAATGATGCTATCATACTCCATAAAGTGCAACATGACACTGCTAAAGTCAGAAATATGTGGTAGTGGTGCTAGTGTTACATTGTATGGAATTCAGCTTCTATACCTACACAGATGTAATGTTCAGATAAGACCATGTCTACTGATGTGTGTGTGGTTGGTGGTATATTACAGTCATTTTATGATCTTTTGAATCACTTTTCATTTCACCACCACTTAGGAGAACCTGTAACATCGCTGCCTGTATCCAACATCCCCTTTTTCCCTCTTGCCATTTCACATACTTCCTGTGGAGGAGTGGAGGATGTCCTCGTGTCAAAGATGCATACACAGTTCATGAAGCAGAGTTCTTCCATGAGACTCTGCAAGCCATCTCCAGAGCACTGGATTTGTATGGTAGGCCTACAAGAGGGTATTACAATCTGTCATGTGAGGTAATATATTTATGGCCACTGCTGCCATTGGAACACATTTTCCTTTCATAACAACTGTAGGAATATGCTTCCTGAGATTTGTTGACTTGGGATAATACTATGTATATTGTTGGCTTAGCAAGGCATATATTTTTTTAGTTGATCAGACCAACATGCTATGCAGTTCATATTCAACCATCACAGTGACACTTGCAGTATGGCATGTATGTACATGTGTATACCTATGCGGTGACATACATCAATATAAATTCATACTGATAACATGGCACATAACTCTCATTTCATCCACATGTTGAAATATTGTGATATACAGATAATTATCACATGCTTTGATTCAATTGCAACCTTGTGGAATTCATTGTATGCCCAATTGTGTAGCTATTCCCAAGGATTACTGAGGTGGTCACCAGCATCATTGTGTGACTATAAACAATTGTGTCAGTAACTGTTCTGCATGAGCCACATCCATCTCATTTGTAATCTGTCCTTACATGGTGTTGGACCACTCAAACACAGCTTTCTGATGAAAAAAATATAAGCACGTGTTGTGCAATTGATGCAATTATGTCACACTGATAAAGTTGTATGACTGTATGAACAGTGTCACTGTGTGTCCTGTGATGCAAAACTAAGGTTATATTTGGAGGTGTTGTCAAAATTCATTTTTTTTAAATACGTATGAAATGTTAAGGAGAATGCACAATTAAGCGCAGAACTGTTTGTGGATGTCACCAACCATACTCTACCAGAGACAATAGACACTCTGCTAGCTAACAGTTTGTCTCACACTTCACCCCCTGTCCCCACTGGTCATCAGCCAAAGTATACATACAAACATTACTCAGTTTATTTTCTCATAACAACAGCTCATCTGGGTAGTCTCTTTGGCTAATAGCACAGGAACAATGGACCCGGACAACATCCCAGGTTGTCTATACCATGACTTAAAACCTGAACTAACAGACACAGATGGATCCCTACATAAATACAGACTCCAGACAGACTATATTCTTGCAGAATTATGTACGGCATCTGTGTGGCAGGCCAACAACTCATCATGGACCTAATCACAAAGGACCCAGGTAATCTCATGTTGGTGCACCAAACCTAGTTTTGATTAGTTAAGGCTATATAATGTCTGTTAAATCTGGCTGATGTCTTCAAGAAGATCACCAAGGGCATGCATGAGGAAAGGAGTGTCACCCTGCTTAACATGACCTGGCTAAGGCATTTGAAAAAATCTGCACTCAGGTATTACAGAGAAACTGTATGACATAGGCATAAACACCTATGTCATCAAATGGTTAGACAAATGGATCACACACAAGACACATAATGTCAAAGTGTGTGAAGTCACCTCTAGCTGGAGTTCAATGGCCAGGTCCATACCTCAGGGTTCTGTAATAGGCTTTTCCCTGTTCAGTGTTTAATTCTCTAAAGTCAAGAAAAACAGAAACATACTTTGTCTAACCGGCATTATGAATGATTGCAAATTGTGGGCAATCATTGAATCTAAAAACACTATGGGTATACTGCAGAAATTATTAGCGCACAAAACAAATGTTACCAGAGCCATGGAGACACGCTAGATGAACACAAAACATAATTATTTTCTTTTGAAAGTAAATACACAAGCTAATTACAATACAGATAGCATAACCCTATGAGCAAACCAAGTGGTACATGACCTGGGTAGTCAGGTTGACAGTAAGCAGAACTTCCACCAGCATGTGAGCACAGTGGAGACAAATGATGTATATGTAGCACAAATCTTAAGTATGGGCAGGCTATCCACATCAAAGGATATAAAAGCCCCATTCTTCTCAGCCTTCAACATGCCAATAATTGAGTGCAATGCACCTTTTTGCATGTATCTCATCACTCATCTTCTAGGAATGATTTACTCAAGTGTATCAATTTTACCACAGTGTGCTTCTACACCTCTTACTGTTCATACATAAGTATTATTTGTGATGCATACCCATTAGGAGTTGACAATAGAGACTTCCTTTCAAGGTGTTATAGAAGATGCATGTGTGGTGCATCTTCCTGCGATGCATTCAGTAAAGACACAGCTTTTTGATAACATTGATGGCCTTGGTTACATTTTTGCAAGTGTGGATTGTGGCATATATGTGTCATGCAAACCTTTCAACTAACCAGGACTGCTCAGAGTTTAAACTACAGGTGTAACCATGCCTCACTTAACACCTCCAAAAAGTAGGCAGTTTTGAGGAAGGTGTGCTTTGATTCCCATTACAGATTACTGACAAATAATTATAGTGGCACAAGTTCATGCAGAACATGTTAATAACTCACAATCGCCTATTTTATGAAAATGACGCAGATTAATGGTGGTATAATTCTAATGTTGTCCATGATTATGCATGCTTCTGTCTACTGCTGTCCATGATCCTGTTATGTGTCCCAAATGGTTGAGACCTATGCTGACATTGCATTCATACTCAAGCAACTCATTTTGCACATCTTCAGAATATGTGCATGCCCCCTATTGCATATACTGTCCTTGTAAATGTCCTGTCCAATGATCGTGTCTCAGTGCTTACAGCACAACCAGTCATCTCCACTGATATGTGACCTTGTGTGACAGTCACATAATATACAATAACTGTGTGATGATATAAGTATACCCATATAGGAGGTGTAAACAGCATTACATACTGTATTAATAACATGTGTGATTACTGTTCATGCTGAAGCTGCCTTGTTTTTGGGTATACTTACATTGACATGCCTTTATCTGGTGTACATTACCATGTTTCACTTGACCTCTTCCCCTTTCTTCATTCTTACCATCCATGTCTGTGGCCCTTTCAATACACACACTCCCCCAGACTACTGTATTGTCCTGTTGCTCACCAGTGAAACATTTTTATTTCAGTATGCCAAAAACATGTTTGTACTGTACTTTGCACTGATTACACATTTCTATAATGTGTTAGTAGTGCAGTCATTGCATTACATTTAGCCCTGGTAGTCATTGTGGCTGTCAGTCCAATGTCACAGAGCAAGACTGCCTGTAGATAAACTTGTCTGCATGCCAGAATGTGTTCATGCTGCTTTACATGGTTCTCTGGCCAGCATCAGTGTTGCTGGCTATAAAACCTTGTTTGTATTTGTTTAAGCATAATGTGTGTCATGCTTATGCAATTAGTGCTGCTGGTCATCACACAAAAATGTAAACCCCGTGTAGTCTTCATGCAAATTTGAATACCCAGGTATATTTGCTTAGACAATCATAAAACAAATTGTCAAATTTTCTCTATTTTTAATTTTTAATTGTAAATCTCTGTGAATTTCTCTATAAAAATTTTATCCTTAGCTCATTGCTTTTAAAATCATTGTAACTTTTGGAACTTTTCTCCCTGAGCTGTGCTGAGCCTCACTTTCCCTTCAAACATGTGAAAAATAAATAAAGAGATAGACAAATAAATGTGGAGTGTCTTTGCCACAGAAACCTAGATCCATCAAAGTAGAACTGGTCTATACCAGGAGATGGTTATGACTACGAAAAAGGAGCAGGATGTACCAAGCATCAATAATTCTACAGCTAGAAAAGCCATAATTGACTTCTGATAATAAAACAAAAGTAGCACCATCATCATCATTGTCATCATCATCAACATCATCATCAACACCCCTTTTCTAATTTTCTACATGAGGTTGTTTGTGCCTTTTGTGTCAATTGTCGCCATCTGTCTTGATTCAATGCCACTCTCCTACTTCCTTCAACAGTCATGCCTGACTGTCACAAGTCTTCTCTCACACAATCCATCCATCTATGTTGCGTGCCCTTGTTTCCTCTTGGTTTATTCCTGCCTGCCTCCAATGTTCTTCATCAAATTATTTTCTGCTTTCCTACATATGCTTAACTAGTGCAATCTGTTCTCTTTGACAGTCTCTGCAATTGGAACTGCTTGGGCTTCTGTTGTGATGTCATTATTTCTTCATCTGCCTGACATTCTGTAGCTGATCACCCATCTGAAGCCCTTTATCTCCATCGCAGCTAGCTTTCTAAACTACTCTGCCTTCACTCTTCAGGTTTTTCTACAATGCAGCAGTATTGGTTTCACCACTGCTTTGTACACAAGCTTCATTGGCATTCTTCTGTCATACACTATCCCTGACATGCTGTGCTTTCTGGCTGCGCCCCCTATTATTCTAGCTTTGACCCCCTCATTCAGATGTTACTTCTCATCAACAACCCCTTCAATGTACTTCAAGCTGTTAACTTGTTTCACTATTTTTCCCTTCTATCTCAGTCCTGAGCACCTTTTGATTACCCCTATTTGCTGCTGTTACAACTGTCTTATGTTTACTCAGTCTAATTCCATGTACCTTCAGTTTTGCATTCAATACATTTGTCTTTTGCTGAAGCTCTTGTTCGGAGTCTGTCTGCAATGCCTCGTCATCTGCATACTGAAACTTTGTTTATCTGTTCCCTTCTACCTGTTTGCTGTTGTAAACCATCACTAGTATGAACAGCAGTGGGCAAAGAGCTAAACCCTGATGCACACTGAATGCCACTGAAACCTCTCTGTGAGTGCAAACACTGTACATACTTGTATCATTGGCTCCTTGTATATATCTTGCACTAATGCCACCAATGTTTCTGGGAATTTGAACCATCACAGGATTGCCCAAATCATCTTTCTTGGGATCTTGCCTTATGCTTTCTCCAAGTCTAGGAATGCCCAGTTGGACCCATCTCTAGCTTCTTTCTAACTATTTGTCTTATTGCAAACATTGAGTCAGTTGTACTACATCCTGCTCTGATTCCAAGCTGCTCATTTGCCATCTTACTTTCTTCTACTCTGCATATTCATTTATCAATTACCCTCTCCAGAACTTTCATGCACTGTGACAGGAATGTGATACCGCTGTATTGTCCACAGTTATGAATGCTCTCTTTGTTGTTATACAATGGCACAAGAATGTTTATTCTCCAGTAATTTATGATACACATCTCTCTCTTTCTCTCTCTCTCTCTCTCTCTATATATATATATATATATTTATTTATTTATTATTTATTAACATTTGTTGACCGGGAAAGTCCAGTTGGCCAGAGACCCATTTTTAGTGGAGGGCCAGATGTTTACAAAGCACAGATAACATACATATAATAATTACAGCATTAAAGTAGTGATACAAAAGCAATGATATCCACTTGTATGTCTTTAAGCTGAAACAGTTTAACAGGTAAGTAGGTAAAAAAAACAGTTTAAATTTTTAAAGGCTAGACAGTGATGAGTGGGAGTTGGCATATTGGAGGCAAACTTTGCTATTTTTAGTAACAGTTTGTAATTTATTCATGAAAATGGGGCTACCATGGAGGAGAGAAGGGAGGCATAGACTTTTGGCTTGTTTTATCTTGGAGGATATATCCAGATAATGGTTATGCCTATAGAGCTTACCTAGTTTAAAATGGGTCTTTTTAATTGTGTTATGAATATGATACTCAAAGGAGAGTTTCTCTTCAAGTGTAATTCCCAGTAGTTTTGATGTTTTTATGAGTTCAGTTTCAGTATTGTTTTGAGAAAAGATCTTAAAGTCCTGAGTTAGAAGTATGGATGAGAATAATAGGAGTTTTGATTTTTTGGGATTAAGTAGAAGTTGTGTCTCATTTAGCCAGGATTTGATAGATGAAAAGGCTTGCTGTGTTATCTTTAGGAGATCTGGGAAGTTGTTTAAAGTAGTGATTATAGCAGAATCATCAGCATACTGGATGCGTACTTTGCTGGGAAGCTTTATGGAGATTGTTAATGAATATGTTAAAAAGCAGATGCCCAAGAATAGACCCTTGGGGAACTCCTGTGTTGTTGGTTAGCTATTCAGATTGTTGGTTTTGCCATTTAACAGATTCATTTCTTTTAGTGAGATAGTTAGAAAACCAGGTTAGAGAGTGTGGGGAGCAATTTAAGGATTCAAGTTGTAGTAGTAATTTAGGGTGTGATACTATACAAATGCCTTTAATAGAGCTAATAATATAACTGCAGTTAGTAGACCAGCATCCAGTGCTTTGTTTACAGTATTGGTAAAGTAATGTAGGGTTGTGGTTGCGTTGTGTGTTAGGTGAAAGCCATGTTGGGTGGGTGCAAGTAAGTTATTGTTGGAGAGATACTTTAGCAATTGAAACTGTACACACTTTTCTAGGATTTTGGATAGAGGAGAAAGCAACAAGGACAGTAGTTAAAAAGATCACCGGTGTTACTACCTTTATGTAAGGGAGTTATAATAGATTTTTTCCAGAGTTGTAGGATATATTATTTGGAGATTGATCAATTAATGAGAATGCTGACAGGATTGGCTATAGCATAAGCTGCAAGTTTTAGGTACTCTGCTGGAAGGCCATCAGCAGATGTGGAGCATAGTTTTAGTTTTGATAGCAGTTTATGGACTAGAGAGGTAGGCACATGTTGTGTATTAAAAGAAGGAGTTGATGCAATATTATTAGACTTGTCATTTGCAGGGGTGGCGTCTGAGTTTGACTGAAGAAGGGAAGGATTAATGTTACTTTCAATATTATTTGTGCCTTTATTAGTTTGTAGAGATAATTTATTGACAAGTTTTTAAATGGTGTCAATAAAGTGAGAGTTAAATGTTTGGGCAATCTCAAGTGGGTCTTTGCCTGGAGATAGTGAAGGGTTATGCTGGATTCTGGGATTAAGGAGTGAGGAAACTGATTTCCAGAACATTTTGGGGCTCTTTTTCAGTAGATATTTGTGTGGAGAAAGTCTTTTTTCAGTAATGACTAGCATTTTGGCATTATTGCATACTTGCTTATAGTTGAGTTCATTTTGTAGGGTTTTATTTTTCTGCCATTCTTTCCAGGCTCTGTCTCTAGAAATTAGTAACTGTTTGGTATGTTTGGTAACCAAGGGGTATGGGCATCCTTCATTCTATTAGTGTGTATGGAAGCCAGACTGTTGAGTATTTAGAATGATGTTGTTGAGAAAGTTAACTGTGTCAAACAGAGGTAGTGTCTTGGTTGGGTACCAGTTTTTGGCTTTTAGACTGTCTATAACTATCTCTTGGTTGAAATAGGTAAGACGTCTTGATGTTAGGTGTGTGATTTGGCTAAGTGAGTGTGGGTTCTATGGTTGAAGGCAGGTAGATGGTCGCTAAAGATATTTGGGAGGATTCTGGTACTGGAAACAAGAAACCAAGTCCCATGCACATATGGCAATGTGCACGGCCCAAACCAACACAGACTTCAAGAACAAAAGGACCAGCACCAGAATCTACAAGAATATTTAATATATAAAAATATAACTGTGGGCTTAGACTCCCACTAATAACTATACATAACTCATGACACCCAAAGGGTGGAAAAGCAAAAGTATACCAGTTTCAGTATATAACCTTCATCAGTGCTACCTTGCTTAACATATTGCAAACAATTTATATACCTTAAAATCTAATTGGTGCACCACATAGATAACCAATCACAATTGTTCATTAAGTCCTGGAAGGAATAAGGCTCCTAATTTAATTATCCACATCCATTCCTTAAAGTTCAAAAAACAATATAAATCCTCTGGGGATGTATTTTGCTTATAAATTCTATCTATGACCGTAAATCTAAATATAGCAGAAGGATGATTTAACTGATGTTTATATGAGGCATTTGTGCTTCTGTGGCATTTAATATCACTCATATGTTCTGATATTCTAAGTTTAAAAGGGCGAGACGTTTGCCCTACATAAAAGGCAGAACAAGTACAATTTACTAAGTAAGTAACCCAATCACTGCCACAGTTACCAAACACTTTAATATCATACACTTTGGAACAATTTTTAAGAAGTAAAGGAACTTTGTTTAGGAATCATTTTACAAAACCTGCAGTGTCTACATGAAAAACAACCCATTATTGGGACCCCTTCTAATATGGTTTGTATCATATTCTGAACTCCTTATTTCCTTTTTATAGTGGTTGAACCAACCACCCATGTTTTTTCCTCTCCTATAAGTAAACCTACATCTAAGTGGTAAAAATGTAGCTAATCTATCCTCCATATGTAAAACTTCCCAATGTTTATGTATAATATGTTGAAAATATCTAGTATTGCCACCAAATTCCATAATAAATCTGAAATATGAGTCAGATAGTTTCATAGTTTCATAGTAGTGTACTAGGCTATCTGCCCGGGGGCATTTATAAGCCTAGCCAACAGTGATGTGGCTTTACACCACCCCATACTATATAGTTGCGCCTCTCTAGTAGTGACACATGTGGGACCCCATTATTTAGTAAACTATACCTCTGTCTAGTAGTGACACTGAGGTGATTCCATCTCCCATCCATGCATCGAGATTTTTCTTGAACAGTGCCAATGAAGGGCTCTGTCTCACATGAACAGGGATTTTGTTCCAGAGTAGATGCTTGGCTTTTGTCCTTATATGAAAGGGCCTGATTTCTATTAACTTGTTGGACCATCCTACTAACTGAGTTTACATCTTTTTTCCGATAACCTCTGTCATGGAATCTTTGAGCCATGTCACGTGCCTGTATATTATAAATATCCAAAGTCGAACATATTCTTTTGAGTCTTAAAAATTGAGACTTGGGAATATTCTTTATAACATGGGGAAAGTGACAACTGGAAGCATGCAACAAATTATTGAAGTGGGGATATTTCCTATAAACATTACTACTGAGTGTACTATCTTCCAATACCTTAACCTCAACATTTAAAAAGGTAATAGTCTTCAGATGGTAGTTCAGTGTAAACTGACTCCCCATTTGTTTTCATTGAGATACTCAACGAACTCCCTCAAATATTGGTCATCTGAATGTCAAATTAACCAGCAATCATCTAAGTAGTGGCACCAGATGTCAATCTCCCCAAAAAATAACTTGTGGCTGGCATAATATATTAAATGGTGTTCCACAAAACCCATGAACACATCTGCATAAATGATTCTGGTATTGGCATATTTTGTGGGTCTGAGATGAGAATATAGTCTAGGGTTGACTCAGATTGTTTATTTACCATATAAGTGGGGTCTTTGATTAGTTGAGTATATTTATGCAAGTTTATACTATTTGAAGGTGGGTCGGTGATGATAGTTTGCCAATTTATATTACTATCACCAGAAATGAAAGTTTCATTTGATATATTGTGGGTAGTCCATGAATGAAGATCTTCCAGAATAGGTATATTTTGACCTGGGGGAATATAAAGTAGAACAAAGTATAATTGTTTTCTGCTATTAATATGTAGACTTGTCAGTAATAGCTCTATATTTCCAAAGGTTGGAACAGGTTTAGGAAACTGTATAATAGTTAAAGTGTCATGGTAAGTTAATGCTACACCCCCACCTTTTTTGTGGAGTCAATCATTTCTAAAAATGTCATATCCTGATAGGATTATTTCAGTATCCGATATATGTGGTTTTAACCAGGTTTCTGTGAGTGCTACAATATCAGGGAAGTATTGTGTAAGCCAGGCTTGGAATTCTGTGGTTTTGTTACAGATGATTCATATGTTGATTGTTGTTATGCAAAGGTTTTGGATGCTAGAAGGTGTTTTGAGGGATAGATAGTTAATTGGTCCAGGATCGGGGTGAATATCTCCACACTGAGAGAGAACCCAAAAATAATTTGTTAAGATAGAAAGATGTTTTGTTAAAAAGATAGGCCTGAGAAAGGGATTGTGAGTTATTTTTAGTTTGATTATATCAGATGAGAGTATTAGTTTTGTTAGATGACAGATACTGAAAGTGAATAAAGAAGGTGAGATGTCAGAAAAACTGTTTGTATCAGTAAGGGGTTGAAAGGACAGTGTGGGAAAAGTTGTAGATATTGAATATGATAAGGTTAGGAAGGAGGTGGTGTAGGATAGTTAGTAAAGAGAGATGGTAAGAGTGATCAATAGGAAACAGAATTTTATGGTATAGGACATGTTAAGTAAAGATGGAGGTAAAGTAAAAGTAGTGGAGGGATAGTATGTAGTGAAGGGATAGTATGTAGTCTTTCTATGTGGTGGAAAGATGAAGGGAATGTAGAACAGAGCGGGTGTTGTAACTTTAAGAAACACTTCAAAGTGAGGGCACGTGCATATAAATAGAGAGCATGTGCAGGCAGCAATGCCATTTTAAGAGAACAGCCAGAGTGTTAACATGTATGAGTGCAGTAGTCAGTCTGTTTATAAGTTTATTAAGTTTAAGTTACTAAGCCTCAATCCTGATGTGTTTGTATATAATAAAGTGGCTTGAACTGAACCCACAACTATCCGTCTGTTTTATCTTGACTGTTCGAGTGACATAGTGTCAAAACTAGGATCTCAGAATGACGTGTTACCAGAAGCAGCATGCCCGAACAGAAATAGAGGCGTATAGAGAAATGACTCGTCCATACCTTCTCAAATGAAATAAAAAGGTCACAATGAACTTCAGGTAATCAAAACTCACATAAATGATTTATTTTGTAAAAAAAAAATGATGCAAAGCATTCACAAAGCACAAAGTGCATTATTAATCAAACAAAAAGCACAAAACTCATTATTGATTAAATGAAATATTCAAAGCCATGATATTTGAAAGAATTATTCAAAATACTTATGACAGCATTCAGAGTTACTGCTGATTTGCATAATGAGCATGTCAAAAGTAAAACAAGCACAAGAAAAATATAACAAGCATGATAAAAGTCAAACAAGCATAACAAGTACAATAAAAGGGCAACATGAGCGTGAAAAGCAAACCGACTGCATGTTTTAGTAAACATCCACGTTTTTTGATATGAGCTACTATGTTGCATTGACTAAAGTTATGCAAAGTATAACTAGAGTTGTTCAAAGTATCTCAGAGTGTGCAAAGTGTTTGCAGTGTGTGCTTTATTACAGTACAATAATTTTGAAGAGTTTGTTATGTGCAAAGTGCAGTTATTTCACAAAGTGCAGTCATTTCAAAGTGTTTTTTACACAGTATGGAGTTATTTTACAAGTGCAGTCATTTTAAAGTGTTTCTTATACTGTACAGAGTTATTTCACCAAATGCAGTAATTTCAACAAGTTTCTTATGCTGTGTACAGTTCATTTGCAAAGTGCAGTCATTTCAAAGTTGAAGTGTTTGTTACACTGATAAGGGTGATTTCACAAAGTATACTGATTTCAAAGTGTTCTTGTACTACAGAGACTTATTTCATAAAGTACAGTTATTTAGAATAGTGTATTGTGCATAATTACAAGTTTCCGGCATAAATTTCTGATATATATGTGTGTATGTTTGTATATAATTCCAAGGGTATTTATTACTGTGTGTTGGCATGGAAGAGGCATTTTGCAGTACTAGTCCACTTGTGTTTGATAATAATATTGCAGAGAATTGGAGAGTATTTGAGCAGGAATACAATATTTTCATACAATCAGATTTTCTGATAAAGATGCACATACAAGGGCATTTATTTTGCTTATTTAGCAGGGTTAGAAGCCATTGAAAGAGAGCACTCATTTGTGTATGCACCAGCAGTATATGTAGAAGAAGGGGAAACTGTCATATTGCTTTACAAACTGAATCAAAGGAGGACCCAAGGTGCTTGAGACATAAATTTAGAGAAATGTGTAACCCTCAAACCAATGTTTCATTAGAGAGACACTTATTTTATACAAAAGACCAAATGCCAGGAGAAACTTTTGCAGCTTATATCACTGACTTGAGAAGCAAGGCTAAAATGTGCAGATTTTGTGATCTTAAAGACAAGTTGAAAAATGATAGATTTGAATGTGGTGCTGATAATGCTGCAGTGAGAAAGATTTTGCTTTGAGACAGTGATTTAATGCTAAGCAGACCCATAAAGATTTGTCAAATACACGAGCTTACAGAAAGGCACACAGATATGCTTGCAAGTTATAAAAGCATGGTTTCAGCAGCTTCTAGAACAAACATAGACAACATGCAGCATGCAGCTAACAGAAGCAGGCCTAAGCACATGCCAGCTGCATTTCCAAGTTCTAAGACTAGCTCAGTAAAATAGACAAGCTCAGTGCAGCACAAGGGTGAGTCAGCAAAACCCAAGTCAAGTCTTATTGTTAACTGTCATAATTGTGGTGCCAGTCATGAGTCTAAAAGAGAAAAGTGTTTAGTATTTGGTCAGCAATGTCACAAGTGTAAAAAATGGAACCACTTTCAAAAGTTTTGTAAATCAAGCAAGACTCATTCATTTATTAAGAAATCACACTCAAAAAAGCAAGTTGATCGTATAGAAAGCTTCAACTCTATTTTCTATGTCGATAATTATCAAGTGGTTGGTAAAATGGTTAATGCAGTAGATTTGTTGGCAAAGAACAAAGTGTTTTGTACTGTCCTGATTAATGGTAAACCAAAGCTCAAAGTGGACACTGGTTCAAAGTGCAATGTTATGTCAGCAAAAACATTTGCTAGAGTAAGAGCTGGTGAACAACTTAATTTAGCCAATTGTGCAAAGCTTTTTGCTTATGGAGGTGAAGAGATTCAAACCAAAGGCTCAGTAGTGTTTTCATGATACTCAGCTGGGAAGAGTCACAGCTTATAATTTTATGTAGTCAGAAGACCTGTACAATTATTATTAGGTCTCAGCAACAGTTTAAGAATGAAACTGCTTTATTTTACCTAAGAAGTCCATCATTTAAGCACATGTCCTAGTTCCGGTTTCACCGATGCTATTTTCACAGAGTATGCTGATATTTTCAAATACAAGCTAGGTAAACTTACAGTTGTTTACTTCATGAAATTAGACGCAGAGGTCAGCCCAGTGGTCAGACCAGTTTGAAGAGTTCTGATAGCGGTGCAGGACAAAGTCAAGATCCAGTTAGATAAAATGGTGCAGCAAGGTGTGATTTGTCCAGTTACAGAACCAACTGAATGGGTGTCTTATATGGTAGTCACTCATAAGAAAAACTTAGATGAAATCAGAATATGTATTGACCCAAGAGAGTTAAACAAAATATTAAATAAGGCCCACCATCCTATGCGTAGTCGAGGAAGTTGCTACCCTCATGCCAAATGCTATTTTTCTGTCTTAGATGCAAAGAGTTCATTTTGGCAAGTAATGGTTGAAGGCAACTCTTGATGCAGATTTCTCAGAATGCCTTTTGGAATAAATTCTACCAGTGAAGTCTTTCAGTGTGCAATGGAGCACATTTTCAGGCTATTTGTGTGCTATAATAGTGGGATGATTTACTAGTTGGAGGTAATGGGTAAGTAGAGCATGACAGAAACCTCAGGAAAGTTCTGGACAGAGCATTTGAAGTGAATCTAAAGCTCAGTCATCTGAAATGTAAATTCAGGCTACCAGACATTACTTATGTAGGTCATTTATTTACCAGTACAGGCTTACAACCAGATCCTTCCAAACAGCCAGCTCCAGACAATGTCCATGCCTTACAATATTTTCTTGGTATGGTTAACTGTTTGGGCCCATTTATACCAGACTTCAGGGAGTTATCAGTGCCTTTAAGAAAGCTGACATGCAAAAATGTTTCCTGGTCATGGTTGGAACAACACCAGAGATCATTTGATGACCTGGAACAGAAAACTACCAGTCCACCTAAGTTAAGATGCTATGATGTCCACATACCAGGAATTCTTTCCTGTGATGCTTCAAAGTTTGGTCTTGGTGCAGTTATTCTCCAAGAGGGCAGACCAGTAGCCTATGCATATAGAACCCTTACCCAAACTGAGATGCAGTATGCTCAGGTTGAGAAGGAACATTTGACAATTGTGTTTGCATGTTCGAAGTTCCATGATTATATATATGGCCGAGCTATACAGATTGAGACTAATCATCAACCTCTACTTACTATTTTAAAGAAGTCTATACATACAGCTCCAGCAAGACTACAAAGAATGATGCTCAGATTACAAAAGTACAACTTCAAAATCATCTATACAAATGGCAAACTTCTTTATCTGCCTGATACCTTATCCAGATTGCCCAGAAATACCAAAGAAAAGCTTGATGCAGAGAATTTTGACTTTAATGTCATGGAAGTGCATACTTTTTCTACCAAAAGACTTGATGAGCTAAGAGATCATACAAAGACTAATCCAATTTTGCAAAAGTTTAACCACTTCATCAATGCTGGATGGCCATCAAAGCAATCTTGTGTACCCACAGAAGTTCAACCTTATTTTCATTATAGAGATGAGATGTTGATGGAAGATGGTATCATTTTTAATGGTTCTAAAGTTATTGTTCCTACTTCCTTACAATATCAGTATATCCAGATTTTGCATTGTAGCTAACCAGGTTACATATGTAACTTCTGGTAGACTGAATTTGTACTTTAGAGGGTTGAGCTTCAAGTTTACTTCACATGCTCTGTCTAGAACTCTCTTAAGATTTCTGTCATGGCTGCTTCACCTTTGCCTCTGACTAGCAAATCATCTACTATTATGGCACAAGGGTAACCTGAAAATATTTGCTCCATTTCATGTTGGAAGAATTCACTTGCAGAATGTATTCCAAATGGCATCCTGAGAAATCTGTATTCTTCAAATGGGGTACTGAATATAGTCAATAATGAAGATTTGGAATCAAGCATCACTTGCCAAAATGAACTTTTTGCATCTAAGACAGAAAAAATAGTGGCATTCGGTATTACAGCTGTTACTTCCTCAACTGTACACATAGGATGATGAAGTCTTTGTAATGCTTTGTTCAAACCTCTTAGGTCAATTCATATTCTGATTTCATCTGAGCCTTTTTTGTGAGCAGCTACCATGGATGACACCCATTCGGTAGGTTCTGTAACTGGACAAATTACACCTTGCTGCACCATTTTGTCCAACTGGGCTTTGACTTTATGCTGCATGGCTATTGGAACTTTTCTTGATGGTCTGACCACTGGACTGATCCCTGTGTCTAACTTCATAGAATACACAACTGGATTTTTACCCAACTTGTCATCGAAAACATTAGCATACTCTGAAAAAATAGTGTGAGTGAAGCTGGAACTGGGACATGCGCTTATTTGATGAAATTATTTGGTAAAAGAAATCAGAATCATTCTCAAACTGTCTCAGAGACCCAATAATGACTGCACTGGTCTTTGGACTACATAAAATAATAAGCTATAACAGTTCATGGCCACATAACATTAAAACACAATTGAGCCTTCGGTTTGAATTTCTTCACCTCCATAAGCAACAAGTTTTGCACAACTGGTCACATTTAGTTGTTCACCAGCTCTCACTTTAGCAAAAGTATCTGCAGACATAACATTACACTTTGTACTAGTGTCTAGTTTGAGCTTAGTGGGTTTACCATTGATCTGGACAGCACAAAATATTTAATTCATTGCCAATAGATCTAGTGCATCAATTCTTTCACCAACTACTGACACACCATTTACATAGAAAGCAGACTGTTGCAGTTCTACTTGATCAATTTGCTTTTTTGAATGACCCTTCAAGTATGAGGCTTACTTGATTTACAAAACTTTTGAAAATTGTTAAATTTCTTACATTTCTGGCATTGCTGACCAAATGCTAAGCACTTTTCTCTTTTAGACTCATGGTTGGCACCCCAGTTGCGACAGTTAACAATAAAGTTTGACTTGAGTTTTGCTGACTCACCCTTGTACTGCACTAAGCATACTCCTTTAACTGAACTAGTATTAAAACTTGCTGGAAGATTGTGGGACCTCCCAGGAAAACCCACAGGGGCTGCAGCTGCCATGTGCTTAGGCCTGTTTCTGCCTGCCACAAGTTGCATGCTGTCTCCATTTGCTCTGGAGCCTGCTGAAACCATGCTTTTATCACTTGCAAGCATATTTGTGTGCCTTTCTGTAACTTAATGGATTTGAAAAATCTCAATAGTTTTGCTCAGCATTACATCACTGTCATGAAGCAAAATCTTTCCCACAGCAGCACTGTTAATAGCACACACGAGCCTGTCCTTTATTAACTCATCTTTTAGATCACCAAAGTTACACATTTTAGCTTTGTTCCTCAGGTTAGTAAAGTAAGCTGCAAAAGTTTATCCTTGCTTCTGATATCTTGTGTAAATCAAATGCCTCTCTAATATAACATTGGTCTGGGGGTTACACATCTCCCTGAATTTGCGCTTCAAACTCTCGGGTCTTCCCCTTGATTCAGCCCGTACAATAATATGATGATTTTCCACTTCACCGTTATACACTGCTGGTGCATACACAAATGAACACTCCTTTTCATTGGCCTCTGACCCTGCTAGGATTAGCAAAATTAATGTCCTGGTGTGTGAATCTTTATCTGAATAAGTTGCTTGTATGAATATATCATAGTCTTGCTCAAATATTCTCCAATTCTCTGCAATATTCTGATCAAATACAAGAGGTAGTGGTTTCTGAAAACCATCTGCCATATTAATACATCTCAGTGAAGACTTTTGCCAGTATGCACAAACACACACATATATACATAGGCCAGAAATGTATGCCAGTACTTGTAACTATGCCCAACAACGCAAGCCTCTGTATAACTGAACTTTGCAAAATATGTTTCCCAGACACTGTAATACTCTTGAAATCACTGTACTGTAAGAAATCACCTCTTATCCATGTAAGAAATATTTCGAAATAACTGCACTGTGTGAGTGAACTGGGCAGAAGAAGTTCAGAGTAAGAAATATTTCAAAGAAACTGCACTTTGCGAATAAACAGTACACAGCACACTGAAATTTTCCCACAATGGCCGTCCTTTGCTAAACAACTCTACATAGTGCAAGAAACACTCTGTAATTGTAGGACTTTGGAAATAGACACACCCAGCACAAGAAACTTTTTGAAATGGCTGTATTTGACTGCACTTTACGAAATAGTGGCACTTTGCACACAACAAACTCTTCGGAATAAATGCACAGTAATAAACTCACACACTGTAAGCACTTTTACACACTTTGAGATACTTCAAATAACTCCAGCTAAACTATTCAAAGCTCCAGTCAAGGCAATGTAGTAGTTTATGTCAAAACACAGTAATTTGCCAAAAAACATGCAGTCCCCTTGCTTTATTTATACTTAATGTGCCCCTTTTGCCCATTGTTATATTTGTTTTGCTCATTTAATCTCTTTTTATGCCCATTATATTTTCTTGTGCTTGTTTTAACTCAAAACATGCTCGTTTTACTTTAAACATGCTTGTTTTGCAACTCTGAGGTAATTCTAAACCCCTTGCGTGCTTTACTGATGCTCGCTTTATCAACTATCGTAATCATTTCAACTGATTGATACGCTTTTTATGCTTCTCATTTGCTTAATAAACATTTTATGCTATTCATTTGCTTACTAATGTGTTTTGTGCCCTTGTAATGCTCCATTTTATCTTTTTTTAATAAATTGTTCGTGCAAGTTTTCATTACCTTTAGCTCATTTCTGGCCCTTTTTTTTTTGCTTTTCCAAAAAAATTTTTATTTTGAATTTTTCAATGTACAAAACAAACAAAAACAGAACAATAACATCAATGTACTAATACACTGGGTACAGAATTATTGGTGGACAGTATCTATACACTAACATGAAACATCAATATTTACAGATGTACGAAAGTGTCATCACCTATTTTATTACATCCATTTATCGAGCGTACCCTGTTGCGGTGAAATCTTGTCATTACATATCTGTATGTGTGTTGAAGGTATATCTTTGTGCATAAATGCCTGCGTCTTTATGATAATGCAGGTAGATTAATCTAGCACTATGTTAAATATCTTTTCCCATGTGTTTAGTTTCTGAACACTATTTTTTGCATCGATTACCCATTTATTTATTTACTTTTTATTTATTTTACATTTGGTGACCGGGCTAGTCTAGCTGGACAAATATCCGTTTTCAGTAGAGGCCCGGGGAGAAAAGCTCCAATTACAAGAAAAAACACAATAACACACAAACATAAAAAATAAATAAGTATAACATTATACAAATTAACAACATTTGTATGGAATTTAGAGAACCTAAATCAAAAAAAAGAACCACAATCTTTCAGAAAAATGTAAATGGTAAAAATAAACAAAGGTAAGGTATACTAAATAACATTTATGAGCTAGCATGTGTTTGATTGCCATCTTTTTGAATTCGGCTCAATTGATATTCAGTCTGTCCACACTATACTATGTATACTTTCACTAATAGGAATAATGTAATATGTATGGTCACTTGATTATCGGATATTCCTTGGGGGCGGAATGTGAATTAGTGTGTATTGCCATATAAGAGTTGCTTTTTCATAGCCTTATTTTTATTGCTGGATTTTTAATGAGTTCCATAATTTAAATACGCATTTGCATCTCCAAAACATATGAGTTAGATCTGCTTCCTTCTTCTTCTTCTTCTCTTTCGGCTGTTCCCATTAGGGGTCGCCACAGCAGATTATCTGTTTCCATTTCATCCTGTCCTCTGCATATTTCTCTGTCACACCAACCACCTGCATGTCCTCTCTCACCACGTCATAAACCTTATCTTAGGCCTTCCTCTATTCCTCTTACCTGGCAGCTCCATCCTTTGCATCTTTTTCCCAATATACCCATCATCCCTCCTCAGCACATGTCCAAACCAATGCAATCTTGCCTCTCTGACTTTGTCTCCAAACTGTCCAACCTGAGCTGACCCTCTAATATACTGATTCCTAATCCTGTCCACCCTTGGCACACCCAGTGTATATCTTAACATCTTAAACTCTGCCACTTCCAGCTCTGACTCCTGCCTTTTTGCCAATACCACCGTCTCCAACCCATGCAACATAGCTGGTCTCACTACCCTCTTGAAGACCTTCCCTATCACTCTTACTGGTACCCGTTTGTCACAAATCACTCCTGACACTCTTCTCCACCCATTCTACCCTGCCTGTACTCTCTTCTTCACCTATCTTCCACACTCACCATTACTCTGAACTGTTGATCCCAAGTACTTAAACTCATCCACCTTCGTCAACTCAACTCCCTGCATCCACACCATTCCTCTATCCTCCCTCTCATTCATACACACATATTCTGTCTTAGTCCTGCTGATCTTCATTCCTCTCTTTTCTAGAGCATATCTCCACCTCTCCAGGGTCTCCTCAACCTGGTCCCTACTCCCACTGCAGATCACAATGTCATCTGCAAACATCATAGTCCATTGGGCCTCCTGTCTGATCTTATCTGTCATCCTGTCCATCTCCACTGCAAATAAGAAAGAGCTCAGTGCTGATCCTTGATGTAATCCCACCTCCACCTTAAATGGATCTGTCACTCCCACTTCAGACTTCACCACTGTCACACTACCCTCATACATATCCTGTACCACTCTTACATACTTCTCCGCCACTTCTGACTTCCTCATACAATACCACAACTCCTCTCTAGGCACCCTATCATATGTTTTCTCCAAGTCCACAAAGACACAATGCAACTCCTTCTGACCTTCTCTATGTTTTTCCATCAACACTCTCAGAGCAAACATCGCATCTGTAGTGCTCTTTCCTGGCATGAAAACAATACCGCTGAGTGCTAATCATCACCTCCCTTCTTAACCTAGCTTCCACTAGTCTTTCCCATAACTTCAAGCTGAAGTTATGAGTTAGATCTGCTTCCTGTGATCTACAATATGGACAGTTTGGTGAATTAGAAGAGTTAAATTTGTGTAAAACTTAGGGGATAAGATATGTATTGTTGTTGATTATGAGTTGTGTGTTAGTTAATTTTTTCAAAGGTAATGCTTTATGTGTTAAGGTCAAAGCTTGGTTTGATTGTTGTTCAGTTATTGACGAGTTACTTTTAAACCAATAGGTAGAGATAAGTATATTGTCCTGGAATTTAATCTCAGCTATTAGTTTGTACGTGTTGGATATCGTTTTTTTTTCCTAGATAGCATTGTGCTCCATAGAGTTTCACAATTGTTTATATCCACCTTGTTTAATTTAGTGTTTTGAAGGTGTTTGGAACATAATTCTTTAATTTGTCTCAAGATAATTGTGTATGATTTTGGTAGAATAAGTTGAGATCTCAGGTCTGTAATTGTATAGTTGTGGTAAGGGTAGAGATCTCGAATTCTCAAGTCTTTTAATAGAGAGTAGTTGTTGAGATTTATCATTGAGTTGTTAATTTTTAAGTTTGGGTTATTATGGATTGGTTGAAATATGTCCATTGGTGGCCCAAGATCAAGGAAAATGAACAACTTTTGAAGTATGATAATGAAGTGTTTCAGAGGGTCAATGATCTTATAAGCTGGTATATCTTTTTTGGTTAGAAAAGGAAGAGCTCTGGGATTAATTTGTAGAGATTTGATATAACTATGATATATTTTCAGCCAAATTGGAGACCATTTGTTAGTTGAAGGGGCATATTCTGCTATCTTTAGTATTTCACTACTATTGATAATGGTATAGTATAGTTTAAAATCTGGTAAATTTAACCCCCCTTTTAGTTTTGGTAGAGATAGTTTTTGATATGATATTCTAGTTTTTTTAGGGTCCCAAATGAACTTGGTCAGAAACGTGCATATCTGTTTGAAGAATTTATGTATTACCACTTGTGTGGTTATAAATGTATAAATAACTCTGGGAAGAATATTCATTTTTGATTATCGAGACCTTAGATAGGAGATTGTTCCATCTGTTGTAATGTAGCATTATCATATTCCATTTGTTCAGTATATTATCTTGATAAAAATCTTTTTTGCTTTGGAAAAATGTAATCCTGAAATATTTGATTGAGTCTTTTATTTTAATTTTAATGTTGTGTCTAAAAATGTGAATAACGATAATAGTTTGGGAGGACTTAAGGGAAAAATATATATTTTTTTAAGTTAAATTCATAATTAGATATACTTGAGAAATATTCAATTGCTTTTAGTAATTTGGGTATGTCAGATCTAGGGGTGGTGAAGTAAATGTTTAAATCATCAGCAAAAGCTGTGTAAAAGATTTTAGAGTTGAAGAGAGATGGTGGGTTATGATATACTTTCTGTTTAGTGTACAGGAACAGCGGTTCAAGGTACAGATTGAATAAGAAGGGGGATAAAGGGCAGGTTTCTATTATGTCATCGAAAGATAATTGTACGATCAAAACTTCAAAATGGCAGCATTCTGAAGATCGCATTGTGGGATCACAGTACAGTGAGGATTGGAATATTTGCCCTTTTCTCACTGTAGTGCAATCTCGGACTTGGAATATATATATTTAGTGGGGGGGTGAGGGGCACAAACCCCCACAATACAAGCTTCGAAATGCTGCCATTTCAAAGTTTTGATCATTCGATTATGTTATCAGTCGATAATGTAATATGAACCCATAAAGGACATCCTTGATCATTGCATTTTTAATCTTTATTCTGTTTGATAATGTTCTGTTTATGTATTGGTTAGTATAAGGGTTTCCATGCAGCATTTTAATTATTTGAATAAATTTGTTAGGAACCCAAAGTAAGGTAAGGGTTGAAGGAAAAAAGTTATATTCACTCTATCAAACCCTTTATAGGCATCAACCACCATTGTGTATATGGGAGTTTTCTTAATGTTTGCAAAGGTTATCATGGCATCAAGAGTTAAGTTGTTATCACAAGTCTGTCTGAATGGAATAAAACCTGATTGTTCAGGAGAAATAATGCTGGTTATAATGTTCTTTAGACTATTTGCTAGTATTAAAGTGAGAGTCTTAATGTCTATATTTAGTAATGAAATTGGTCTGTAGCTACTAGGGTTTTTATGATCTGATTGTTCTTTCAAAATAAGAATGGTTGTTGATGCATTATAGTGTAAATCATTTATTTTGTTGTTTATTATTTAGTTTAGTACTTGTTGTAATATTTTAGCAACTAATGGCATGAAACACTTGTAAAATTCTGGTGTAAAGCCATCTGGACCTGGAGCTTTATTTGTTTTTAGATTTTTACTTGTGTCGATGATTTCACTTATTGATATTGGGTTTGTTAGGTTATTTTATTGGTTAGTATCTAGTTATGGGAAAACTATATCTTGAAGGAAAGCTTCCCTGTCCATTTCTGAAGATGCTGAAGATTGTTCTCCATAAATCTGAGTATAAAGTTGTTTAAAGAGGTTTATTATTGCCTGGTTATTTATATGTGATTTGTTCTGTGGTAAATTTCTGTTATAATGGGTGTGGATTTGTGTAGAGTAGTTAGTCTTGCTATGGCCCTGGAAGGCATGTGAATAGTCTATGCGTATATGGCCAAGTTTCTCATTTCGTTAAATGATAGATTTCTTATCTCTTTTAGGTATAGTTCTTTTTGTGATTTTCTTAGGAGGTCTTCGGTGTTTCCGTTAAGACCTGACATAGCTCCAACTCTAGTTGATTTATTTTTTTCTTTTACTACAGATTCTTCCTTGGAGAATAATTTTTTATACTGCGTTGCTTTGCTAATCAAAAAGCCTCTAATTTGAGCTTTTGTTGAAGCCCATTCAATGTCTAATGGTAGTTGTGAATTGACTAGGTTTAAAGTTAGGGAGTTTAGTAGTGCATTTATGCCTTCTATCACATCTTGTTTAGTTAAGAGATTGGAATTCAATGTCCAGTTGTAGTGTCTGTTAGATTGTTGTTGTTTATTGTCCCATTCAATGAGAAGTGTGGTTTTGGAGTGGTCAGAGAAAAATATGGTATGTGTATGGGTCGTGACTTTCATGTTAAGGAATGTTTCGGAGATTAGAAAGAAGTCAATCCTCGACCACATTTTGTGACATTGTGAATAGAAGGTGAAGTTTTCTGTTTTGTTGTCTCTCCCAGTATATTTAAAGGGATCAAATAGTTTAAAATCTTGTTCCAGTTCCCTAATTGCTAGTGTGGCCTGTTTATTATATGTTTTATTTGGATTAGATCTATCTTTATCTGGATTTTGAAAAGAACTCCAGTCATGCCCAATAATTACAAAGTTATCATTAAATTTTGTTAATAAAGCATATAGTGACATGATAAAGTGCTGTCGGTTGTTGCATGGAGCATAGATGTTTAGCACTAATACTGGTTTTGGAATGGCGGGGTTGGTGTAAACTATATAACACCATCTTCTCTCTTTGTCAGTTTTAATTATGTTGCCTTGAAAATCTTGTTTGATTATTATAGCAACTCCTGTGCTATTTGTTTTTCCCTCTGAAGCTGTGATTTGTCTTATCCATTTTTCATTTTCTATGTTTGTCCATTGTTCTATTGTAAGATGAGATTATTGAATTAATATTATTTTGGCTTTGGTTTTAAATGTAAGATGTAAGAGTAGATTTCTTTTGTTTTTCAACTGTAGGCCTTTAACATTCCATGAGTCTAGTTCCCACATTTATCTCATAGTGTCCTTGATGTCATAAAACATTTATGGATAGTGTATGTATGGTTATTCAGGTAAGCTCATTTTTTGTGTGTTTGATAATGGCACCTGCCTATCCCCGTCCCAACCCAATGCCTGATCATTACTTCCATGGACCAAGAATAGTGAGGGGAAAGAAAGACGTTTTTAGTGTAAGAATAATATTTTCCAATTGTATGTGTAAGGGAGTGTTCTTTATGCATTGTCATTTCCTTATGGTTCCCCTTACAGTCAATAATAACAACAATGTAGAGAAAGGCTAACATAACAGTTCTAAAAACAGCACTTCTAAATATTATTTCCTAGTCTCTTTGTTTGCAAGATACTTGTGAATACAATTATACAAAAACTGTCTACTAATACACTTATAAACAATACAACTTTTAAACCTCTGTAATTATCTAGTATTTTTTGAGCATAAGCAGAAGGTTAAGTGAATCAGACTTTAATACTGCGGGATTTTAACATGTTATTAAGGCAATACCATATCTGAATAGCTTTCTAACAAACTCTTTGCTATGACTCAATATCTGATTTCCTTTAGTTCGTTAGATGTTTTGCAGTATTGAACACAATCAACATATTTAGTACCCAGAGATACAGTAGTTATTAAATATTTAACACTCATAGTGCTAGAAACAGTTTACATTTATTATTTAATTTATTTTACAGTTTGTTTACCGGGATAGTCGATTGGGCCAAGAAGAGTCCATTTTCAATGGAGTCCCAGGGAGAAAAGCTACATGAACAGCAATATAATATGAAGACAATGCATTTACATTTATGTAATACTATTGAAGAATGATGATATTACATAACATGATAAAAAATCTACGATTGTAGTGAAAATTCAGTTAAAAAAGTAAAAGGCAAGAATTACACACACACATAAATAGGTCAATTAAAATAAGAAAAAGCCATTTGTACATATTCCTGTTAAATTTGTTAGAATGTGAAATAACACAGGATTGGCATTACAGTTTTACATGAAATCTTAGCAGAGTTAAAGCAGGATAGGGGATAAGAGGTGTTATTGTTGAATATAAGAAGGGTGGGACAATAAGAAAAAGAAAAAAATAGAGTAAGAGTAAATGAGAGAAATGAAGATGGTAGTAGTCAGAGAAGTGAGAAGTGGGGAAAAAAAGGTTAAAAGAGGTTAAAAAAGAGAAGGTAAATTACTTCTATTTCCATTGTTTGCACATATCCAGGACTAATATTTGAACAGTATATGCTTGCTGCTATGTATGAAATTAACATAAGACTACCGAGAGGTTAAATTAGTGCTCCTGCTGATAATTTGAAACTTTATACTATAAGACTTGTCCAGCAGGCTAGCCTGATAGGTATAGTGTGAGCAACTTTTGTCTTTTCAAAGGTACCCATTATTAACAGATTATTAGTTAACCTCTGTCCCTGCTTGTTACACCTTTATAACACAATCGGATTTAAAAGAGCAGCCTCCTGATTAAGCTTTTTATCACTGTAAGAAAGAGAGAAATAAAACAACACTTCTAAAGTTATATTATCTGGGAGGTTTCTCATCAATTAAGCCTAGAATATGATATACACAATTTAAAACTCTTTCACTGATATTTGTAAAGTATTGCTAATTCAGGTGCAGCAAAGTATGTTAAAAAAAAAAAAATATATATATATGTATGTATATTTATATATATATATATATATATATATATATATATATATATATATTTATATTTATATGGGTTCCTATCACGTCATTGAACCTTTACCAGTTCAAACCACATATGGTCGAGACTATACATTCGAATTTGTAAAAGTTAGAGCATGTGAATGGAAATCTCCATAGGCGGAGGTTTCCATTCTGTTCAGTGTGGTGCAATCTCGGAGTTGGTATATTTAAGTAGCAGGGGGGTGTGGGGGCATGCTATAGACCCTATATATATATATATATATATATATATATATATATATATATATATACATATATACATTAGTTTGTGTTTAGTAAGTCTTTCTTCCCAAGCAGCAAAAAGCTATTAGATTTAAGGTATTCTGCAAGTATTACAGAATAAACTTATATAAACTGACTATTTCTGGCCTTTGTTTACTCTTGGTTCACTTAATTTGCCTTCACTGTTAACTCTGCACCTCGTGGCTCTGAAAAGCAGTCTCTGGAATCCCGGTTCTAATGCCATGTTGCTCGTTTAGTCAAGATGAAGTACAAACATTGTGGGTTCTGTTCAAGCAGCTTTAGTGTGTACAAACACATTAGAAAGGATGCTAAATAACTTTAACATATATACAAACTATCTGTCTCTTACATAGATGTTCACACTCTGGCTGTACTCACAAAATGGTACTAAAGCTAGCACATGCTTGCTATTTATATACACGTTCAGGTCTTAGAAATGCTTCTTAAAGGTAGACCACCCCTGTAATTCTACACATATTATGCACACTTAGTGAAGGCTTTAATGAATTTGTCCCATAGATGATTGTCCCCTTCATAACATTGTTTTCACTGTAGACATAGCACAGAACCTTCATTGCTTACTTTCCTCAACATATTCATCCAACTAGAAAGCAAAGCTCTATAGTAACTGCCCTTTTTCTGGACTTATCCAAAGCCTTTGATGCTGTATCTCATGAATAACTGAGCAAAATACCAGGCTGTCTAGGCCTAAGTAAAACAGCTATAGACTGGTTTACAAGCTGTCTGACTAATATATATATCAAGATGTTCATTGGCAAAATACTTATCCTGGTTCTCTAAAAATCCCCGAATGTTACTTTGTTGATCAATTCAACTCCCATACAGTTTATAAATGACATATTATAAATGTCTCCATCATTCAATATGCTGATACAACAAACTGCATATACTCAGGGAACATAGTTAATCAACAACTACCCAAAAGTCACTTTGCACCACAGAAATCTTGAAAACCAGAAACAAATTAGTTCCCTTTACCCCAGAATCAATGCAAAAGGAAGGCATGTTTTTTTTCCCAAAATGATATCACTTCAAAACATCAATATACAAAATTTGCCTTTTTTTAATTTAATATGTACTTGTATGTATCGAACCCTGATTATTATATTGAACATTCCATAGTCAAGGAATGATTTGTTAAGCAAAACCGTACATAACATTTCAGGCAAGAATGTTGTTTGCTAACACCATACTGCATCCAATCTCCTGTATGAGACTTCCGTTTTTATCAATACACAAAAAATATAACATACAAAAAGGTCAGCAAGCCTATAACAGAATTGTTATATTTGCAATTAACTACTCAAACAAACTAATCATATCCTCACTACAAAGGCTAAACTGGTGACAGTTACAAAATTGATTAAAATGTTCCCAGTTAAAACTAACCAACTATATATTATGAACTTAAATACCCCATTATCAAACATCATCAAAAGACACAAACTAAACAGCTTTTTAAGATCACTCAATTTAAGTCAAGTAATTATAGTAAGATTCTACAATTAATATGGTGTCTCCTTATTTTCAATAGCTATACCTAATCTCAAGAACTCAATCCCCCATGACATTAGATCAGAACCCAACATTAAATCATCAGCATCTAATGCCCTCAAGGAACTTCTCTAGCTACTAATGCTGAATGTTTCAAATGTTCTTCATATTGATATGCAGTATCCTTAGCTATATGGGTTATATCCTGCCAAGGTTTTTTAGCTGGGCAGATAAATTTCCTTTGGGGAAAACAAAACTTCCATTTCCTTATTTTTTATGGATGTTTTATTACTTTCCTCTTCAGGATATGCAGGAAAGCTATTTTAAAGCTAGGAGTGTTGTGTTTTTATGGATTGTCTTGAGACTGTAATTATGTCAGTTTAAAAGTATTGTTATCTAACTGGTAAACTGTTTTCTGTGGAGAAAATGTGTTTATTTTAAGGTTGTGAGGCTGCCATTCCGTTTGAAAATGCTTTTTACTGTATTTTTTCTGTAAAAAAATGGTGGACTGTCAGTTTTACCAGCATTGCTTCATGATTTCCCAATGACTGAGGCACCATTTTCAGCTTGATCATGAAACAGATTGTCACTCCCACTGTAAGTCATACTTCCCGATACAAAAAGAAAAAGATAAGCAAACAGCCTTTGCCACTACAGCAGACTAGCAATTTGCCTCAGCTGCAGGTGAGTGACTCTGTTGTGGCCATTTGTTGTACCTAAGACCACTCATCTTTTACTTCAGATCCCTCGGGTATAGCACTTACAGCCACTATGGACCAGGGGTCAGCCATATCCTCTGTGATTGTTGGGGTCCCCTCAGTGGTCAAGGGAGAATTACTCTTGCTGATCATAGGATAGGGAACAGGGAAGGTTTTGCTTTTGTATCAGAATGCTGTGCCCATCCCTGGGGAAGCAGAATCTGTCATTAATAACACAGTTGTACTCATTTTTCCAGTCATAGAAAAAACAGAAGACCAAGCATATATCTATTTTTCCTCAAATTTCTTTGGATAGGAGTAGTTTACTCGGACTGGCTCGGGGTTTGATTAAAGTTATTGAACCTTCTTGTAGATTAGTTTCCAGTAAAAGAAATAGAGATGCCTCCTTTCCTGAAGAAATTCAAGATTCTGAATCTGAACTTGAAGATTCAGGGACAGATTCAAGGTTTTGTCCTCAAATTTCTGATAGTGACTCAGAAGAGAGCTTTCTTTCTGATTCTCCTCCTTTCTGGGGGTCATTCATGCAGATCATGCTGTTTAATTTCCTATTGTTTTTCATCCCATGCTGTCCGAAGGAGAGATAGAGCCAATTCCTCCTTCCCAGATGAGGAAGAGGTTTCTTTCAAGGATGCTCCTAGTCTAAAAGAACAAAAGGAAATGCTTGGAGACCAGTTCTGAACCTTTCTTTCCTAAACCTGTTTGTGATAGGGCCCCAGCACCCAAATTCAAAATGATGCCACTTCACAACCTGTTGACTCTTTTTGCTCTTTCAAGTTTCCTGGTAACACTAGACTTAAAAGATGCTTATCATCACATTCCTATTCATCTAGAATTCAGGTCTTTATTAAGGTTTTGTGTGTCCAGATCACATTATCAGTTCTATGCCTTACCCTTGGACTATCCACTGAACAAAAAGTGTTCACAAAGCATCTAGCTCCATTTATAGATCATTGTAGGCTACAGGCTACATTGTAGTGTATTGTACATTGAATTGTAAGCTACATTTAGATGACTTGCTTATATTTTTAAAGTTATTTTCAAAATGTCAAGAGCCTCTCTCGTGGATGTGAGATCTCTTGCTCAAGCTGGTATTCCAACGGATCATCCAAAATTCTTTCTTGACTACCTCACACAGGATTGTGTTCCTAGTCTGGCAACTAGACACTTCAGTTCAAAGAGCATTTCTTCCACAGTAAAAAAATAGATCTTTATTTAGATCTGTTTCTAGTTTTTCCAATCAAACTTCAGGCACTGCTAGGGAATACTTCAGGATTTTGGGTCTCATGGCATCTATGATTCTCATGATACCCAACCATAACTTTACATGAGAAAGATATAGTGGTATCTGAAATCTTGTTGGTCCAACCATCAGCATCCTTTATCTTTTCAGATCCAGTACTGTGGTTTCTCAAAAAAGAAATCACCTGGTGGAGACAACAGATACCCTTAAATCAAGGTCTCCCCTTCTCCCTCCCTGCTCTAAAGCAGATAGTCACTAGAGCTGCTTCAAAGTTTGCTTGGGGAACAGTTTAATGAGAGATAAAAGTGCAGGGAGTGTGGGACGCCAAGGGCAGATGCAAGCGCATACAAATCAAGGAGATACTTGCTCTGATCAAGGCACTCAATTCTCTGAACCATCTTTGGTCTCTAGGACCTCTTCAAATGGTTACAGACAATACCACTGTTATGTGGTGCACCAACAAGCAAGGGGGAAGCAGGTCATACCCCCTTGCAGACTAACCATGTTAGCTTGGTATATATCTTCACAGCAGAGTCTCTCTCTATAGGCATCCTACATTCTGACAGAGCAAAATTGTGCAGCAGACAAACTGAGCAGGGCCCAGGCACACCCTCATGAATGAAAACAAGAAATGGGGTCTTACAAGATTTGATCAATCTGTGGGGACTTTCTCAAGTAGACTTCTTTGCCTCTTCTCTGAACAATCAATTAGCAAAATTCTGTTCCAGGACTCCACGTACGAAGGCCTAGAAAACAAATGTCTTGTATTTTCTTTTCATTGGACAGGAATGTGCCTGTATGTCTTTCCACCATTTGAACTAATATCCAGGGTAGTTCTGAAGATTCAGAAGGAATCCCCAAGTTCATTGTGGTGACTCCCTTCTGGCCCAGGCAACCATGGTTCTCCCTTTTTTTGCAAATGACCAGGGGCAACTACCACAAACTTCCTCAGAAAATGGATCTACTCACACAAGAACAAGGGCATTTGATACAACCTAACATCAATCTGATTGAAATTACTGCATGGATGATAGGATTGTAATTCCTTTTAGGCACCTGTTTTCTGAGAACATGCAGCAGGTACTAATGGAGGCAAGAAAACCTGCTACTAGAAAACCATACATTAGCAAATGGAAAGGGTTTTCTATTTAGTACCAACAACATGGCCAGCACTCATTCAGGGCTAGGTGTTCTCTTGTGTTACAATATTTATGTGAGTTACTCTTCTCTGTTCTTTCTTATTCCTCTATCAAGTTTCATTCATTGAAAATTTCTGCATGCCTGCCCATGGGTCCTCCTCTTTCAAAGCAGTTGCATGTCAAAATGTTCTTGAAAGTGGTTTTGCATAAGAGTCCTCCCACTAAACCAGTGGTCCCTCCTTAGGATCTTAATTTTGTGTAAGAGAAACTAACACTTGCTCCATTTGAACCAATTATTCTGGCTGACTTGAGGTTCTTAATATGGAAAACTGTTTTATTGTTTTCTCTGACCTCTGCAAGAAAGGTGTCTGAGTTGCAAACTCTTATGGTGAGTCAGCCCTACCTCATTAGGACAGAGTTTCTTTGAGAACAAATCTTACTTTTATGCCTCAAGTGGTATCTGAGTTTACTTTAAGTCAAACTATCCATCTCCCTTTTTTTCTTTCCTGAGCCTAAAAATGAGGGAGAAAGGATACTCCATATCTTGTATGTCCTCAGACAACTAAAGTATATGGTCTGAAGAAGCAGACCATTTTCTGTGAAAGTGCTAACCTGTCTTAATCAATAGAGCTTTTTTATATTTGGTGTGAGAATTGTTTGTACAGCTGTGTTTGGAAGGGGTTTTTCATTTTGTTGAATAAAGTGTTATCTTGACAGAACTAAATCATTCAGTCATCGGATCAATTGTCAATTTCTTGTGCAGGTATGAAGAAGGGACAACGAATGTCAAAACAGACTATTTGCAAATGGTTGTCTAAGACTATTAACTTTTGTTATAATCACCATGACAAATGTATTCCAGGCAGGTTCAAGACCTACTCAACAAGGCACTTAGCTTCTTCTATGGCTTTTTAGAAAGGGGAGGACTCTAGAAGCATTTAGAATCTGCTACTTGGTCCCCTGTATATACTTTTACAAAGCACTATAAGCTGGATTACTTCTCCTTGTCTAGATCATGCATTGCTAGGACCATTCTCCATAGGTTACTGGACCCTTCTCTTTTCACCTCCCAAATATAGTTAGCCATGGTAATCTACCCGTATAGCTAAGGCTACTGCAGCAGTGATCATTCAAACATCTTCTGTTATGGTATGATCAACTTATGCAACTGCAAATTATAACTCTGCTTAACCCAGTGACCCCAATATTCTTCTTACTTCTGCAGGTTGCATAAAACTTCCTGCATAATGTATTCCTTTCCTGCTACATTAAGTTGATGAAAATTAACTTTTTTCTAATCTAATCTCAGCTTCTGCTGTTTATAATTTATAAGGCATGTAACAGCTTTCATAAGCTATACTATACCATATACTAATGTTATATGATATCTATGAATATGTACACATTTAATTCCATTATATATACATCTTTGTATGTATATTAATATACTACATAATTAACAACATAGTTAATGTATATGACAAACCTTCTGTTCATGAATAATATCAAATGTATGACATCGATTGCAAGCTACTTTTCTTTCTTCTTTTTTTTTCATTTAAATATTCAAGTTTTTCTCCCCAGATTTCCTCTGAAAATGGACTCAGTGAGCACAGTTGGACTACTACAGACAAAACGTGTAAAAATAAGTAAATAATTAATTATCACAAAGTATAATTTATATTTAAATAATTGTATTACAGAGAATTTAATTTATATTAATTTATATTTATATTTGAATAATAGCAATTAATTTGTTTAAAATGAACCTTAACTACCAAGCACAGTGTGTACACTGAACAAATGAGCTATCATTTCCTCAGCAAACATCATTAGGTATGCCACAATGTTCAATATTGGGAAATTTAATCTTTAATTTCTCTATAAATAAAATGCACATAGTCTCTTGGCCAGCAAATCTAATCCAACAGGCAGATCACTCAACACTAATATGTGCAGCTTCTTCAAACAAATAGCTGCAAGATTACCTACAGCATTATTTTACAAGAAATAAAAACAGATTAGAACAATCTAATTCTTCCTAAATCCAAAGAAAACTCCAAACTGGCAATCAGACTATAGCACCATAGAATATTATCAGTCAGTAATAATAGAACTGTGCTTCTGCAAAATGCAAAGCTTTTTGATTTAGTAATTAATCACAGATTAAGATTTAACCAATGCATGTAATATGTATTTCAAATAAATAACCATTAATTAGGACCTTTTATAAAGTCAAATCTTTTCTATCACAACATACATGAAAGACCATAGCCCAAACCTATCTACTCTCCTGCATGCCTCATTTATTTTGAATAACCTGCAGTCCTCTCAGCCAGCTGAACTCTAGCAATCTTATAATGAAGTTGCAAAGTCTGCAAGTTATCACATTAAATACATAGCTGTGTTACACTTGAGTCCCTTAAATAGTTGGTGGTACCTAACCTATTAGCCTACTTTCATATTAATATTGCCCACAACATCTTCTAATCCCCAAACGGATGTCCTGCCACTAGAGAGTTACTAAACTAGTACGCAATCCACAGAGAACTATGTTCTTTGAAAAATCTAAAAATCTTAATAGTAACTGACTATGCTCTATATGCATTGGTAAACTGTGGATCTCACTCCCAAAAAACATCTGCAATATCTTATCTAATCTACAATTTAAAATGTCATTAAAACATACCTGTCAATGAAACCATCCTGCATTTGTAAGATCTCCTTACTAAGCTCCCTTCTTATTGCAATCTTTCCTATTTTATATTTTAAAATTTAAAAAAAAAATTTACATATCAGCAAAACATTCCTGCTGTTGTGCAAACACCATTACTAAGTCCCCTCCTAATGTAGCGAACTTAAATGAGTATCATAAAATCCTCACATTTTGTCTCCTATGTACAGGCCTCAAGTGAGAAACTGTTTGGATACAATATGTTAATCCTCATATGCCATCTGTGTACTAAAATTTCTTCACAACTTCATACATAAACTGAAAATTAATGCTTACTGTTCTGTAGAGATGAGTGAATTATCATGTTGTCACTAATATGTAGTGTACTTAACAAAGTGATCTCCAGCTAAATGAACTATAGCCACTGTTATATAGTACATTTGTATTATTTTCTCATGCTAACTACCTGTGCAAATTTATGTAATATGGAGCTTTTCTCCTGAGACCTCCCCTGGAAAGGTTTTTTTTCCCCCATTCAGACTTTCCCAGTAATCAGAGGCAATACATCAATACATAATAACATAGTGTGTATGTATAAATAAATTAATAGCAATGTGGAACAAATCAGCTTGTAAAATACTGGTAATGTTCTATCATCATTATTGTCAATACATTAATCTTTTGTGCATAACATATTTTTGTTACTCGTATCTAGCATTATAATCAGATAAATTTATTTTCCAACCATTTTCAGAAAATTTTGTCCTTACATAGGCATTAGCTACATTTTTTCATACTTTATTACAAACAAAAATGGAGGAATGCAGGTAAGACCTATTTTCAGCTGTACCTATTCCATTACTGAAGGCATTATGTATTATCAGCAGATCTTTTAATGCATCATTATTAATGCAGTAATCATTAGTAGAGAAGTAACCCAATATCAATAAATATCACTATATATTTTGATTAATAGTCAAGTAAAGAAATAAATAAGCAAATCAGTGTACATCAGTCACAAGTCTTAATGTGGTGCAATTGAAAGCATTTTAAAACTCTTTCCAAAGCTTCCCAAGCAACTTGCATAGTTCATAGATTTGTATATTAAAAATAACAGGGAATTCAGGTCCATAACACTTTATTGAATGCACTACTTAACGAACACCTCTTTGTTGAACTCTATTAAGCGAAATCCCTCTGTTGAATGATCATTTCAGCAAAGTTTTTCTCAGGATAAAAAAACAGTAGGCCATCATCAGGGATTTGCCCTTTTCCCCACTGTAGTGTGATTTCAGAGTTGGTATATTTAGTTAGGGAGGTTGTGGGGGCATAGCCCACCCCACCAGGGTGGGTTTTAAATAGTGCTGTTTTTGTTGCGGTTGCTGGATTGACCAACTATTTTTTTTCCCCTGGGAAAAATTTTGTTGAAATAAACATTCGACGGAATAAGATTTTGCTTAATATAGTTTGACAAAGAGGTGTTTGGTAAGTACTGCGTTTGATAAAGTGATATAGACCCGGGAATTCAAAAGTTCCATTTGGACCCTTTTAGCAATATATTGATAAGTGAAAGAGACTCAAATGCGCATTCACCTCGGTGTTCTGTTCTTTACCTACTGGTTTCATAACCATCATGTTTATTGTACAACAACAAAATCACTCATCTATTTCAGTCAAGTAGTTAAATAAGTACCTTGTGGTCATCACCTACCTGCCACTGTATACCAATAAGCTGTTCCTTTCCCATCTTGACCAGTTCTTTCCACTAACTTTACACATTGATTGGAGTTATACAATACATTATCTTAGGGGACTTAAGCTGTTCCATTTCCTTAACATCATGATCAGCCATTTCTACATTTATGTGTACACACTGAGCAATGATACACTGTAGCCCAGACACTAATACACTATCAGCATGATAGTGAAACTTCCAAGCTAAGATTTCCCCATAACTGTAAGCATAGCATTCAACCTCTCAGTACAAAATATCTGTGGATGGACAAAGGCCCAAAGATAGGGACACAATGTAAATATTGCTCTTATAAACTTAGAAATTTGTTAAAAATAAACAGTCTTATGTCACCATGCATTTTCTGAAGGATATGAATTCTGAAACTCGAATGCCTGTCATTATTTAGTGAAGTCAATCCTCACTGATATGACACAAGCACTCCAGAAAATCACAAATTTTATGAGGAACAGACCAAAAATATGAGGCAAAAATCTGGACATTCTGCAAAAATCAGGACAGTTGAGAGGTATGAAATTTGTAAGATTTTCTGAGTCCCAGACCATATTTTATTATGTGTTTACGAGATAAATTATTTCCTTTCTATCTGTTTATTTTTATAGCACCCTTATGCCATATGTATTAATATTTAATTTATTGTATTAATAATGTTAACTACCAAACTGCATAATTAATGAGCAATTATATTGCTTAAGAAGAAATATGCTAATGGTCTTAATATACAGATGTTTAAGAAGCAAAGACTACAACCTTGATACTCTACCAGGACAGCAGAAGTTAAAAATAAATGTATGCACAAATGCAGTGTTAAAAATGTTGGCCACCAATGGTTAACCATGGTGGTGTTTGAGGTAAACATTCAGACAGGCACTAAAAAATGCAAAAGGAGCAAACCTTAAATAAATGTTGGACAATGCATTTAAATACATGAGAAAATCACTGGTCTGAGAAGGATGACAAAACCTACTGTGTGTGCGTGTGTGTGTGTGTGTGTGTGTGTGTGTGTGTGTGTGTGTGTGTGTGTGTGTGTGTGTGTGTGTGTGTGTGTGTGTGTGTGTGTGTGTGTGTGTGTGTGTGTGTGTGTGTGGATGAGGTATGCGTTCCAGCAACATTAGATTCATTATCTACAAAGACATTTCCATAAAGTTAACATAGGTCCTGTGACACTTTTTTCATTCAGCAGAAGTATAGCAATGGAAGTGTGAAGAGGACAGCTGCACCATATGCAAGGTATTATTGGGCATGTTCATGAAGTGCAGTTCCAGCAGTCTTCTTTCTCTATCACTTTGTGTGGGCCAGGGTAAGCTTTGGCAAAGCTACAGTTAAAAAAAAAAAAAAAAAAAAAGATTTTTTTGCTGTTTCATCAAAATCCGTGGAAGTGGGGAGGGGTGTGTAAAAGAGTGGTCCCTTTCTTTATTTATTTATTTGCTCTTCCAATGAAGAGCTACACCCTTATTTTTTTCTCTCTCTCTATTTCTTTTTAGCTTCTCAGATGAAGACCTTGGGAGACAGGGTGACAGATTACTAGTCTCTAGTATGAGAAGAAATAGCTATGCCTCTATCATTCAGATGGTATCTTATTGATTTACATACTGCAGCTTTGTTCAAAGTATGAATAACAATTAAGAATTACTAGGGCAGTTCTTCTAAACAACTGCTTAAATACTGAAATACCTCATCTGCGATCTGAAGTAAAGGCTGAATATGAAATGTGGTGGCAGATTCGTGAATGGAACGGAAAATTAAAATCACATTATATTAATAAGAGCATGAACGGGTTCTACTACAACCAATCATTTCCCTAGTGTTCCAATACCACTGTCATGAAACCATCGACTCATGAGTCATGTAGCTTAAGCAGACTATCACTTACACTCAAACTCAAATGTGAGTTTGAGCAAGCAGCTTTCACACCTTACCTGAAAACATTATTAGAATTCAAACAAGGTAAATGCTGTAGCCATGGGGAGGGAGTAAGAGGGAGTTGGAACATTATTTTGGGCTGTGACTGGAAAGAAGATGTAGATTTAAGGAGTGGGAGGGGAATTTTAGGCTTACAGTTTGGAAGCAGGAGAGGTGTTTTAGGATTAAGGAGCAGCAGGGGAGGTTTAGGTTTAGGGAGCAGGAGGGGACTTTAGATTTATGGAGTAATAAGGGAATTTAAGTTTAGGGAGAGAGTGGAGTTTTAGGTTTAAGAAGTGATCGGGATCTACAGGGTTATGGAGAGGGACCAGAGTTTTAAGTTTAGGGAGTAATTGGAGATTTTTAGATTTATGGGGAGTAGGGTATTAAGGTTAGGGAGAGAGGACTCAAGTTAGAAACTGAGTGGGAGTTTTAAGGTTAGAGCAAGGGCTTTGGTAAGGCAGGTATAGTTGAAAAGGGAATAGTATTAGGGGCTATGTAGTTAAGTAAGTTCAGGCTAGTGGAGGTTAGTTCACTTGCTCCTTTGAGCAAGTGTGTCACAACTACTACGTGAACACTTATGGAGGATCTACACAAAGGCATAATACTGTCATCTTGATAGGAAAGTTGAAATATAAACAATACCGTGCCTGAGAATATTGTATTCAATGGAATATGTATCAGACCTCCTTAACATTGTAACACCTCATCTCCTGGGCATCAGCACTGAAAATATTTCTAGACATGCATTTTTTAAGGTAAAATGTAAGCCACAGGCAGCAACAGGAGCAGCAAGAAAGAGGGAAATAAGTAGAATGAAGAGAATAACATTTTGTGAATGGATAGTCATAATGTGGAAAACTACTTATTAAGTTAACCAAATGGAAATAATTGTCTATATTATTATGCATCCATTTAAATAAGAAAATATTAGCCATTTCTTTATTTGCTGTAACATATAACAATTTATCTTGTTAAATACAGGATATATTAATTGTTTTAGTTTACTGAGTCCTTTTAAGCTCATATTCACATGACATGATGGTGCCATTGGTATTGCAATAATTGTATTTTATTACATCCAGAACTTTTTTTTTTGTCTTGTGAGCATCACCTGGATATGAGATTCACTTGAATGATTAAGCAATCTACCTGACTTCTGAAATACAGTTTGGAATGCAAAGCTTCATTTGTTAAGAAAATGAAGTTTAAAATTTATCACTCAGAGCATAATTTTCCATCATTCAAGCTTGAATGGTTGGTTGCTAAGTAGAAGATAAGTTTTTTATAGTAACAGAAGCTACATTGCCAACTTTAATGCTACATTGATCAGTAATGACAGTGGTTGCATCTGTATGGATAATTTCTAATTTCGGGTATAGCTAAAAACTTGGTGAGAAACTCACTAGCAAATGTTTTTATAAATCTATTACTACTGGATATAGGAACACCAAAACATATGCTTGGAAGTCCATTATTATGTGCTATCCTGAATAAAGCTGCATATTTACTTTGTTAACCTAAGCCCAGGTTCTGTAATTCATTACTCATTAGCTTTGCACACATTAGGAGACATATCTTCTTTTAAAGGTAATGTCAGGGCATTATTCTTTGAAACCCATATCTTGGTGCCTCATCTATTATAGAAAAATAAATGGTTTTAGGGGTCTTTAGCTATGCTTCAGGTTCAGTTGTACATGCTTTCCATTCACATAGCTGATAAAGTGTTAAAAAAGAGCAACTCATTTTAGGTTATTATTATGTTTTGAACATGGAAGTATGGCATTTTGTTTCTTTTAAAAATATGCAGAGAAAAACTTCCATCTTCTGTCCTTCTGTGAAGGGAATCCAGAAGAAAAGATGCGGAACAATTTATTTGAGAGGGACATGTTAGAGAATTTGTGTATATGTTTAGTTTTCACAAGTGAACTGTAGGAAATGGACTGGAAAAAAGTACACCTTTGTTTCAGACTGGGCATTTAGAATGTTCAGAAGCCTACAACTGTAATTCCACCAACATAGTCTACCTGAGCTTATGTTCATCTTGCAGAGCTTTTTACAGTGGTAAGATCACACATAAACTTAGTGACCACATTAAAGAACACTATCAGGCAATCCATAAAGGTGACACCAAAAACGCCATAGCAAAGCACACTTTAGGATGTTCCAGCCCCCACTCCCTTTTATTGTTGCACCATTTTGGAGCAGGTTAGGTTAACAATGGGTGATGTTAATCCAATCCTTGTGGTTAGGGAACTCAAGTGGCAAATCCAACTAGTGGCAGACACCCCCCCCCAGTCAGAATGGGAACCTTAACATCAAATGTTATCTAAAATGATTTAGGTAATTGTACATCACCAGCTGTCTGTATTTAAGATAATGTATGCACATATTCCTGTATTCTGATGAAGTTAAGAGTATAACAAATAAAAGTGCTCAATCTTTTGTTTTTGCACTTGCTGTTTTTGGATTTCTTGTTGCTTTTCTTTTTTCAAATAGAACTTTTATTGATTTCCATAACATATACATCATACCAAAAGGAGCAAAACAAAAGAGAAATGCAGATTAACAATGACTGTTAATACAGAGGATAACATACAGAGACAATTTTTATCTAAAATATATACAAAGTGCTGCATTGGGATAAACCTCTGGACTAAAATAAGTTAAATATACTTATATAATCAAGTAGAAACTTCAATTAAGCTAGAAAACATTGCCTATAATTACAGTTCAGAAATTTAAATAAAAGAAAGATAAACATGAATTCTTGTTCTGAGCCACACATCAAAAGGACAAAGTAAAAGGGGAAGGGAAAGATACTGGAACACATACAGGAATGGTTCTTAGTGTTAGCTGATCTCGGCACAAGAGCTTTTTAATTCTCAAATAAAAGTTCAAATAGAGTCTCCCACAACTTCTGAAAGTAGATGCATTTCTTAGGACTTGTTATTAAAAGTTTTTGTGAAGTAATGTATTTGACTGCCATGTTCCTGAAGCCATTCCATGACATCTTAGTACAATCTAACCAATGTTTGGTAATGTAGAATTTGACTGGTAAACAGAGTTATTCGGATGAGAAATTTTAATTTCAAAGTATTATTGTTTGAGATATGTAAAAGTGCCATCTCCCATGAGAGGGTTGATTTGTGGTAACCAATTTTGTCTAGTTTCACCTTCCGGGAGCACCAAATGGTGTGTGAGTATCTACAAAACCATAATATATGTAGAATGTCATCTTGAGGATAGGAGCAGCAGGGACATGCAGTTGAAATATTTGGGTTAACATTGTTTAAGCGGACAGGCATGAAGTATAGATTGTTGGTGATCATGAATTGAGTATATGTAATTTTCTTAAATGAGGAGAAAGACAAAGTAGATTTAATGGCAGATAATTTCTGTTCTGATATATTTGATCCTTGCTGGTTCCAATAGTCTGCAAATAGCACTTTATTTTGGTGAAGTATTGACTTTATATACATATAGGCTAGGGATAACATACTCTTGTTATTGGTTAGAGTTTCCATTAATTTAGAGACCTGGTTGAGATCTACTTTATTTATACTGAGATCATAAGGCAGAGAGGCAATAAGTTCCCTTACTTGGCACAGAATTATAATATATTCTTTAGATAGATTTATGGTATCATGTAGTTTTGTGAGTGATGAGTCCCTATATTTATGGATATCCCATAGGGTAAATTCTTTGATTTGAGGGTAGTTGGACAAATTAATCATATTTCTATTCAACATGAGGTTAGGATTTAGATGAATAGGCTGTAATAGGAGAAGTGCTTTTTCCATTTTCACGGATTTAACTAGTTCATGAAAGGATTTTATTTTTTCCTTTAGGATATGGTGCAATTTTAATTTCTTAAGAACTATTGGGTCTATAAAGGGAAGAGCTTTGGGGTTAAGGTTGTTGTTTAAAGTGTGGTTAAACCACATATTAACCCAGAGGGGGGATCGAGTTTGATCGTTTGGTTTGTGATTAGCAATTTTAGTTAGTCTATTAGCATGTAAAATTCTGTAATAAAGTTGTAGGTCAGGCAAACCAAGGCCCCCTTTATCTTTTGTAGTGTAAGTCTTAGGTAGGACACCCTGACTGATTTTGGGTACCATATGAATTTTGCAAATGCCATGTGAGTTTTCGAGAAGAATAGATTGGGAATGAAGGAAAGAGATGCATGGAAGAGATAAATAATCTTTGGGAGGATGTTCATTTTAATAATGGAGGTTTTAGAAAGCATAGGAAGTTTCAACTGTTGCGATCTGGACATGTCTTGGAAATATAGTTGACCATATTTTCGTTAAGTTGGAGTGTAGTACAGAAGGTATATCATGGTAATAGCTAATCCCTAGATATTTGAAGGAGTACACTATATGAAGTGGAGAGTCTGGAAAAAAATGTTCTCTGTGAGCTAAGAGGTTAATCGGGAAGATACAAGATTTGTCTTGATTAACCTTATAGTCCGAGATATGTGTAAAGGTATTCAAGGTTGTAATTAACTTCTTAGTGTCAGATATTGGGTGTTCAAAATATAGGTTCAATCATCAGCAAAGGCGGTCAAACTTACTTTGGTATGCAATATTTTGGGTATTTAATGGTGTGTTTTCTGTAGTAAGAGTAGAAAGAATGGTTCTAAGTAAAAGTTAAAAAGAAGGGGAGTGAGGGGGCATCCCTGTCTGGTTCCATTAGAGATTTTTATTGGCTGTGAGAATTTCTTATTGATATCTAGGCATGTATAGGCATTATGAAATTTAAGGGTATATCATAATGTGATAGAACTATGAAAAGAAATTCCCAGTTAACCCTATGAAATGCTTTGCATGCATCCAGAATCATGGCATATCTTGGATTTTTGTCTTTCTTGGTAACGTTGATCATAGTCTCCATGGTTAATGTGTTATCCCAGGTGTGTCTATTAGACATGAAACCTGCTTGATCTTTAGATATAAGGGAAGGGATTGCTTTTTTAAGACTTTCAGCTAATACAGATGATAACATTTTGATATCAATATTCATTAGAGAGATTGGCCTGTAATTGTTAAGATTTGATTTATCCAAATTATTTTGGGTTATTAGAATTGTCTTGGAGTGATTAATATAAAGGTCCAAAATCCTGTTAATAGAAACAGAGTTAAATAGTTTGAGTAGAATGGGAGCTAAGGTGTTTTTAAATGTTTTATAGAAGTCTGGGTAGTATCCGTTAGGGCCTGGAGCTTTTCCTGCCTTGAGGTTACAGATGGCTTTTATTGTTTCTATTTGACTCAAAGGGGCAGATACAATTTCTTTCTGGTTTTCATTTAATTTAGGAAAAATTATGTTATTGAGATAATTTCCTATCTCTGAGGATGGGATTTGGCGTTCATAGCTACCATATATTCTCGCGTATATTTGATGAAATAAGTTGATGATCTGGGAGTCTGATTTATAGAGTGCACCTTGATGGCTAATAAGGGTTATCCTGGGACATAATTGTTTGTTATCAATTAATCTAGCTAGTGCCTTGGAAGGGATTTGTGTCCATTCTGAATATTTAGTGATAAACTTTAATACTTGTAGGGAATAGTTGGATTGGTGTAAATTGAATAATTCCCTTTGCTTATTTATCATATAATTTCCCATTACTAGGGTATGTTTCTCCTGGAGTTTCTTATCTATTTCTCTAATATCAGACAAAAGACTGTTCTCCTTTTCTTTCCTTTTATTTTTGAGAAATGCAAGTTTCTGATTGAATATTCCTCTAAGTATAGCTTTGCATGCTGCCCATTGGACGTCATATTGGATACTTGAGTTTTGGGGATCATTTGCATATTCTTGAAGGGCAGAGACTATCTCTTCTTTTACTACTGAGTTGAGTAAGGTGTTATTATTAAGAGACCAGTTAAATCCATTGCAATGAGAGAATGAATTTTGATTAAGGTTTATCGACAAAGTGATCTTAGAGTGATCTGAGAAAAACCTTGGTTCATCCACATACTTTATTTGCCAATGTGTTAGTAATTCAGATATTAGAAAAAAGTCTATATGTGACAAGGACTTATGGCACCATTGAGAAGTATGTGTAGTTATTGCTGTTCTGTGTGACTTCCCCAAAGGATACAGGGTCAATTAAATCAAAGTCCAAGATTAGATCCACAAAGCAAGGGAGGCTTGTGAATTGTAAGGTTTGGATTTATTAGAGCGGTCAATATTAGATTAATTACGGCATTCCACCCCCCCCCCCAGAACAAAGTGGTGATTTGGGAAATTTACCTGTTAGATAAAAAAGTATAGTACAGTTGAGCGTTAGTTGTGAACAGAGATAGTACCTAATAACAATGTTTCGCAGGGCAAATAAATTTAGGTAACTATCTCATTGTGTTCAACTGGATATCATAATTGGCAGAAGTCTATATCCATCTCATCCCCTTATGAAATAGTGTTTCTATCTTGATCAAGTGGCTTCAGGAGAATGCATTCTTTATTTATATAAGTACACAAATATTTAAACTTGTTAGACCATCTCATAAGACTTTGTTCCTGGATCTTAAATGTATCAGCCTTATAAAAGTACAATGGGCTAAGTACAATTCTCTAAAGTGTAGCCTCAATAGGCCAGGTATAAAGTTAAAGTATATTACCCGTCTTAGGAATTAAGAATTTATTAATGTATCACTTGTTGGATGTAGTACAGTCCGTATCTGTACTATAGTAGGGACATTATGAGTAAGTATTAATCAGTGAAGTTAATCCAGACCCAAATACAAAGTTCAAGCTAACCAGCATTATGTTACATAGGGATTATGTATATTCCTAGACCAGCCTGAGTCAAAGGGAGTTAACAGAGCCAAGGTCCATCCATACCCCTATAATCCAATTATTAGAATAACAAATATCTACACAGAACAATGTGCCATCCTGCGAGAATTCATGTATTTGCATACTTTTTACTTGCATATATTGATCTAGAAGCACTGATCCAACAACTCTGTCCTTCTACCAGCCCTTATTAAAATATGGAGTAAGTGGTAATCAAGTGCTTGGGATATTTATACATATTCCCCTCACAGCGGTAGTTAACTAAGGCTAAGTAATCAGCTAGGATATCTATAACTATATTCAAAATGACAGTAGCCAAAATCCATTCATCAAGGAAAAAAGCAAACTAACAAGTATTTCTGCAAGCAATTGTAGTGACTAATAGAAAATGTTAGGAGGCATATCTACTTAATTGGATCATACATCAGGTGTCAAAATAGCATGCATAGTCAGATAATACATTAAATTAGAGGTCAGCAAATTCCAGGGCCATTAGTTTCCTCTGTATAGATCACATTGCCAGCACTTGCCATTGTAAAAAACTTATAACATTAACAACAAGACACATCAAACAATATATACTGATCAGCAAATTAGAGTGCATAGAAAACCTCTGCATCCCCAAATAGAAGGAGTGCATAAAAAAAGAAAACATATATCCTGAAGCATCATATAGAATGCTTTGAAATTGCCACTCCTGAAAATAAACATACTATAACAACATCAATTATTTACATCTGGCAGTAGAATACAATGATGCAATATGCTGGATGGTCTGGGGAGGGAATTACACAAATGCATGGATAGAGAACTTTTAAACAAAACAAATTCAGACTGACTGAACCGCAACTCATTGACAGTATACGGACATATAACATATCACATGTGTCTAGCGAGCTTCGGTGCTTAGCTATAACATTGGATGTGCAATGGATCTTTAAATCAAACAGTGTCTATGTCAAAGGAAAAAACTTCAAAGACCAATACACGTAAGGTTCAGATAAGGCACATTTAATAACTTGCTGCAAGGAGGCAAAAACATGCAAATACAGGATTTTGCCTAACTACTAACAGAAAGTATGCTATTCTTATACTGTTCTACAAGGCATTGCCTTCTGTGGTTGACGTAATCAAACACAACTTTCAGTATTGTTCTACAGCAGATGCTACTCAGATTTTCTGCTGACATGACTGGATTTATGAAAAACATTTTGAGAAAAACAACCTGGACTTGGTAGGCTCTAGCCCGTTACAAGTTTCTATTGTGTAGTTCTAATACATGTGTTACATTTAAAGGTACTTTTCTAGCTCAGACATAAGCAAGTGCTGATTGCAGTTCATATTTTCAAGCAGTCTTTGTTCTGATTATCTATAGCTCCTGCAGCTGTATATTTTCTCACAGTACAAGCGGAACTCCTTGTCTAGGTCTCATACATCTGTTCATTATTTTCCTGACACAAGCAGAAATTATCTGCTTTCCTGTAAATCTCCAAAGCATAAGCAAAGATTATAGCTGCGCATATTTCATGACAATACAAGGTTAGAAAACTTCTGCAATTTGTACAGATTTTATGCAGTGTGAAATAGAATAAATGTGTTAACCCTTTTCAAGCCTTAAATGCACCAAGCATATTACTAATACATACACTAATACATATTTTTCTGACATTTCCCCCCTTTTAATACCTTTATTCTACTTTCAAAATAAGCATAAACAGTTTTTTCTTCTCCTAACCTCTTCCCACTTAGGATTTGCAGTTAAGAGAGTCATTCAATTTAAACTTATGAAAGCATTTTCAATCTTTTAACAGTTCTTCAAACTCAGTACTTTGATATAAGGTTTCAGAAACTGACATGTCTATAAAGTCTTTAATCAGTCTTTTCATGCAGGGGATGCCACAGCAAACACATACTCCCAGTAGGATCATTCCTACACAAATAGCAATCAGAATGTTCATTAGGATAGTACCCCACCCCCAAACCATTTCTGGAAAAAGTCCATCAGTGGGTTTGGTCCTGGTTTGGTCATGGCCGACACTTGCTGAATTACCTCAAGGTGATTGTCTATCTCGTGTTTATGGTCAGGAATATATGAACAGCACTCCTCCTGGATTAAAGCGCAAGTACCACCTCTCACCGCTAGGGTGAAGTCGAGAGCCATGCGGTTTTGAAGCACTACAGTTCTCATGGCATTCAGTTCATCGGTCACCAATTCGAGAGCAGAAAAAGTTGCATTACTCATTACTTCAAGAAGTTTAGACAGTTTTCTCAGCTCCCAGATCGATTTGGTTGCTCCATATGGTGGTAATATGCCTGCCCACGATATAACAGTATCAGTCAAGTCCATATGTGTCAGTTCATCGCCTATAGAATGATGGTTTTTCCAGCACACATCGATTTGCCCCGCTGGCTTTACAGGTTTCTTGACGGGATTCTTGTCGACCTCTTGGAAATTCCGGATTTTTCCTCGAGGCAAAACTGCAGTGTGCCGTATAGCCGGAACCAGGTAGCCCAATAAACAACTGCCGGACCAATTCTCAGGTAACCACTTGTATGCCTTTTTGCCACATACAAAATAACAATCCTCTACTTTAGTAGTAACTTTACTATGAATATACACTTGTCCTGCATGAAACATTTTTCTATCAATTATAGACAGTTGTTTATAGAGAACAGAATGTTTACTTCATCAATTGTTTTTTGCATCAATTCAAGAAATGAGTCATAGTTTGTATTACAATAAGAACCTGCATTGTTAGTTTTAGTGTAACATTTATAAGGAACAGTCACATTGCTATTGCTCCAACCCACCTGAACAGTATCATTTTTATAAAAACACACAGTTCCCTTTTGTGGAATAGACAAGTGCAATGCTATTTTATCTTGTGATGTAACATTTGAGGTATCATAAATCAAGTTTTCCCAGGTCTCAATGACCCCTAGGGGGACTACAGTCATTAATAACCCCCCGTATGCTGTCGGCGAAGCTGTGCAAATCCAGCAAATCGAAACATTGAAATTCTCAGCATACACATATTTAATTGCCTGGTAAGGGTTGAAGTTTGGGTGCCAGTCTATGAGTAACGCTTCACATTTATTCAGTTCAGTTTGTGTGGCTGGAAAAAGGAATGGCCACAACAAAAAGATTATTGTCACTAGTACAGTTAACAGGATGATTATGCAATACTTCTGAGGAAATGGTTGTTCTGCATTCCTGTATTTTCTGGATTCTATCATGTTTGCTCTTGACATGTGACAAGATTTTTGTCCAGTTCAAAGTTCTTAACTAGTTTGCAGTGCGTCAGGTGGATCCACGAGGCATGCTCTGCGATCTTGACTGCAGTGGGTGTCGACAGAAGCACTTGATATGGACCTTCCCACTTTGGTGACGTCCAATTCTTTTTCTTTATTGTCTTCACCCAGATCCAGATTCCCGGATCCACTGCCACTTCTGATGGTCTGGTTTGTTCTTTATCTGAAACAGAATTTGACTGCAACAGATGTTTAGAATTCAACAAATTTCTCATATACTCTGCTAGTGTACAGTCAGCTTCCCGGTCTGTGGGCATGAGAAGTTTCCACTGAGGTATATAATAAGCCCTTCCAAACAGTTTCTCAAAAGGAGTCAATCCTTTTACATTTGGAACAGTTCTCATGCTCAACAATGCCAGGGGCAGACAGTACACCCAGTTTCTCTTTGTTTCCTCTATTGACTTTCTTAGCTTACTCTTTAAAATCACATTATGCCTCTCAACTAACCCTGCAGATTGCGGATGATATGCACAATGATTCTTTAAAAAAATACCAAAATGCTTACTTAACTGTTGTATGGTTTGGTTTACAAAATGTGTACCGTTGTCACTATAGATCCTTTCCGGAGTGTCGAATCTAGGGATGACTTCTTTAATGAGGATTTTCACTACGGTTGCCGCATCTAGATTTTTAGTCGGAAAGGCTTCCACCCATCTGGAAAACATATCTACAATGACAAGACAATACTTCTTATTTTCACATTTGTTCAATTCTATGAAATCCATACAGATAGTATGAAACGGATACGGTGGTGTAGGGAAACTCCCTTGCTTGGGCTTTAGCACCCCTTGTGCATGATGTTTGTTACAAACGTGACACATTAAACAAAATTTTTTAGAATGGTTTAAGAATCCATATGTCGTGAACACTCGGTTCACCAGCTGTACCATCCCCCCTGTTGAGACATGGCATTACCCATGGCTCAACAAAGCTGCATATCCAAACAAATTCGATGGTAATATCGGTTTCCCTTCTTTAGAGATGTACAGCCCCTTTTCAAGAATTGCTCCTCGTCTTACCCATCTTTGTTTTTCAACCTGCGTAGTAAGTGTCTGCATTGTTTTTAACATTTCTAAGTCTAAAATCTCAGAGGGTTGTAATTCCTCATTCAAAAGAAATACTTCTGAAGCTGCCTGTTTTGCAGCTGTATCAGCTCTTGCATTACCTTTTGAAATCCTATCCTGTTGCTTGGTATGAGCTGTGCATTTACAAATAGCTACTTTCTGAGGTAACTGAATAGATTCTAAAAGATCTAAAATAAACTGTGCATGATTGATTGGTTTGCCAGTAGATGTTATCATTCCTCGATTTTTCCACTGCTGCGCAAAAACATGTACAGTAGAAAAAGCATACTGGCTATCAGTAAAAATGTTCACACATTTACCCTTTGCTAGGATACATGCCCGTGTCAAGGCAATCAATTCTGCTACCTGTGCAGATAACTTGTGTGGTAAAGGTTTCACTTCTATAATCTCAGTATCCAAAACTACTGCATATCCTACTAGGTTCTGTCCTGCAGGACCCCTTTTGCACGAGCCATCCACGTAGTATGTCACCTCGGCATCATCCAAGGGAACATCTGTGAGATCTTTTCTAGGCAGTGTCTTTTGCTCAATCACCTGCAGGCAGCTGTGTGGTGTGCCATCTGCAGGGGTTGGGAGCAAGGTAGAAGGGTTCAAAGTCATGCATCGTTCAGTTGTCATATGAGGTTGGCTCAACAATATAGTCATACAAGAAAGATGCCTAGCAGGGGAAAGATATGCTACCTTCTCTTTCAGTAAAATAATCGCAACTGCATGAGGCACTCTCAAAGTGAGAGGGTGGAATAAAACTACTGAGGCCGAAGCCTGTACTGCCATTGCAGCTGCAACTACTGCTTGTACACAGTGGGGTAAAGACCGTGCCACTGGGTCTAGTTGTGATGAATAATAAGCAATAGGGTGTTGCTTGTCCCCATGCTGCTGTGTTAACACTGACATCATATATCCTTGCTTACAATCTACAGTTTGGAAAAAAACGTTTATGATAGTTTGGTAATCCTAAAACTAATGAGGATGCTATTAATGGTTTCAGTTTGCAGAAAGCAGATTCTGCTTCTGGTGTCCATTGTAACAAATCCTGTGCTGCCATAGGCTTTTTATATATCAGGTTAGTCAGCGGTGCAGATTCCAAAGTATAGTTTGGAATCCAGCTCCGGCAAAAATTAGTCGTACCCAGGAAGGACATCATTTCCTTCTTAGTAGTGGGTTTTGGTGCTTGCAAAATCGCTATTTTTCTGTCCTCATCTAATGTCCTACCCTCTTTGGATATTACATATCCTAGGTATTTAACTTGTTTTTTCCAAAGCTGCAGTTTATTTTTGTTTACTTTATGTCCTTCAGTGACTAAAAATTGTAATAGCGCTATGGTATCTTCTTTGCAATCTTGCTGGGTGGGGGCCACCAGCAGGATATCATCAACATAAAGTAAAATCTGACTGCCTCTTGGTGGGGTAAATCCCACCAAATTGCTTGCCATTTCTTGTGAGAATATCGTTGGACTTTCACAATATCCCTGTGGTAGTCGCATATATATATATATACATATATATATATATATATATATATATATATATATATATATATATATACCTTTTCCCCTGAAATGTGAATGCAAACCAAGATTGGCTGTCAGGGTGTATCGGTATTGAAAAGAACGCATTGCTGATATCTACCACAGAAAAATATTTCTGTTGAGGTTTTAAATCATTTAACAGGGTATGTGGGTCTGGCACTGTAGGTGCCCTTGGTATTACTGCGTCATTTACAGCTTGTAAATCTTGGACCATACGCCATTCTCCATTTTCTTTCTTAACAGGAAATAAGGGTGTGTTACATGGTGAATCAGGAGATTCCACCAGTACCCCTTCCTTAAGTAAAGCTGCTATAATAGGTTTGATTCCTACCTCTGCATCTTTTCTTAAGGGATACTGTCTTTCTGTGGTCTAAATGCTGACTTTGGCGTGATAGTAACTGGTCCCACTGTACGAATAAGTCCTACATCTGACTTTCCTGTTGACCAGAGAGTTTCTGGTATATTCTGTAAGGCATTCTCTTCCTCCTTTAATAGGAGTGCTAATCAGCTGTCCTTGCTAGACTGCAAGTGCACGGCTGGGTGGGTCTGAGTTATCCAATTCAACTTCTGCATTTGTATTCCCTGTTCTGACAGTTCTAACTCTGTCTGCTTTTCCCATCTCGTGACTATTTCTCCTAAGTCTACCCATTTTACATTCTTGTCCTTAGTTAAGCTAACATGTGGTAATCGATTAGATTTATAGAGTGCAAAGAACTCCTGGGGCAATGAACAGCTGGCTACACTGTTCCCTTCCATGTCCCAGTACAGATTTCGTAATATCAATCAGTTTGCACAATTTCTAAACAATTCTTGCTCATATTCCTTATCAGGTCCTGGTGTGTTACAATAATACAGAGTACAGTGCAACAAATGTTTATCAGTGTCAAGGGAGGGGAACTTGCTGATGGCTACGTTCATCAACTCTTCGGTCACTGCCCCTGGACCAGTCATTACCAAGTCTTGGCTGTACCAATAGAACATTTCACCCTCCGATTGCACTGCAAAGGTATCAATTTGTCACTGTGCTTCCATACCCTGCATAGTCGGAACTACTGCTATACCAAATAGCTGCATAAGGTCTCTGCCCAAGAGGTTTACTGGGCAATTTGCGGAAAAACAATTTTGCTTCTCTGGGTCAATCCTGAAACAGGATCAGTTATTGCAATATTATGGGAGAGGGGCTCCCGATATAGCTGTCCATTAGCTGCTTTCACTAGTATGTAATCAGGTGACTCTGAATTCTCTGGCAGTTTGGAGGGATGTATCAGGGTCCATGATGCCCCTGAGTCACACAAGAATTTGACTACCCTCCCTTCCACCAAGAGTGTAACTTCTGGTTTTGTGTCTGCTAAATAGAGCTCTAAGCTCAATAAAGCTAAATCCAATATCTCATTTTCTTCACTATCCGTAACTTCCTGCACTTCCTCTATTTCTTCTGTCACATCCTCTGCTCCTTCTATCACATTCTCATTTGTCCTTTTTCTGCTATCCCCTTCTAGTGATTCTTGACTATCATATAGTCAGTCCTTACCCTCCTTGTCTTCCATGGTTGCCTTCTTGTTTTTCTTGCAATCCCTTGCCAAGTGTCTCTTTTTACCGCATTTAAAACATTCACCCCTTTTCTTTTGCCCTTCAAAGTCCTCTGATCGCTGATCAGATTGTTTGTTCCCCTGGGCATTTCTCTTGCCCTTTTTCCTGGACTGTACTACATAAACTTCTGCTCCATCTTCTACAGAAAATACTTGGGCTTTCTTTTTATTTTTGCTATTAAAATGCCTTTCGGCATGCCTAGCATATTCAAGCAATGACTGTAACCTGCTTGTATGATGATCTACCATGTGCTTTGTAATAAAACTGCTTATGGGTGCAATGCTGCCTTTCAAAAATGCATTCTTTAACTGCTGCTCATATGGGGAATCTTGTGTCTGATCTTCAGGAACCTGCATTCCACAATGGTTATTAAAACAATCTAACAGTCTGGCATAATATCTGTCAATAGTTTCACCTTCTTGTTGGATGCATTGATTAATGCAAGTCCAGTCTGCCCTAGGCTTCCATTTCTCAGAGATTTGGTCTGTAAGACCTTTCACTCTGTTGTCTAACTCTCCGCTGCTATGTGGGAGGGGTCTGAGCACAGCATCACGAGGATTCCAGTTGCCACTAATCATGTGCCAGTCTGGTCCCACAATTTGTCTGACTACTTTTTCTACCTCTTCTCCATTTAAATTATAACTTAGCTTCATTCCTTGTAAATCTACTAAGAACTTTCTGAAATTAACTTTTGGATGGGGAATTCCCTCAGTGGCTTTCCGGATATCTTCCGGAGTCCAGGGTCTATACACTAGAATAGTTGGGTCCTGACCTTCTTGCCCTGCCTGAGGATTAGGCACTTCTATAAGTGGGCATATTTCTTCTTCACTCATAGATCATGAATTCCTACCCATTTGATATAATTCAATGTCCCCTTTTGAGTTACCTGCCCGTGTTTGAGACCTGGTCTCGATGGGATCTCTAATAAATGGTTTTGCTTTCGTAATGTCTCTATTTTCAGTGACAGCAGGATATCATGAGGGTGGACTAACCTGTTCACGTGCTTCATTTTCTGGTAAAGGAGGTGGAGGGGCCAATGCTATTACTAAGTTATTGTCCTCCTTATCTAAAAACATTGCTTTTGATTTATTATTCTTTTGTTCCCTACGGTTTACCGCCTCAATCCATCTGTGTGCCTGAGGAATTCCTAATTGGCGCTGCTTTTTTACCCGACCTTTAGAATCGGTTTTAAGCTGTTTGACAAGTTTGATAAGCAAGGATTTTTCTAATTTACCGTCAAATTCATACTTAACCCACTTTGAGTAGTATTTAATATTATCAGCACGCTGTGACTGCATGTATTTTGCGTCTTCGGTTAACGGTGGATTTTGGGGTCTTTTTGTGCAATTATTACCCATTTTATTCTACCCTTTTCAATCATTATGTAACTCCTTATTTTATTTTGTTATAGTCTCTTCAGAATGACTTTCTACCTACTCTGTTTCCCTGATCTATGACAAGACAGTAATCTTTTCTGTCCCTGACTTGTAAAAATATAGTCCTGACAAAAACAATACAAATCTAGTCCCTGATCTAAAACAGAAAAAAAAGTAGATTCACCTTCACTGAGCCTTCATGATTGATCACCTGGTTCATGAAAAACCCGTTCTTCAGTCGCAGATCAGAAAGTGGCTGGCCTCTTTTGTAAGACAATTCAGTCTGAGGGATTTTCAAAATAAGAAGAACCGATGTGGTTTCTTCCCCCTACGGTTTCAAGCCACCTGGCCTGTCTGATCCGAGGTGAAGTGAGGGTTTCCGGTCCGAAGGACCAATCTGTCAAAGGAAAAAACTTCAAAGACCAATACACGTAAGGTTCAGATAAGGCACATTTAATAACTTGCTGCAAGGAGACAAAAACATGCAAATACAGGATGTTGCCTAACTACTAACAGAAAGTATGCTATTCTTATACTGTTCTACAAGGCATTGCCTTCTGTGGTTGACGTAATCAAACACAACTTTCAGTATTGTTCTACAGCAGATGTTACTCAGATTTTCTGCTGACATGACTGGATTTATGAAAAACATTTTGAGAAAAACAACCTGGCCTTGGTGGGCTCTAGCCAGTTTCAAGCTTCTATTGTGTAGTTCTAATACATGTGTTACATTTCAAGGTACTTTTCTAGCTCAGACATAAGCAAGTGCTGATTGCAGTTCATATTTTCAAGCAGTCTTTGTTCTGATTATCTATAGCTCCTGCAGCTGTGTATTTTCTCACAGTACAAGCGGAACTCCTTGTCTAGGTCTCATACATCTATTAATTATTTTCTTGACACAAGCAGAAATTATCTGCTCTCCTGTAAACCTCCAAAGCATAAGCAAAGATTATAGATGCTCATATTTCATGACAATACAAGGTTCGAAAGCTTTTGCAATGCGTACAGATTTTATGCAGTGTGAAATAGAATAAATGTGTTATCCCTTTTCAAGCCTTAAATGCACTAAGCATATTGCTAATACATACACTAATACATATTTTTCTGACAGTCTATATGAAAAAAGAAAAAGAAAAAAGAAAGAACCTGCCACCTTGTTTACTAATAAAAATAAATTGCCATTCTAGAACAAGCTAGTAAGTAGTATATCAGACCTTTAGTGTTAGTTTGCAAGCAAAGAAAAAAAAAAGAAACAGCCATATATCTCCTGTACTTAGAAGGTGAGGTGGATGAAGTTATTTACTCTTCAGTGGAGCCATAACAATGTGTGCAATTGTAGAAGCAGCTTTGAAGTAGTGATCCTCATCTCTGTATCTACCAGATGTTTGCTAGTGTTCAGAGTTCTTTATCCGCTCTTTGCCATTAAGGATCAGATAATCCATGCCCTTAAGCCTTGATAGCTGTTTGTGATAAGCATCGCCAATAGACTTGCATTAGATGGGTCAACAGGAAGTAGCTGCACATTGTTTGGCCTAATAAGGTTGCAGTACTCAATAAAATCAGGCGATGTTTCCATTTCTGGGTCCGCTGTGCATCATATCTTTGCTCTTTTGTTCCTACAGACCAGCAGCTATATGCTAAATTTAAATTTAGCATAAAAAACTAAATCTATAGAATGGAAGGTGATGGATGGGGCTGAAAGCCGGTAAATGGGACCGAAAGTAAAATACAAACTCTGGTTAGCAAAACTAGAAGCATATTTTGTTTTTAAGGGATCGGAGACTTCCCAAAGCATTTAATAAAAATCTGATTAGCTTCCTAGGCAAAGACATTGATAACTTGGTTTCCTTATGGTAGAAAGACAGATTATTTGGAAAACCTCATCTGAAATTTAATGTTGTGCTTGATAAGATCTGAACAGTAAGGTGAAAGTTTGTGGCGCTTTTCTTTTATTTCTTGGGGGAAATCTTGGGATATTGTAATTTTGTATGTGTTCCATGTGAAGTGCTTATGCTTTTTGTAGGCAGATAAGATGGTTTGCACATGTTGAAAGTTGAGGAGTTTTGCATAGATGGATCTCAGTGTTGAGGAATCTTGGTTTTTGTACAGAGCATGGTGTGCTCTCTTGACTATGTAGTCAGACTGTGTCTCACATGGCTGAAGTATTGAGTTAAACATTTGTTTAATAGTGGGAAACAGCTGGTTCTGTTCATATTTTAAGGCAGACCTCTGATGATAAGATTGTTCTGTCTGCTTCTTGCCTCTAGATCCAGTAATTTTGCTTGGGTGTCAGTTAAGGTTTTGTCTTTGATTTTTAGTTCGGATTTTAACTGAGCGATTTTCAACTCATTGGATTTTGATCTGTCTTCAGCTAAGTCTAATCTCTCTGCAATTTTATTAATTGTGCCCCAAAAAATGTTTAATTGCTCTGAAAAGCCTTGGATTGTGGTTTGCAATGGTAGAAGAGTACTCTTCAGATCTTCCATGTGAATGATGCTCTTGGCCCTCTGTTTAGCACTGTCTTTAATTTGTTCTTGTTGCATTTTAATTGTTTTCTGTCTTTTAGTAGTGACTTCTTTTTCAGGAGATACTATTGCTGACAGTTTTGTTTTGGAGGTTTAGGTATCCATGCCTTCTAATTCCTTAGGCATTTTAATATCACGGTCTTGTTTAAATTTTACCTTGCAGTAGCTGACAGTTATCCAAGATGCTGAAGCCTCCAGGCCTCTAATATCCACGTGTAAAATCTTTCTGTTAGCTGATAAAGGATAGTTCTCTATGTAACTGCTATTCCTGAAGTTTTTGGAGATAAATAAGATAAATCTTCAGCCAATAGATACTCCACTCATCAGCATGAAGCTTTTATAATCCGAAAAGTTTGCTATTGTGGTAAAATGCTGAATTTGAAACAGAGCCTTGTGGAGAGGGTGCTACTCAAATGACCACCATCTTGGAATCATCTTCTTGCTGCTTTTCAAGGTGTTTATGCAGTAAAAACCTCTTAAACCAACTCAAGGGTCTCCGTCCTTTATTCATGCACTTAGTGCGTTTATAGTGTGATATATATACACAGATAAGTGGGGTTGGGGTGGTGAGAGCGTTGTTTGTCTGTGTTTGTGAATGTTTGTATGCCTAAGTCCGTGTTGTGTAATGGAAATGGTCTCCCTGCCCTCTTTAGAAACTGCAAAAAATGTTTGACCTAAAACAACCAATCAAATGCATTAACCATCTTTAAAATGTCCAACATCATAAAATTTGTTAAGCATCATAAAATTTTAAACTTAGTAATACTGGATGGAACAAGAATCATTCAATCCTAGAAAATTCATGGTGTCTAGTTTTATCTGGCACTTCAGTTCACTTTTTTCCAAATGCTCATTCAATATATACCCACACAGGTCACTGAGCACTTGTTCTACTACTACTATGAATTTGAACTTATGAAAACTAAACTCCTTATTATGTTTGTTCAGTGCATTGGTATTCTTCCACTTCTTTATATCAAGCATATGTTAATTAATTTGCTCTGTCTGGAAGATTTCCCAATATAAAATACACTAAATACTCCAATTGCTGCAGGTATTTGGAAAAGAACATACCAAAGGGAGCATTGTACTCTGTTATTGGCCTGATGAGAGAAGAGTACAGGGGGGTTATAACCTGTTTCTTTCTGGAGCCAATGCCCTTACTTATGAGATGAGCAATATAAAACACCCTTCTTACCACTCTGGAGACATTGTGTTCGAAGTTAAGGTTGCCCTCAGCCTATGTTCCCAGATCTGTCACCACTGACTGCATGCTTAGGGTATTGCTATTGATGTGGTAGTTTACAGGAACATCACCCTTGCTGAAAGGGAAGATAATTCATTTTTTTACATTAACTTTAAGACCATGGCTTTGGCACCAGTCATTAGTCTGCATAAGACCTTCTTGCAGGATATTGACTTCACTAGGGTTTTCAATGATTGCTCCCAGTTTGTAGTCATCAGCAAACCTTGTCAGCCACAGTCCTTTGGTTTTATCCTGTACTTCAGACAAGTAGATTCTGAACAGTAGGGGGTCCCAGACCCGATCCTTGTGGAACACCAATGGTTACAGGTCTGCTGGAGTAGGTAGAGTCCCCTATTTTGACCATATTAGTTCTATCAGTGAGCCAGTTTGCAACCCACCTGACAATATATGGGTGATATCCAACTGGGTGAGTTTATCAATGAGGCCTGAGTGGGGTATTGTGTCAAAGGCCTTGGCTAAGTCTAGGTAGGCCATATGCACAGAGTTGCCCTCGTCTAGGTCTTTGGAGACTGTCTGAAAGAAGTCTACCAAGTTTAACAGGCATGATCTCCCCTTGACAAAGCCAAACTGGGTGGGATCGAGCATTTGGAGATTTCCTATATCTTTCTCAATAAAGTCCATGATGATTTGTTCCATGGCCTTGCATATAAGGCTGGTCAGGCTAATGGGTCATTAGTTCCCAGGGTCAGTGGATGTACCTCCTTTGTGCAAAGGGATGACGGTAACTGTTTTCCATTCCACTGGGATGAAGTGAGTGCTTAGGGTGTGATTGAAAAGAGTGCTCAATGGTGATGCTAATTCCTGTTTTAACCCATATAGAACACAGCCCGGGATGTTGTCTGGTCCCATAGAGGCTGTGGTTTTGACACTGGAGAGGGCATTTAAGACCTACTTCTTGGAGAAACTAGGTGGGTCAGGTGTTAGGGATACTTTGGGGTCCATCAGAGTGGGAACCAAGGATGCTTTATATGCCAGAATAAATTGCCTCTCAGCAGTCTGTAGAAATCAGATCACAGAGACAGGCTTTTGAGGCATTCTTCATAGGATACTATGTTTACAGCTTGTATTCATTTTGACATGAACCTTTGAGGACAATCCAGTTCCTCCATATGCCTGATTAGGTACATACTGAAGGGGGCATTATACTCAATGATGGATCTGATGAGGGCTGGGTTCAGTGACACGGAGACTTTGCTAGACCTAGATGCCATGCTCTTAATGATAAGTTGAGTGACAGAATGATTTTTTTACCACCTTAGAAACATGTTGGTCAAAAGTCAGGTTATTATCTGTATGAGTCTCCAAATCCCTGACTATTGTATCTATTTTCAGGGGTGTTTTATCAGTGAGGCAGTTTCCCTGGGTGGCCTACTTTCCCAAAGGTACTATTGTGCATTTGTTGGCATTGAGTTTTAAGATGAGGCTTTGACACCAGTCATTTGTCTGTGTTAGACTTTCCTGTAAGATGTTAGCACTTTGGAGAGTTTCTATGTTTGTAATCATCTTCAAACTTGATAAGCCAGAGGGCTTTAACATTGGCCTCAAGTTCCAAAAAAAAAAAACAGATGCCACAGAGAAGCAGACTTAATACAGAATTCTGTGGAATTCTACTGGTAACTGGCCTCTTTGTGGAGGTGATCTCTCCAATCCTAGCTTTCTGGTTCCTGCTTGTGAGCTAGGTGTCTATCTAGTGAGTTACATAAGGCTGTATGTCTAATCCTGTAAGTTTGCTTACAATGCCTGAGTGGGGTACTATATCAAATGCCTTAGCTAGGTCAAATGCCTTAGCTAGGTCCTAAATACTCTTAACTCTCTAGCCCCCCTTAGAAATAATGAATCAAAGCCAATTCTGCTCCTTGGCTGACCAAAGAGACTAAACAAACCATGCAACTCAGAGACAAATCTTGGAAGCTTTATCAGAAAAGCAAACAGCCTTCTACCATGCACCAATATACCCAACTCCGCAACCAAGTAAAAAAACTAATCATCAGAGACAAAAAAAAAACTACTACAACAAACTTCAGTTTACTAATCTTAACAACCCCAAACAATTCTGGAAATCTGTTAACTCTCTTCTCCATCCTGGGTCACAAAATAACCCCTGCCCTGACCCTAGTTTAACTGACAATGAACTAAGCTCACTCTTCAACACTTTCTTTACTGACTCTATAGCCAAACTAACCAAAACATTCCCTGGCAACAACCCTTCCAACTTCCTAAACTCTCCTAATGACTGTCACCCTATGTTTCAACTCAAACCAGTTTGCACAACTTTCATAAAAAACTCTTAACCAAAGTAAAACCTTGTTCCAACGCCCCCAACAACATTCCCCCCTCCTTCCTCAAACACGCAGCCGAAGGAATAGCTCTTCCAATTAGCATCCTGATTAACAGATCCTTACAAAGAGTCTTACGTTCCCAAACTCTGGTGTTCTGCCTACATTCTACCACTTCATAAAGGAGGTAAAAACAACTCCATTTCTAACTTCCACCCTATAGCCCTACTCTCTCCTATATCCAAAATTCTTGAGAAATGTGTCCACTGCCAACACTTACCCTACTTAACAGAGAATCAGCTACTTACACCCACCCAACACAGTTTCCATCCAGGCCACAGCACCATAACTGCCCTACTTTCCTTCTCAGAAACAGTTAATCAAGCCAGAGATTTCGGACTTCTAGTATCCACTGTTCTGCTAGACCTTTCTAAAGCCTTTGATACCATCGCCCATTCACACCTACTCTGCCACCTCACCAACCTTAATCTTTCCACTAATACTCTTGCCTGGTTCTCCAGTTACCTCTCTGACAGATCCCAGGCTGTCAGATGGAAGAACTCTACCTCCTCCTTCTTACCTACTTCTACTGGCGTTCCTCAGGGATCCATTCTCGGTCCCATACTGTTCAACATCTTCATAAACAACCTTTACACTGATCTCCCTGACACTACAGTCATCCAATACGCTGATGACTCTACCTTAGTCTGTGCCGCCCCAACTTTGCTGAACTTCTCTCTAAAACTCAAACAGCTTTTTCCACTACAGAAAACTGGATGCAGCAAAACCATCTCTCCCTCAACTCCAATAAATCCAAAATACTAATTTTCCTCCCTTGCAAGACTTCTTCCTTGGACAAAAACTCTTTCAACATCCTCAGTCAGTCTAACACTCCTATTGAAGTGGTCCCCTACGCCAAACTCCTTGGCATAACCATAGACGAATGTCTAAAATTTGACCTCCACATTCAAAAAAACATAAAAAAACCCACCAAAAACTAGGTATGCTCTACAGGAATAATCTATTTCTTTCCAAATCCTCCAGGCAAACCTTAGCTACCTGCTTCCTCCTACCTTCTCTACTTTATGGAGCCCCTCTCCTAACTAATCTGTCTGCCTCCCTCTCCTCTAAACTTGAAGCTTGCTATAATAAAATCTCTAAATTTGCCACCAAATCCAAAAACTCAACCCACCACTGCCTCTCCCTTCAATCTTTAAACTGGCTAGAACTCCCAAACCACCTTGACTATCTCCAACTAACAACCACTCATAAATTAATATTCTACCCAGAAAAATGCCCTGCTTTATCCAACATCCTCCCCCCTTACATTCCAACCGATCTCTGAGATCTGAACACCAAAATCTAAACTCCATCCCCAGACCTAAACATCCCGCTGGCCAAAAACTACTATCCTTCTCTCTAGGTAGGAAATGGAACTCTCTCCCTCCTCCTCTTAGAACCATACCTAACTCAGATTACTTCAAAACCCAACTTTTCTTACACCTATCTTCAAAATGGAAATGTTCTTGCTTTCACCCTACTTAATCCCAAGGTTCCCCTAGACTAAGCCCCTATACTCCTGCACCTTTGTACACTCGAACTCTAGCTATGATTTTAGCAGGCTCTAACTTCACTGTATGGATGACAATATTGAAAAGTTAGCAAAGAAAAAAATCTACTAAAGTTTAACTTTTACTGTGTCCTATGTGAATTCTTTCAGTGTGTACATTTTATTGTAAATTTGCATTTTCAGTGTTCTTACTGTGTCTGCATTCTATTGTAAATATGCATTTTACAATGTTCTTACTGTGTGTACATTCTATTGTAAATTTGAATTTGCAGTGTCTTACTATGTTTTCTTGCTGTGTGGATTATCTTTTGTATTCTTCTTAAACATTGTATTGGTTGTACTGCCTTTGGAGCTTTTCTCCCCGGGCCTCCACTGAAAATGGGTTCTTCTTGGCCCAGTGGACTTCCCCGGTAATCAAACTGAAATAAATAAATAAATAAATAAAAATTAAGCAGTATGTAACATTTTGCCCTCATCAATTGCCTTAGTGACCTTCTCAAAGAAGTCTGCCAGATTTAGTATGCCCTTGACAAAACCACATTGGGTTGTGTCCAATGTCTGAAGGTTTCCTATGTCATTGTTAATTATTTCCATGATAGTTATTTCAATGGCTTTACATTTGAGACTAGTCAGATTAATGGGGCTGTAGTTTGTGGGATCCATTGATGGTCCACCCTTGTGCAGTGGGATGACTGCTACAGTCATTCATTCATGTGCCACAATGCCTGTGTGGAGACTAAGGTTGAGTAGTAGTGCCAGTGGCCACATTTCAGGCTATTTAGGGAGCATCTTGGGATATTATTGGGGTCCATTGAGGCTGTATTCTTGGATTTAGAGCACATTTAAGACCTGCTCCTTACATATAGTTGGAGGAGTTATGTTAGGTGGTATTTATTGGAGGTGGCTGGGGTTAAAAGGGGTATAATTGGAGGTGAATTTTTCATCCAGACGATTTGCTATATCTCTCAGTTCTTGAGTATTGCCTTTGTGATTACAGACATAAAGAAGACCTTATTATGGTTGTTGTTGGCCTGGCATGGTATCTTTTCCTCAAAATTTGCTTTGTTGGATTTAATTAGTCCTCTCAGTTGTCTATTCAATTTAATGAGAGAGATTTTATCTTTTTTGATGTTACACTTCCTAATTGTAGATATGACTTTTTTCTTTTGTTATACAGTGTGTTTAATTTTGGATTCCAGCAAGGTGGATTTTAAATGTAAAGCCAGTGACAGAAGAAGCAAATATGTTATGTTTTGCAAGGGGTCTATAGTCTAAAAAATCTAAGTAGGAGAAAGCTGGCACCCCTACTTAGTATCACAGAAAGAAACGATGGAATTGTACAGAAACATAAAAATTAGATTTCCTGGAAGACTGCTTCTTCATTATTTCAGCCCACAAGCCAGATCTTTTCTGTCAATTCTTAACTGATTATGCTTGTAAAATAGCTATCTACAGATGCATTTCAGAATAAGTTCAGTAGGTCTGTCTATAATGTCAAATTATCAGGTTAGTGCAGCTTTCCTTTTAAACTTAGTGCAGTTAACTTGTTTTTCAATTTCTTGGGTAGAGGAGTCTAATTTACTAAATAAAGCATATTTGCCACCACTGCATATTGAGCAGGATCCCTACATAAAACTGTCTCATCATACTTGTATAAATATGTTGTTACTGGTATTTGTCAACCTCTGAAATTATATAACATGATAAGGCTGGATTAAGGAGTATTACTAGGTCTAGTCTTCTTCTTTTACTTTTTGGTGCTTCATGAGAGGGCCACTGAAAGCCATATGGAACACCATGACAGAAAATAATCTAACCTGCTGCTTTATTGGCTAGATACAATTCTAATTGTAAAGCCAGGGTCTGTATGGAAAAGCATCCTCTATACAATGGAAAGGGCTTTTTCTTTAATGATTTAGTTACTTTGAGGCATCTTTCTGTCCAGGTTACTGACCTATCAGTATCCAAAATGAATGTAATATTGAAGTCCACACCAAGGGTAAAGTGATGCAAGCTAGCATTCACTTGGTGGTGTTGGAATATGGTAGGGACCAAGATGAACAGTGACAAGATATCCAGGCTTAAGCAGCTTCAGTTACCTATAAGCTTTGGGGCATACAATATTACAAGTTAGATAATACTCAATAACCTTTGAATTCATGGAAAAATATGTCCTTTTTCTCACTATCAGTGTAACTCTTCTCTGCTTAGCAAGCCAACATTTTCAAAACAAATCCAGTCTAGATACTTCCTACACATTTGGAGTGCCTCCAGAGAATCTTAAATTTTTTGAAGCAAAATAATGACTGCTTTATTGTGCTTAATACATTTAAAAGTATCGTGACATTTAGTCGGTACATTAACATGCAGATGTAGAGGAAAGATGGAAGAAATTATAGAAGTGAGAGTGTTGAAACGATAAAGGGCATCAGAATGTAATGCCTTGCAGAAACTATGCCAATATAATTGTTTTCAAGGTCTAGAAAATACACTAAAACTGAAGGAAAAGGTTAGAATGTAATGGCACTTAACAGTTACTGTAAGTGCAAATGCTATTAGCCAAATTTTGATAATGACAAGACAAATGGAATAGCACTGAAATTGTTCATGCATATTTCTCCTAATGCACCTCATATTTAAATTGCCAGGTCCCGAAAAAAAAACAAAAAAAAAAACACTTCCTGTGTTTAAGTGCCTGGTCAAAACTGAATGTAGGTCTGAAAGGATAGAATCAGGGTACGTGTTACTCCCACTGGATTTGTTGCTGCTTGACTTACATGGTGCGGCATAAAAATGTTGCTGACACATTTTAAGCATGAGATTTGGTGTCTATATGATCAGAAATCTCTCATGTTTCCATGGTTTCCATCAGTTGGCTAAGAAATTTGACAGACATTCAGAATTTGCTGTCAACTAGTAAATGAAGTAATGGTCTTGTTATCTGCTGCCACAGCAAATCAAGAGTTTATTTTTTGACCTCAAAAGTAGGGCCATCCCCATGAAGTAAATGAAGAACCTGTTGTGAACTTGCCAGAAAGAGTTATGTATTTAGATCTGTCTAGAGGCACATTGGAAACAGGCTGATTGAAATTAGTGTAAGACTGAAGAACTGGTCCTTCAGTTATGGATCATAATAGCCATGTTTAATTTAGATTCATCTAGTAAGTTATTTTCATAAATGAAAAGGCAGCTTCACAAATTTAGATGTCTGCATAGTTTCTGAAACATTGTTTCAGTATAATGTTTGCACCCATGTAGTGCTAGGTTTCAGTCCTAGCGCTCTTTCAGACTCGCTGCCAAAAATGACTATTGTTGGTGAGCATATCAATATTCCAAAGAAACCAAATCATACCCTGCCTCATAAGATAAGACAATGACTTATTGTCAAAGGAAAAATGTACCACACTATAGACAGCTATTGCACCCCCACCCCTTCTCATATGCAACCCCCAAGACATATCTAAGCAACCTAGGGTATGTTGTTATTGAACCTATTATTATTCTCAAGGGAATTTCGACTACCTTTCCATTAAATGGGAAATCTTTGCCACTACAAATATGTACGTTTCTCTTCCTAGATATAATAAATGCTCATTCCTTAGACTAACTAGTTCAAGTCCCAAATAGGGATCAAAAATATTGGACCAAGTTGTCATCAATGTACCCCCATTGTACTCTGCATCTACAGTTGCCCCATCATTTGGTCAGATCTGACCACTGTTCATAATATTCACTATGAGGGAAAAACCTGATTTATAATCAAACCTTTTTGTCTTTAGAAACTGATCTAAGCGTGTTGATGGCCTGATGAAATGTAAGAACCTCCCCTAGATGGCACTGTCTCACACACTGATACATGTATAGGCATTTTCTATTTTCAAATAAAAGCATGCATTGAGGCCCTTGTTTATCACTGATATTTAATTAATTGATCAGTTTGTTAGTAATGGAATATAGATAGTGCAATATAAGTTTTTTTTACAAACTTTAGGTTAGTATAATTTTTTTAACTACAGTCATTTAGGTTGATATTAAACATCTAAAACATTTTATTTTTTATGATAGGCTGTCCTGTGCTTTTAAAATGTGCTTGATAAACAAGGGTTGTTTTATCAGTGTCATTAGTTGATTAATTTTTGTTTAATTGATTTATATAGGAAGTTATGTATGTAACTATTTTGTATAAATACGGGAAGTTGAGATTTGTAATTTGACTCTGAAGATGCCCATTTGTGAGGGCAAAAGCGCTTAGTCGATGTTTTATTGTTATTTGTTTTCATTTATTTTATTGGTAAATAAATATTGGCTCTACTCCATCCACCCTCGTGGTATTTTTTACAGTGAACATTTGTTGACAAACTTCAAAGTTCTTAATTTATCAATGCAATTAGATGGAGGGAAAATAATTTTATTTGAAAGCTGTCAGTTTCCTGCAGGTACAGAGCCTACATGTCAGTTTCCTGTGGGTACAGAGCCTACGTGTCAGTTTCCTGTGGGTACAGAGCCCAGTAGACATTTCAATAATAATCAATGGAAGAAATAGAGTGAAGCCTGTCAAGTAAATCCTCCAGGAACTTAATAATGCTTGAACATTTCTTGCCTTTCCAAGGCAGCCAAATAGCAATTGTTTTAACTCTGATAATTTTCATTACCATCTAATTTCTGTTGTAAAGCAGAAGATCAACATTGGTGGTGATGTAGTGAAGCCTGAGAAGCAGAGTAACAGTAATAGATATGGCTGATTCTGCGATGGTAGTCACTGTTTTCCAGTGAAATTCTACACTTTGTTAGCAAAAGCTAGACATTTCATTTTTGAGTTTTCATTTAAAATCTAAGACATTACTTTCATCAGGTTGTTTTAACTTGATGCTTTGCAGTATGCCTTGCATAATTTCCTCATCTCAGGTTGTATCTAACATAAACATAGCATCAGTATGGATGTAATTATTAATTTGTCTGGTAGTAGCAAATTTGATGAACTTAGAATAAACCAGCACCAGCAGTTAACAAAGATGACATCCAAATATTGGCCATCTATAATGTTAAAAGTGGATTGGATAGCAAATTAATGTTTGGATATTACCCCTATGCTGAGAAATTACACTGCTAATAGCTCAACAGTTAGCTCGGCACCCTCTTTTTAACATATTTTTAATGCAGTTCTCATTGCATATATGTCAATCATCTACTTTAATTCTGTCTTTGTAAATTGTGACCTGTTTACATTTAAAAAAAAAAACTTCTGCCTTTTCTGATGCCAGTGACAAGCACTACACTAAATTTATGTATGTGTTATACATTCATGGATGTGCAAATGCACAACATATTCCAAACAATCTCCAGTCACATGCATTATTTTAAAAAGATGGAAATAAAAATAAAGTAAAGACTATAAAAGGATAACATTTAAAAAGTTTGTTTTTTTTAATAATATGGTTTTATAATGGTGACATGTCAAGCCAATGTCATGAAAAATTCATATTTATCCACCTTGGGGGGTTGTAGTCTGATTATCTCAGCTGTGGTCTTGAAGCTAAACAACATCTCTACAATGGTTAAAGAATAAAAATTAATATGTTCATGTGTTCATTTTTCCCCTTAAAAGTTCAGTAAACCATTAGTAAAACAAAAAATAAAAAAACTAAAGGAAAGTTTCTTATATAGAGCAAAACAAGTAGTACAGAAATTATTAATTCTGACAGTCAGACTATCTATCCATTGAGGGAGTCAGGTGATGGGTTGATGGAGTTTAGGGATGAGCTAAGAACTGCAATCTGCTTTTTCTTTTAGATGAGAAATCAAACTGATCCTTCAAGGTATAATAGTCAGATTGGTGCAACCAAACATCAGATGTCTGAGCAAAAAAACTTCAAATGAGTGATCATTGATTTTTCAGTTATAGATTGGTCTGTGAAACAATAAGACACATTTAGATTGAGATCTTAAAAATGGGAGATATTGTTTTAATTTCAGTGTGTGGAAAAGAGGAAAGAGATGACACAACTCCAATAAGTTAAATACCAGAAAGAGAAAGTCTTATTTCTTCCTTAAGGAACATTTACATTTTTATTGGGGGAAATGACCAGGATTCAGGGGCAGAAACCAGAATCAATGGGACTCGGGGCAAATGCACATACACCAGAGAGACAGGTTGGATAATAACTGGAGGAACCCCAGATAATTAAATCTAATTATGTTGTGTATACTTTTAATAACTTTATCAATTATAGCTATAGTGATCATGTAGTGGAGAAAGAACATTTTTCCCTGTTCTCTAAGGGTTTGAAGTTTATCCCCACCATGAAATTTGATGTGGTGGATTATCTTATAGAATTGAAATTGTTCCTTAGGAAATTTAACTTGGCATTATTATTTAAGGTCAATAGTAGAGGAGCAACTAATAGTATCCCCAGTTTAAAGAAAAAAAGTACCTATAATCCCACCCTACACCCCTCATTGGTTGTTTTAGAAGAAGCCATCACTACTGACTCATATAACTTACAGGTCAAGAATAGTGGAAAAAGAAGATACCAACATAACATTAATAAATTTGAGTGGGATTTATTACAATAATTAAGGTCATATAGCACCATACGTATTATGAAACCCAACAAAGGGGGAGGTGCAGTTATATATGATTCCTTAGAGTATTACAGAGTAATGTTAGATATATTGAGTGATAATGATACCTATCTTAGAGTACGAATAAATGCAATAAATATAGCTTATAACAGGATTGATTCATATTTGGAAGACTACCTACTAGAGCAAAGGATTTCTGGTGACATTTATAACTTTTTAGTTGTCAAGAAACCAACAGTAGCATCTATTTTATGTATCCCAAAGATACATAAAAATATTGAGAAGCCTCCTTTTCGACCAGTTGTATCTGGGAGTAAGTCATAAACATTTCCACTGGGAGTATTCATTGATAGGTGGTTGAAACCTATTTATTTAAAAGTAGACCATTTGGTCATTGACTCATGAGACTTCCTTGGTTGCTTGAAAAATGAATTATGGTCTAGTGACCTTATTTTTATGACAATAGATGTTGACTTATTTACCTCTATCCTCAAAGAGACAGGTTTGGAATAATGTTACAATAGCATTGTTAAGTATTCCAACTTGGACCCTGATAAGGTGGGCTTGATTTATGAATTAATGAGTATTGTTCTAGATAATAATTTCATTTTTTATGAGGAAGAGTACTTTAAGCAAGTTAGAGGGGTTGATATGGGGGCCTCTTGTGTCCCCATATTTGCTAACCTAGTTATGTTAGACTGGGAATCTAGATATATTTTTGGTAGTGAGTTTTATAGATACATTCAGTTATGCACTACATTTTTAGATGCTTTGTTTATTTTATAGAAGGATACTGAACAACAGATAAGTGAATTTGTGAATTATTTAAAGGTGACTTCACTCTTCCTCCAGTTTACTTATTCTTACAACAGGACTAGTATTAGTTATTTAGACACCTTAATTTCACACACAGACCAAGTTTTTAAATCTAACATCTTTCGCAAGTCCACCTTGTCTAATACTTATTTGCAATTCACAAGTTGTCACCCATATAAACAAAAGAAGAGTATAATACAGGGACGATGTATATGAGCAGCTAGATTGATGTTGCAGGTAGAAGATGTTAAGGATGAACTTTATTTTATTGGAAATATGTTTCTTGAGAGAGGTTACCCCTTAGGAATGGTTAATGATTTTAAAAGCTAAGTCTTATCACAATGGGGCAAAAATATTCACCATTATTAGAGAAAGGGTTTCATCAAATTATTAGGAATGAATGAGTTAACAAATATGAAAAAGGGTTAGTGATGGAGTATGGACCCAACTCCAATGATGTTCGAAATAAAATCATAAAGAATTGGGACATACTCAAAAGTATCTGTGATGGTCATCATATATTGATTGCCCCTCTTTTGTGTATAAAACGGGACCCAATCTGAGGGTCACCTTTGAAAATGGGAATACTGCTAAGAAGAAGAAGAGAAGAGGAAGAGAACCATGAATAGAGGTACTAAAAAATGTGAGTCTTGTAGACAATGTCCCTTCATTAGTGAAGTAGACTATGTGATCTTGACAATATTACTAAAACAAAGGTGTTTTAGGAAAGGCAATTGCACATCCAGACAGGTGGTACATTTGGCTAAGTGTCAGGACTGCCCTGCATTTTACGTGGGCAAGACTGACAGAGCCCTAAAAAATAGAATTTATGAGCATATATACCACATTAATAAACAAGATAACAGAAAAGTTCTTTTTACATATTTTAGTAATAGTCCTAGTTGCTCTGTGTTTAAATTTGCCATCTTAGAACAGATTTGGCATGACCTTAGAGGTGGCGATCATTAGGTGTAGAATGCATGCTACTTTAATACTTTTTAAATAATGAAGTACCCAGGTTTTTGAATTGATGTATTTATTGCTATTTCTTTAAATCTTGGTGTGATGTAACAAAACTGATTGATTATTTCAGCTATAAATAGTGTACTTAATTGATTTTATACAGATTCTGATGAAGTCCAAACATTCTGATGGACAAAAGCACTTAATCTTTATTCTTTTCAAATAAAGTGTGGATTTGACTTCTAAATGAAGCAGTGTTCTGTTTTATGGGCTTAGCAACTCAGTTTTAGGTTCATAGGTTAGTACTAAGCTTATGGTCCTTGAAAGCCATTTTAAGCCTAGCCAATTATCCCTTGTAAGACTCAAACCCTGCACCTTGTGTTTAGAAGGCAAACACCTTAACCATTAGGCCACCCTAGGCCACCATTAGTTTGGTATTAATTTGTTTTGCTGGCAATGTTGAGTCATTACACCTGTTTATCTTTTTGATTCTTCTTTAAGGTGACACATTTTTAAACCCTTACACAAGTAAATAAGCTACACATAGATAATTTAAATAAAAATATAAAAAATGCAAAACAATGAAAAAGTTTTGTAGACATAAAAGCAGGTGTTTAAAAGTAAAAAAAAGTTCATATCATGAGTCATGGATGATGTGTGAAAGTAAACAGCAAAAACATGATTTGTGTGCAATAGTCAGTATATATCTGGTTACGTACAGATAATTGTTCAGAATAATTTTCTTTCAGCCTTTCCCCTATGTATTTCATACATGCACAGTTTGTTTTAAACTTATCCCCCACTATCAACAGTCAAAGCATAACAATAATCTATACATTTGACTGGTTTATAAGTTTTGTTGTCTATAAGTTCCTTCCTGACCCAAAAACCTTGTGGTTACACAGAGCTTTAGATTATTCACCAACATCCAGTTCAACCTCTGACAAATTTGTGCCATCTTCCATACTTAGCAAATAAACCACAATCATCTTTTTACTGAGCACAAAAGCATATAAGCAAAATTCATCTTTCTGCTTGGTACACACTATCGCCTCTAAACTAGCAGTCTGATGTGATTTAACATGATATGTCTTAAAACAATTATGTCTGGTTTCTATGCCACACTTTCCACTTTAATTCAGTGCTTTCTTAACATGGAAAGCAGATTAAAACATCAATTAGGAGAGATTTGCAGAAATGGTTTTCACTCTTTTTTTTTTTTGCCCAATTTCTTCAAAAGCAAAGCTATTGTCAAACATGTTCTTTTTTAATTACACAGTCTTAAACTGCTAGTTTAAATCAGTAGACTAAAACATTGCATTATAAGTACTTACATTTTTAAAACAAGACTATGAGACAAATAACAGTTTCCTTTGCAGTTTAAAATGTGGAAAGTGAATTACCTGTCCTATGACCTTCGAGATGTTATTCATACCTGCCACATTCCCTACTCATGTAATTAAATCTGCAGAATAGACCTGCGAAGCAATAAAACTGTGCATTGTTTTAGACATGCTGATTTATGCATACTGACCGACAAACAAAATGCTGAGGCCGTTCTGGTACCAATTTCTAATGGCTGAATAAGTAACTGATTTGAATAATATTCTCACAGTCAAGTCACAAGCTCAGCCTATAAAATGAGAAGAAAGCATCATTTGTTTCTGGATAGTTGGCCTTCTGGTACTGCGATTGAGTGACCTCTTAGATCTTAGCTTTATAATGGACAATGAGTAACTTAAAGGATGGTTACAGGAAAAGCAGTCTTTCTCACATCAAGCATTTTCTCATTAAAGGAATCCCTGGGATTCAAAGAAAGTCTCTCTAGCCATGATAATTGGCCTCTGTGAGTTGGTTAATTAGTGCAATGGAGACAGTCTTTAATTCAGAGACATGGTAATGGCACACAGAGAAAAATCTCATTAGCAGCTAATTACTATGTCACAGAGTCAAACACTGCACTGTCAGACATGATACTTAATAGTGCTAACCTAACAAATTGAGAAAGACCATACATGATAATTTGCTGAAGGGTTATAATACATAGCCCTGCTCGAAATGAGAGATAAACACTGTTAGACTAGGTTTTTACAGTTGTCTGCTTAAAGGTGTATATGGTTAGGCATCTTATAGTCCCCTTGATTGCTTGCCTATTATGTTCCAACAGTCCAATATTCCTCTGTTCTTCCTATTAGTCCATACACTGCAGTAGCATAGTTACCTCTCACACACACACACACACATACACACACACACACACACACACACACACACACACACACACACACACACACACACACACACACACACACACACACACACACACACACACATACGGACACACATGCATGCACACACACACTACCTTATCCATACAGCCTCATTCATGCCCCCAGGACTTGCACATACATGTCCATTCACATGCACACCCACATACACATCTTCACTATACTTACATGGATGCATGGCACAACCCATGACTCTTCCCATGGAAATAAATGAGTGAATATCTATCAAAAGATGGTGCTTATTTTTATCTCAATGAATTACTCTGCCAAGTTAATTCAGATTAATTTTCACTTCCAAGGGAGAGCACATGACTAATTAGCAGTAGCCCCTTCCCAGGACTACTGCATTAGCCAATATCTACTCCAGCTTAACCACTGTCCAGAATTTGACCATTGTCAGGGGAAAACTGCTGTGGAAAAGCTGTCAAAGCTGGAAATTCAAAAATGCTTACCGTGATGTGAAAACTTTTAAATTAAAGCTTCCACACACAGTAAGATTTTCTGTTTGTTTTTTCCTGGTTAGGGGTCACCACAGCAGAACTCTGGTCCACTAATGATTGGCAGTTGATTTTTTTTAGGGTGCTGAGTTGCTAGCCTGACACCCAACCTTCAGCAAAGGCACACCCATTCACACATGTCTTTCAAAGGCTACTCAATTGCAAAGAGGACATGCAGAGTTTGCAGACTCCACACAGAAGGCACTCCAGCCAAGAATCAAACAGGAGAACCTCTTGCTGTGAGGCAACAATGCTACCGCTGTACCACCATGGCTACCACAGTAAGACTTTATGAATCCTGTGTATTCTTAGGTGACTTGATGCAGCTGACAACTGTGCCATTTCACTCATGATGACTTCCATCAGGTAGGGCACTTGCAACATATTGTACACTTTTTTTGTTTGTTTGTTTTGTTTTTTAGCATTGCATTGTGGGAGTGGGATGGTATGTTTGTTTCTGACTATTAATGGAGCTCTGCTCAGCTTATGAAACACTCTTGGGGCAAGAGCTACATATGAGTGTACAACTTGCTATTTGTACCAGGCCTGGATTCATGACAAAAGCAACAGGTGGAAATGGACCCATGCCATTTACTGTTTTGATTTTTTAAATTCCACCATTCATCTGATTCTGATTCTGTACCATCTGCATCTTTTTCTAGTCTAGCCCTTCTCAAAGTTGCATTAAACTTTGACTTTCAGTTTAACAGATACATCTGAACCAGATGTTAACTTGGAGTGCTTTGAAAGTCATAAAATGTGATTACTATGAAGGTTTCTTGTGTATATAAAAAAGTAGATATCACTGTCCTGATTCAAAAATTATGTGCATTCATGTTTCTTTTATCATGTTAAAAAGTTATGTGATATTTACATTTCTATTGTTTAGCACTCTAGCAGAACATGCTATTCTGTGACACTCACTGAATTAGGTTTTCTAATTAAGCCATAAACATTGCCTGATTTTTTTCAATGACATAGTGGCCAGTGGCTAGGCTGAGGATATGCGCTGTTTGCTGCAGCACTACTCGCCCTCATTAGTCCACAACTACTACTATAAGCAGTTCGTAGTCATGGTATGTCTTTCTCTAGTCACTCCTTCCATCATTCTTTCAACACCCTTTACAATGTATGATTCATGACTATATAAGACTGACTGCATGTTATATGCTACTTGTTTTATTAAACACAGATTGTTCATTCAGTAATAGGTGACTCTATAGTCAGGCACATTAATGTCCCACTCACTCGGCTGAACAAGGAGAAGGTTACTGTTAGCTGCCTGCCAGGTGTCAGGATCTGCCATGTAACACAAGCACTCAGGTCACTCCAGAACACGTACAAATATGACTGTCACTTTCCATGTTGGTGTGAATGCCCTGAGCCGTACCTCCCTGGATTACATGAAAAGAGACACGGAGGAGCTCTCTGATCACATAGCCTAGGCCGTATGACCCTGACCCTGAGTAGCATACTGCCCTCACCAAGAATGATACCACAGTATAAAGAAAAAATTATCAATTTCAACAATTGGTTAAGCTTCTGGTGTCATTCAAAGGGGATCCAGTGTCTGTCAGCCTGGGATGATATGAGATGGCTTGCACCTGTCATGACCCTGACCCTGAGTAGCATACTGCCCTCACCAAGAATGATACCACAGTATAAAGAAAAAATTATCAATTTCAACAATTGGTTAAGCTTCTGGTGTCATTCAAAGGGGATCCAGTGTCTGTCAGCCTGGGATGATATGCTCGACAAGCCAAGCTGCTTCACTAGAGATGGCTTGCACCTGTCACCCTTAGGCTTTCGAATACTGGCCAAGGCTCTTGTCACCCCCATAGTGCCTTTTTTAGGCAAGGCTCAAAAGACAAACCCAACACCATAAATAGCACAAGTAACAAAAAACTGAGGGTAATGCTACTCAATGCCAGAAATCTAAACCTCAAAATGCATGCACTCGAGGCACTCCTCAGTAAGAAGAAAATCGATATATGTGCAGTAACAGAAACCTAGTTTCAGGTTCCAGAGAGCATCCCAGCACTACCAGGCTACAACTCATACCATACATTTCGGCCACAAAACCTGGACCGAAATACAAAAGGCAGGGGCGTATCCATATTCATCAAGGATACCTATGCCTCCAGGTTACAGGCACAGCATGATGCTTCAGAGCATTCCACATACAACTAACAATGGGCAAAACTGCAATTCAAATTGTAGCTTGCTACAGATCACCCACCATGTCCCAGGACCCCCATTCCATATTTCTGGAAACACTAGGAAACATAAAGGTCCTACGAAACACCCTGATATTGGGTGATTTCAATTACCCAAACATTAACTGGGAGAACTACTGAAGTACTAACTTCCTTGTCCAATATTTTCTAGAAGTTATAAACTCAAACACCCTGGATCAACTGGTCAACACCCCCACCAGAGGTGACAACATACTGGACCTGATCATCACCAACATGGGTGACCGGTGTTTCACACCAGAGGTCAACACCTCACTGGTTAGATCTGACCATAAACTAATCACTCTGGACATCCACATTCTGCCCCCACCCCCGGTCAAAGAAACCACTTTGAAAAACTTTTAAAAAGCAAACTTCACGTTACTTAAGACCGACGTGGAAAGTTTCAAAGTTCCATGCCAAAGAATAATGCTGTCCAAGCTGCAAAATCCTTTACTAATGCACTCTCCGGGCACCTACAAGACTGCATGGATCATGCTATCCCAAGCAAAATCAAGACTCACTCCTCCAAGAAAAGGAAACCAGTCTGGTGGACCCCTGCCATAAGCAAGCTATACAATAGAAGGAGGAAACTAGTACAGAAAAGAGTAAAATTCCAAGAAGGGAAGACATCCCTGATCAGTATCAGCAAGAAACTATGATCCCTCATAAAATCATCCAAGGCTAGCTTTGAAAGAAAAATTGCCAAGGACTCCAAAGATAACCACAAGGCATTCTTTAGCCATGTCAAGAATCTAAGTGGCAATTGTCAGATCTGCACAGAATGGCACAAAATACACTGAACCGACCTATATTGCCAACATCCTGGCAGACAGGTTCAGTGCAAACTTCACCCCCCTCTCACCCCCAAAAGGGCCCATAACCATACCAGAAGAATGTAGTGCCCCTGAAATCACAGACACTCAGGTTAAAACAGCCCTTTCCAAAGCCAAAAACACAGTATCAATGGGACAGGATGGTGTCCCAGGCTGTGTCTTACACGAGCTCAAAGATGAACTAACCCCTCACCTAAACACACTGTTCAGACTCAGCCTCTCCACAGGCTACTTGCCCATAGAGTGGTGGACAGCAACAGTTATTCTGCTCCATAAATGAGGAGCCAAAACAGACCTCGGGAACTATCACCCGATAAGCCTGACTAGGTTGGTCTGCAAGACTATGGAGCGCATCATCATGGATCTCATAAACAGAGACATTGGAAACCTCCAAACACTGGACCCTACCCAGTTCGGCTTTGTTAAGGGCAGATCATGCCTCCTAATCCTGGTGGACTTCTTTGAGACAGTTACCAAGGCTATAGACTTGAGAAAGGTGGTCCACACAGCCTACCTAGACATCGCAAAGGCCTTCGACACTATTCTCCATTCAGGTATTATAGACAAGCTCACCAGCATAAACGTAAACCCCTACATCACTAGATGGGTTGCCAACTGGCTCAAGGACAGAACCCACATGGTAAGAGTTGCGGGATCTAGGTCTGACTCTAAACCGGTTGCAAGTGGCATTCCCCAGGGCTCAGTCCTAGGATCCCTCCTTTTCAGCATATACTTCTCAGAGGTACAGAAAAGCACAGAAGGACTATGGCTGACCAAGTTCGCAGACGACTGCAAACTAGGGGCTATAATTGACTCCCCGACGGATACAGATATCCTCCAAAAGGGTCTCACTGAGACAGATACCTGGTGTCAAAATGGCCTCAAGCTAAATGCCAAAAAGTGCATAGTCATCCCCTTTGGAAAAAACAAAGTACCCACAAATTATAACATAGGTGGTAGCCCCCTAAATACGGAAGATGTAATAAGGGATCTGGGGACCTAAGTAGATAGTAACATCTCCTTTGATAATCACATTGCCAAAGTAGTTAGAAAATCCTTCTATGTGTCCCACCTAATCGCAAAAGGGTTTGCATCCAGATCAAAAGAGGTCATTGTGCCCCTCTATGCATCACTCATCAGACCCATCATAGAGTACAATGCCCTATTTGGGTTGTACCTTACAAGACACCTGCAACAGCTGGAAAGACCACAGAAGTACCTCACCAAGAGGATCATTAGCCTCAAACAGATGCTCTATGCAGCTGGACTGAAGAAACTCCAGCTGTACTCAGTTGCATACCGCCTAATCAGAGGTGATCTCTGCCTGACATACAAGGCCATGTCCAACCCAGAATTGATGGACATGCTCCACCTAAAGAAAACCATATCCCCTAGAGCCACACACTCTAGGGATCTAAACCTCACCACAACAATAAATAGGACATGTTGGAGGGATAGATTCCTGTCCCAGAGACTTCCCATGCTCTGGAAAAAGATTCCAGTCTATATTAGGCAGAGCTCCTCGCTAACCCTCTTCAAGAGAAACCTTGACGAGTGGATAGGAAACAGAAAGTTTACCCCGGGGATCACTTCAATGGCTGTGCTGGAGAGAGGCACAGGGAACTAATCTAAGGGGGCGGTGAAAGCCAACACATTCCAGCTAGGCTTATAAATGCCTTTGGGCAGATAGCCTAGTACCTACCTACGAACCTATTGTTATCTTGCTTGTCAACTGCAATCATAATATCTATTCATTGTGCCATTTGTTTAAATCTTCTTTTCCTTGCCACATGCAGCTCTTTTATTATAGAAGTTTGTTTTTGAGAGCATATTTAGGTGTCATTTTCATGGTGGTATACCTTCAATGCAACATACTGCAATCCCGCATTTTTTTTATATGGTGCACACTTATAGCAGTTTCCATGGCACATTTTAGAATTTGCATTCCTTATAACTTTTAATGTTTTAGACATAACTCCAATCCCCTGCCATTATATTATTTGCTTGATGCCATAGTGGAATTACCCTTTGGTGTTTTATTCCTTGACTATCACAAAACTACACCAGATGCTCTGATTCATTTCCTAATACTACTGTTGTGATGCAACTTAAGTGGGTGCTGCACTCCTGAGGTATCATCCTTTGGATGTACTATTAACTCATTACATCCGAGCGATGCCTCCAGGTGCATCTGCAGTTAACTCCTACTGACACCTCTAGGTGTTAAATATTGCTTGTTCATATTTGCATCAATAATTCCAAAACCATGCTATGTACACGATTTTAAATATTTCATCTTAAAGCTTACACAATGGCAAATTCAGCTGCATTAATATTTGACCTATGTCTACTACAGATAAATAGATATCACATGTTGTTTTTATGATATTAATTTATAGAGATATAGGGCTGGATTCATGATGGCTTGCACGGAGTCTAAGAGTAGAGTAAGACTCCATGCAGCCATCATGTCCAACGAGCAATCCAGGAACAGCCTGTGGGGGCGTGTAAGAGAGTTCCTAAAGCGGCTCTTACACAGACAGGGCTGGGACATGCAAATCACCTCAACTGCAGGTGAAAGGCATGCAAATGAGGTAGATTTGCGATTCAGGAAACCCGAACCTGTCCGAGTAAGAGCAGTGTTATTTGCAGAAATGTACTCAGTTGACAACTGAATACCATTCTGCAAATAGCAAAACGGAGCTGTGACAGCTCCAAATAAAGGTTGCATCCAGTGCAGGAAGCATGCCAATGGCCAAATATACGGCCATTGGAAATGTTCCTTGGTGCAAAATTAAAATAATTTTTTTTTTTTTTGCTGATTTCCGATGTTTAAGCGTAGTGCAGCGCTGCACAAATGGGCTGCGCTCTAAAAACCAGAATACTACAAATTAAAACCCACAAATGTGGATTTTATTGAAAGTGGTAATGTACAATGCAAGGGAATGGCAGGCTGAAGACAAGATGGCCACCGAGTAGAGGTTGCTAAGGGGGGAAGCTCAGTCTAAGACATGTAACCAAGCATTAGTAGGCAATCCTATGTAAATGAGTGTTAGGATAGTGAAACTCTAGCTTACATAGCAAATGAGCACAGTCAGTGGAGTGTAGGAGTAGGATATGGGGAGTAACAGAGTAGAAGATAGGTGACATCATGAGGGGGGTATGTATGAAAGAAGTGAAGCTCATTGGAGCAGAGTGGCATGTGTCCGCTGTCATTTAGACATCATGGAAAGAGGTGTGTCAACAGATAGGCTAGGGAAAGCCAAGAAATGGAAGGTGTATACCATGGATAACACCAAAGTTTCTTGCTGAGCGTGCATGCGCGCATGTGCATGCCTGTAAACCCGAGTAAGACAGAGTGCGCGCGTTTAAGCCGGACTAAGCATGTATAAGGCTGTTTAAAGAGTTGTAAGCATGTTTGCACTGGTGTGTGCGCATTTTAACCCGAATAAGCAAGTTTTAGTCCATTTAAGCATGTGTGCACGCGTGTTAGCTGCTGTGCGCGTGTTTGCGCTTGTGTGTGTGGCGCTCCCCCCCTGAGGAAACAGAAAGGAAAAAGGAAGCACAACAAATAGTAGGAAGCTACCAGGGAGTACTAGCAGAGCTAGCAGGTGAAAACAGTCAGAATTAGGCAATTACACAGGCAGTACACTAGCCCAGCCCAGCCTAGCACTTAAAACTCTGCAAACAACAGTCCATTATGTTTCACACAAAAGACACTGCAGTATGCTAATAGAAGTGAAAACTGAAAAAGCTTTACTGAGACAAAGAAATGTTAGGGGCTGCCATTGCTGTTATAAGGCAACATATGCAACATGTTGAAGGTGGTGACAATGGAAATGCTGACGGACAACCCACAGTGAGGAGATGGAGAAGAGTGTACAGGCCCAGGGTAACCTACCAGGGGCTACATGAGCTGGAGATAGTGGAGCGCTATAGAGTGGACAGAGACTTCCTGCAGCAAATTGTTGAGCTGTGCAGGCCATGCCTCACACACAGAACCAACAGAGGGGAACCCATCCCAGTGGAAACCAAGGTATGTGTTGGCCTAAGCATATTAGCAACAGGTACCTTCCAGAGACCAACTGGTGATATGATGGGGATATCACAGGCATCAGCATCCAGGGTACTACACCAGTTCCTGGATGCCATGTCAGCACATGTCGGTGATCATGTATATTTTCCCAATTCCCGTGAGGTATTGGCCAGCAATATGCGTCTCTTCCAGCAAATAGCGGAATACCCTGAGGTAGTGGGTGCAATAGACTGCACGCACATACACATCAAAGCACCAGCGGCGAGCGGGGTAGGGTCTACTTCAACTGCAAGGGCTTCCCCTCCATCAACTGCCAGGTTGTGTGTGACGCCCAGGGCATAATACTGAATGTGTGTGCAGGCTGCCCTGGAAGCTGCCATGATTCCCATATCTGGCATCTGATGCAGCTGTACCAGACATTTGCCAATGGGGGCATCCCACATGGACACCTAGTGGGGGATGCTGGCTATGCACTGGAGCCGTGGCTGATGACACCCATCAGAAACACACTCACACCTGAACAGGAACGTCATAATGAGGCACACGTACAAACACGTAATGTAATAGAGCGTGTGTTTGGGCTGCTCAAGTCACCGTTCCGGTGCCTGGACACATCTGGTTGAGCCTTGCAGTACTCACCAACTACATGTACCCAAATTGTCATGGTATGTGCTATGCTACATAAATATGACCCTGCTAAAACAGCTGCAGCAGGACCAGCATAGGCCTGGGCCAAACAGCCCCCCACCATTACCAAAGCCATCACAGGCAGAGCGTGACTCGGAGGAGGAACAACCTGAGCCTGCCCCAGTAGGCAGAAGGAGGTGTGCCCAGTATGCTTTGGCCTTGGCAAAGAGGCAATGCATAGCACATACACTGGCTCAGTAGGAACTCTGGAAATGATACCCCTCTCCGACTCGCACATAAAGTAAAAGGGATGCCTAAGTTGACACTACCTGCTTCCAAACATGTGCAGGGAGTGTAGTATGTGCATCCAACATAGGCAGCCCTGCAGCACCACCTAAGGCATGAATGCCATGTGTTAAGGAATATAAAGCAGTGCTAAACAGCAATTACCACCATGTAGTATATGCAAACAAAATCAAACACACCAACTAGCACAACTGTGGTCAATGTTCAGTAATATTGGGCAACGTCCAGCAATGTTGGTGAATATTGAGCTATGTCAGACAAGCCTGGTCTAAGTAGGGCATAGCTGAACAAAAGCCAACATGCTCATATTTGCTTAACAGGCCCTTAAGCAGTGTGGTCTGCTCAGTATGAAAATATAAAGCAGTGATGGGCCTCGAACCCAGGATACTGTACACTATAGTCAAAGTACTGAACCACTAAACCATGACAGTATTGCAGTGGTCCACCTGTATGATGGAATGTCGATAAGTCTATGCAAAGTATTCCATGGAAACCATGCAGGCACAGCATAATCCTTGTTGAGTTATGACACAAAGGTGAGTCCTGCAGTAAGAACAGAACCTGACTTCCAACACACACAGTATAAATGTTAATATTGATCATGTTCGCACACATCAGCAAATGTAGTGGACCTCAGATAGCAACATACTGAAGGGTCACACTGGGCATGCTCACACACTTGAATAAATGAGACAAATGTCAGGCAACAAAACATGTAATGTCAGAACTGGGCATCTCACACACTTAGGCCATGTCTGAGTTCAGCAGTGGGCCACGCATATCTGGCAGTTGAATGTGTTAACCCAGGAACCTGTCACTATACAGCAATCCGCCCTGTGCACACAGTTATATGACAACAGACACATCTATAATATAGTGGAACCCTGTCATAATCAAATATGTTCTGCAGATACTGAAGCTCTTCATGGAAACTGATAAAGCAAAGATGATAAAGACCTGCAAACAGTATCAGCAATAAACATTGTGCATCTTGAACATTAGCATAGGTTCAGAGGTCGATACTAGGCTATCTGCCCTAGGGCATGTACAAGCCTAGCCAGAGTGTGTTTGGCATTCGCAACCCTGTCAGATTACTACACTGTGTGTGTGTGAATAGTAGGTCACACAAGATAGCCCATGTACATTTATCCTAGTGTGCCTCTGTCTAGCAGGGACACAGAAGATATCCCAGGGGTAAATATACAATCACCCATACAGTCGTCAATGTCTCCAGTAGGTGGTCCATGGGTGGCTATGCCTATGTGAAACTGGGATTACATTCTGTAGTGAGTGGAGCCTCTGGGATAAGAATCTGTCCCTCCACAATGTCCTATTAACATCTGTGCTGAGGTATACGTCCCTGCAGTGTGTAGCTCCAAGGGAGTTGGATATCCTGAGGTGGAGCATGTCCAGTAATTCTGGTTTGGGTATAGCTGTAAACAACAGGCACGCATCATATCTGAGTAGGTGGTAAGTGACTGAGTAGAGCTGGAGTTACTGCATCCGAACTATGCAGGGCATCTGTGTGAGTCCCTAGATCTGCTTGTTGAGGACCGTCCATGGCCAGTAGAGTTGCTGCAGGTGTCAGGTAAGGTACACCCCAAATGTGGCATTGTAACCAAGCATGGATGTGATGAGTATAGGGGCACAATGACCTCACTCGATCTAGATGTTAAACCATATGGGATAAGGTGGCACACATAGAAGGTGTGTCCAACCACTTTGGCAACGTGAATGTTAAAGGCAACAATACGAACAAGTGATGTCCTCAAACCCCTAACAACTCCTACCGTATGTAATGGAGTACTACCTATGTGGTAATGTGTGGGCATGTTGTTACTCCTAAAGGGGATGACTATGCAACTAATGGCATTTAGCTGTAGGCCATGGCTCAGGCACCAGTCATTCATCTCTGTGAGACCCTGATTGAGTATGCATGTGGCAGCTGGAGAGTTGATCATGGCACCCAGTTTGCAGTCAAGTGCAAACATGTTCAGCCATATTCCCCCTGTGATAGCCTGTACATAAGACAAATATATACTGAACAAGAGAGATCCCAGGACCAAGCTCTGTGGGATGCCATGTGTAACTGGTGTATAGTCAGACATGGCACCTGCAATCCTGACCATGTGGGTGCTATCCCTGATCTAGGTATCAATCCATTGTGTGAGATATGTGTCCAAATTGACGCTGGTGAGCCTATGCATAATGGCCCAGTGGGTTATTGTGTTGAATGGTTTTGCAAGGTTCAGGTAGGCTGTGTGGATAGCCGTCCCTATGTCGATGGACCTGTTAGCCATTTAAAGAATACCTACATGTTCAAGAGGCAAGATCTGCCCACAACAATGCTGAAATGAGTAGGACACAGTGTCTGTAGGTTCCCGATGTCTATGTGTAGGAGTCCTATGACAATATGCTCCATAGCTTTGCAGAACAGGCTACATAGGCTTATAGGGCAATATTGTCTGTGGTCCATTGTGGCACCAACTCTGTGGAGCGGGACCACTGTCGCAGTACGCCATTCCTTGGGTACATATCCTGTGGTAACTCCGATATTGATCAGTGATGTAATGCGAGGGTTGCGTTTGTCATGATGCTCGTGTATGATGCAGGCTGGGACACCATCTGGTCACATTGATACTGTGATGTACGCTGTGGGGAGGGCAGCACTCACCTGTTACTGCGTGATGTCAGGGAGGTTATACTCTGTTGTGATGGATAGTTGCTCCATAGGGGGGATGGGTGGGAGACATCTGCACTGAACTTGTTTGCCAGGATGTAGGCAATGCCAGTGGGTTCAGGGTAGGTTTAGTCAGTATGCAGTAACACACAGCATATCAGTGAGTGTCAACCCAGGTTCCTGACATAACTGAAGAAGGCCATGTGATAGTCCTACGTGTCAGGTGCAATTGTCTGGTAGAAGCGGCCCGTAGAAAAGTCCATGAGTGATTGTAGCTGTCTGCTAGTACAGATCACAGATGCCTTCCCAGTCTGGGATTGTGCTCTATCATGCAGTAGTGTCCTCCTGACATTGTACAGCTTATTAATGGCTGGGGTCTACCAGATAGGTCCCCTGCCATTGTAGTAGTGGGTCTTGTTGTTATTTGGGATAGCACAATCCATGCAGTCCACTAGGTATCCATAGAATGTGTATGTAAATGATGCAGCAGTGTGAGCCGTATATGCCACTGTCTCAGGATCTCTGAAGGATACCACCTTGCTTCGGTGAAGTGAGATGTTGGCTCATGAGAAGTTCACCAAGATTACCCAGGATGGGTGTGTGGAGGGTATATGTATGTCCTGTGAGATACTTGTATGTTCTGACCTTACCAATGAGGGGTATATCACTGGTGTGGAACATAGAGTCCCCATGTTGGTGATGAGCAGGTCCAATATGTATTCCCTCTTGTGGCTGTGCTGACTGGTTGGCCAAAGCATATGAGTCTACAAATTGTAGTGACTGTTGGTTGAGGTTGTCGGGGCTTGAGTAGTATCCCCAGTCAATATGTGTATATATGAAGTCACACAATATAATGGTGTCTGTGGAGACCTTCATATTCTCCATAGTTCCCACAAAAGCCGAGTGTGGTTCCTGAGTTTGGGAGGGTGTTCTGTAGCAGGCAACAAACTGAAAGGCAGTATTGGACAATGGTACAGGTTCACAGATTAGTACTAAGCTAACTGCCCTTGCGAGCCATTTAAGCCTAGCCAATTATCCCTTGTGAGACTCAAATCCTGCACCTTGTATTTGTAAGGCAAACATCTTAACCATTAGGCCACCCTCCCAACCCGGTAGTTGTATATGTATGGTCTGTGATGCTTTGTGCAGTGCTACTAACCTGGAGGTGTGTGTATCTGTGATGTATATGGATACTCCCCCTAGTTATGTTGTCTGTTCCAAGTCTTGTTGTCAGACAGCATGGTATGAAACATAACCTGGTAGTGCTGGTGTGCATAAGCGAGTCTGAACCAGGTGTCTGTCAGTGCACAGATATTGCTCTCCTCCATACTGAGGAGAGTCCTGAGTGGCCACAATATGAGGTTAACACAACTGTTGTTGAGCAGCATTACCCTTAGTTTCAGTTAACCTGTAATGTCTATGGAGGTGGGTTTGTCTTCTGAGCCTTGCTTAAAAAAGTCACTCTGGTGGTAGCAAGAGCCTTAGCCAGCATACCAAAGTCCAAGGGTGACAGGTGCAAGCTGTCCATAGTGAAGCTACATGGCATGTTGAGGATGTCACCATACGCTGACAGACACTGTATCCCCTATGAATGAAACAAATTTGTTAGCCAACTGTTAAATGTGATATGTGTGTCCGTATACTGTGACAACATAATTGGTGGGTGTAAGATGCTAGACAAGGTCAGGGTCATACTGACCTGGGCTACATGATCAGAGTGTACCTCCATGTATCATGTCATGTGGTCCAGGGAGTAACGTCTGAGGTTACACACACCAGCATGGACAATGATGGTGCCAGTCTTGTACTTGCTTTGGAGTGACCTGACTGCCTGTGTTATGCGGCAGATCCTGGCACCCAACAGACAGCTAAAGTGACTATTCCCTTGTCAGGGCTGGTGAGTAGTACATCAGTGTGTCTGAACATAAGTGTCACCTATTACAAGTGTATTAGGTGTGTTGTTTAGTCCCAAGGGCAGTGACTGTGTGGCACACTGACATTGTGAACTTAGTCATATGTGGGTATTGTAGTGGGGTAGCAGGTGTGTGTGTGTCTGCTTTGGAGGTCTCTGCTGCTTAGGTAGAGTACATTTACAGCATCTGAGTATGTCAATGTGTGCTAATGTGGTTTGAGTGCTGTTGCTAGGGGATATGTGAGACTGATATGTGGTGCGTGTGGTTATCTTCACCACCTGATAGACTGTGCCAGTCACAGGTCGAGAGAGTTCAGCTCCCTGTATGTCTATATAGGTGCATCTCACACATATATCTGAGTTTGTCGGGAGGAGGAGAGGGTTGTCTGTGTACATGAGGCAGATGTGACATTGTGTCAATATCACAATATCCACCAGCTGGACTGAAGAATACACACAAAACCGACCCCTGGACATGCCAGGATATTATCATGACATACTCTGTAGCCTGATCACAAAGGATCAGTAGGGTATTAAGCGTGTAAAAGAGTATAACAGGGATTAGTGCTCATGTTTGTTAGTGTTTTGTAAAGAGGAGCTGAGAAGGAGTCCAGACTGAATCATGACACCTCCTTCAGCTATGTCATAAATATCAATGTACACACATATAAGTCCTGAGTAAGGGCCAACTGTACCTGAGTGTCAATGCCGACATCATGACAGACAGGCCCATATGTACATACCCATCCCCCACTGACAATAGTCCACATCATCATACCAGGAGATATCACATGTAGAATGGATGAGCAGCTACCCCCACTGCCAAAAGCATGGCAGCAGGTGGAATACATTGATTCCCAATATGTGTCATGCACAAACTACAGAACAAACAGATCATGCACCTGAACAGTCAGCTGAGCCGCACCCCCTACACAGGATGTGGAACCATTGAATGTGTCACAGCTACATATGGCACTCCCCACAAGTGTTGGTGCACAACACACCATGGGAAGTCAAGTCCAGTATGCCTATGAGGTCTGATCTGCAAGGTCATGGAGTCCATCATGGTTGCAGTCATAAACAGAGCTATTGGAAGCTGACACACACACAACACTACCAACTGTGGTATGTTCATGTGCAGATTATGGTTCCCAAACATGCTAGACTGTTTGCAAGGCAGCCAACCAGGACATACTTCAATGAACACATCTACACATGTGTCACATAGACTTTGAATAGCCCTTTATCAACATCCCAGACACATGTAGTATCCACAAAACCAAGAAGCTGTGCATAAATATGTGTTGACATGATGGAATGTCAATGGGTCCACAGATAGATCACACAAGGTAAGGATACTAAGGTCATGTTCAAGCTGTTGACACCTGCTGACCCACATGGACCAGTCCTGGAATGGCATAAAACAAAGTGTACGCACATCACCATGTCCAGTCTGATGATGTCACCATCCTATAAATACAGCAGGAGAAGGCAAACCAACCAGTAAAGCAAATAGCGTGCCATGTTAATGCGTCTCTTTCTAGTATCTTAACATAGTTAGGTAGGGATTTGAATCCTGCAAAGTGTGTGTGTGTTGTGGGGCGGAGGTGTATGTGTGCAGTTTCCTTTGAGAGGTGTTCCCTTTTTGTAGACTGGGAAAACTCAGTAAAGGAGGTACATTCCTCTTTGGAAAGTCTGATGATGTCACCATCCTACAAATACTGCAGGAGAAGGGACACCAGCCAGTAAAGCAAATAGTGCGCCGTGTTACTGCGTCTCTCTCTAGTATCATAACATAAGTAGGAGTTTGAATCCTGCAAATAGTGAGTGTGTATGTGTGCAATTCTCTTTGAAAGGAGTGCCCTTTTTGGAGACTGTGAAAACACACTAAAAGAGGTACATTCCACTTTGGAAAGTTTGATTATGTCACCATCCTACAAATGCAGCAGGAGAAGGAAAACCAGCCAGTAAAGAAAATAGCGTACCGTGTTATTGCGTCTTTCTCTAGTATCATAACATAGTTAGGTAGGAGTTTGAATCCTGCAAGCAGTGTGTGTGTGGGGGTTGTGTGTATGTGTGCAATTGTCTTTGAAAGGAGTGTCCTTTTTGGAGACTGTGAAAACACACTAAAAGAGGTACATTACTCTTTGGAAAGTCTGATGATGTCACCATCCTACAAATACTGCAGGAGAAGTGAAACCAGCCAGTAAAGCAAATAGCACGCCATGTTAGTGCATCTCTCTCTAGTATCATAACATAGTTAGATAGGGGCTTGAATCCTGCAAACAGTAAGTGTGTGTATGTGTGCAATTGTCTTTGAAAGGAGTTCCCTTTTTGGAGACTGTGAAAACACACTGAAAGAGGTACATTCCTCTTTGGAAAGTCTGATGATGTCACCATCCTACAAATACAGCAGGAGAAGGGAAACCAGCCAGTAAAGCAAATAGTGTGCTGTGTTAATGAATCTCTCCCTAGTATAATAACATAGTTAGGTAGGGGTTTGAATCCTGCAAATGCTGATTGTGTGTGTGTCACTGTTTGTCAACACAGTGTGAGTTTTGCTTTTACTATGGTATGACATAGTATGATGACAACAGTAAGTGCATTGCAGACATCAAGTATTTGCGTGGCAAATATATATATGTGTACATGTCCCATCAATCAATACATAGGTGTGAAGCCTGCATACTACATGAATACATTTGTTTCCATTGACAGGTTGTGCCGCTGCTACTCAGATCGTAGGTCACATATGTATGTATGTGACATGGCCGTCCACTGTCATGTTCTGTGGCCAAGGTCATCTGTGGCACACACACCCATGACAGTTACTTAAGAGTAGTGTGAGTGAGGGTATATGCCTGGGGTATATGTCAGACATGGTCATACACAACAAAGTCTGCCAAGAATGGACAGTCTTTATAGGTGTACAACTGCCTTGTGGATATGCATTCAGGCCTCTAATGTCTGTGATACACCTTGGGACTCCACAATACCTATGGATATGTGGATACCAAGGGACACATGATATAACATGGGTCTGTATGTACACAATGGTACCCGACATACATGTTGAGGGCTACCACCAGTGTGGTACTGACAGGATAGTATGTATAGTACATGAGGATGACTATGCCATAGTCGACCTACTGCTATACAGCATGTATCACACAACAGGTATCTGTCTATATGATACCCTTGTTTAGGATATGCATCCCATCCAAGGAATGCATTGTAGGCCATTCCATGCATTCCTAGATTTGGATGGACACATCCCTAGTGTGTCTGCATGTACCTAAGGGGGCTATATGACACACAGGTGTGGTCACAGTAATGGGTGGTGATCATCACCACTGGTTAGTGTTATAGTGTAGCACCGGAAGGATCCAATTGATACTGAGTTCCCTACTACTGTGTGTCATTTGTCAGGACATCATCCAATGATTGCTTATAGTCATGCTGTTGAGGTTGTGTATACTACCAGACTGCAAATCATTGACTGATATTAATGGTATCACCCGCAGCATAGTGTCAACCCATGTCATACACACATCTACCCATGTTAGTACATAACTGTAGTAGAATGCATACTGGCCATTGAAATATGCAATGGGATGTTAATAATGTGTATGACAGGGTATGCCATACATCCCATGTGTCCACTATTCACATACATCCAGACAGTGCGCACCCAACATGTTCACAGATGTACACTTGCTAATCTGTACTGCAGACATCACAGACATACTGTCCACTCGCTAACACATGCTGGCAACACATCACACATCAGCCAAGTGGCACATGGGTGGATAATACATACTCAGACCTAACAGTGGTGTAAACAATGCTACATTGACAATCAGAGCTTTGATGCATAATGTCTGCTCAGATATACCTACAAGGATGTAGTTAGACTTCCTTGTTGACAACTCGCTATTATTGCTACACTGCTATAGTGTCACCCTGTGCATCAGCACCATGTTAGCCTGTCCCTCCATCGATAATGCAGATGACAGGAGGCAGCACAGGTATCATCATATGCACAGAGCGTTTTGTTGTTTGCCAGAGCCTGACATTGACCCATCCAATCGACATGTCTGTGTGTGTGTGTGTGTGTGTGTGTGTGTGTGTGTGTGTGTGTGTGTGTGTGTGTGTGTGTGGGACAACAGTACAGCATGGGCCAATGTTGATGTAATGTGTATGTGAGCCCTAGTTGTTTGCTTAATGTGTGTGTGTCTGCATGCACACAGCTCCACCATGTGGCTGCCATATACAGTGGTTTGTGGGACAGCCACAGACTGTACCTGCTTGGCTGTACAGATCACTGTCTCTGGCCATGGACACAGTACCTGTGCCTGGCAGGGGTGCTATGGATGGTATCAGGTACCAACCCTGACTGGGTACTGTCATCAGAGGCAGAGGTATGATGACTGGACCCATGTCCCTGCTGGGACTGGCCAGAGCCATGTGCACGTGGTCTACTATGATGGACAATGGACAGGCCAGCCCCAGCATTGCTGGGGTTGGTACTGCCACTACGGGAGCAGCTGTGAGCTGTGGGCCGTCCGCGACCACTGCCAGCTGTTGCTGTTGCTGGCATGCATCCGCGTCGACTTCGCAACCATCCCGCACAGTCCTGACTTGAGGAAGACATGTTGTGGAGGGCATCTATTGTCTCCCCCCAACGTCTATCAATGACCTCAGTGTATGTCCAGATGGCACTGGCAAGGTCACGGATGCTGTCATTGATAGCGGTGTTATGTGCCCTCTGCGCCCTAAGTCCCTGCCTGCTGTACCATTCTATACGTGCCTGAGCCTGCATTACAGCCTGAAACATAGTAGTCGTCATAAGACCTGTGAGGGCACACCTGCCAGGGGTAATACGTCCAGTGGTGCTCCCCTGAGAACCCCTGGACCTCCGCCTATGTGGTACCATTCCAGGTCTACGGCTATGGCTGCTGTGAGGGGATGCACGTGCCATGGGTACCACACTCTCCTGGTCAATGCCAACTGTATGCTGTCCCTCCCCTATGGCCATTAGTGGTGAGGGATGTAATGGCAGTATGAGTGTGCGCATAGATGGGGTTGAACGCTGTGTACTGTCAATTGGTGGACCAACGACAGGCCCTGTCAAATCTCCCTGTGCCAAAATACATGTGTCATCATCACCACTATCCGTGGCAGTGGCTTCAGGTCACCTGCTGCTTTCTTCAAGCCCTACCTCAGCAACTGTGAGAGGAAGACAGGAACACACGTTACGGTCTGCACATGCACAAATGCACACATGCATACATGAACACATGCACACATGCACACATGCACACATGAACACATGAACACATGCACACATGAACACATGCACACATGCACACATGAACACATGCACACATGAACACAGGCACACAGGCACACATGCACACAGGAACACATGCACACAGGAACACAGGAACACAAGAACACATGCACACTCCTCACTACAGCAGATACTCACACACAACAGAAATCCAAATCATACTCAATACTGGTTGAAGGTGGGTGAAGTATCATAAGGCAAACAGTCACGCACATGTGTCAACATGCAGAATAAGTGTTGATCAAGTCCATGCAGTGTGAGTGTAGACAGCCATAGTTAATGACAGTGTACATGGCTGTGGTGCATGTGTGTACATGTTCAGTGATTGCCTACACCCTGGAACACAATGTGTACAAGGACACAACATTTCTGTGCAAGTATTATAAGCTCTGCAATGTCCTGTGCACCATCACACACAGGTATACATACCATGGCTGCATGTGTTATCTGTGTGTCACATGGATTTCCATGTCTGATTGCAGTGTCTGTGTCTGTAGCAGATAATTGTGGACACAGGTGTAGCACATGCATGCTATGTACACACACGGGATGAGTGGTGCATGTATACGTGATGGGATATCAATCCTGGACATGGCCATTGTAACAATATGGGGTGTAGTACCATTAGCTATCATCATCATGCATCATGTGGTCACTCAAGGCCACTAAAGTGTGTTAGACCACCGCCTAGAATGCTGTACCTGAACCGCAGTGCCGTGGCTAAGTTCACAATTACACAGCCACGTTGCACAAGGGTGTGTGAGGTGTTCAATAGGGAGCATTGCCTACCATGACTGTGTTATGTGTTGAGGAGTGTTGCACAGCCCCATGCTAGGCCCCTACCCCTCAGGTATGGTATGTGTGGTGTGTGGATGATATGTGGGATACTGAAGTGTGACCTGGCAGTGGGTGTCCGGTTACACTATGTGTTGCATGTTGAGGTGTACTGCGTATGACAAACGTGTTATGTTGTGTACATGTGTGTCAACTATGCCTATCCAATGTGCAGTACAGTGTTGCCACATTCGTGTCTGATGCTCTGTGCATTGCATGTGATTGAGGCAGCTACTGACATTATTGAGATGTTTCACGTCTCACAGCAAACATGCACAGCATGCATTATGCGTAGGTGTGTTATGTGTACATGGCCTACACCTTACCTATGACATGCACAGTTCAATACCAAGTTTAAAGTGTTAACACACTCACCAGCATGTAACGTCTGCCCTGCTGTCACACCAGAGGGACCTGCAAGAATATGACACAGTTTGTCAGTGGCCACAACTGTGGCATTGCTACTGTGAGTGTGCTAAACTATAGTAGAACAACAGGCATAGGTGTACAGATACTATTCAAATTATCAGTATTGCACACAATAGGCAGCACAACTGCTAAACACAGTACACATCTCACACATGCATAATCTAACAATACAGGTAACAGTAGTCTACAGCTAAGGCATGTTACCTGCACACTCCATGTCACTATGCTGGGTGGCTCCGGCCTCCATGATGACACATGTGTGATGTTGTTGTTGCTGTAGGCCAGGAGCCACCACACTTAGCAGCAGTTCCTCCACTCTGGTGAGGGGGGGTGTATGGCCACCCCACCACCTGTGGCAAGCTGTTGTCTGTGGATATCAGACGCATGCCGCCGTACATGTCTAATTAAATCACTGCAGTGATGGCGTACCTGCTCATATGTCCAGTTATGCATGCCTATGTCATTTACCCGACGAACAAGCAGTACGCTCCTGCTGGTGCTGGCTGGCCCTTGAAAACAGCAGGGTAGAGTGCTGAACCAGGCTGTGGTGGATTTCCTGTTCCTCTGCAGCTGTGTAGCAGGGGTTCCTGTGATGAGCCATAAGCCTGGAAGACAAGTAAATGATATGTGTGAGCAAGTCATGTGGCACACTTAACATTATACAGTACAGATATCAGTTAACTGCCATATATAGCATCTGCTCACCTGTCACAGGATACACACATTCAATACCACATATCAGTGCTCAGCCCACAACTGGCTGACAGTGCCTGCCACACTCCATATGACACACCAGTATACACCAGTACTCTGCTCACTGTTTGGGATCCAATGCACAGCCTTGCCAGGGGGGTACATATCAAGCTAATGCATGTAGAAATATGTCATCCATTGCAATGAATGTGAAGTACAGTTACAGTATAACCAGTAACCCACCCTAGTCATTGACGCCATACCCCTACCTAACATATGTGCACAGTTGTTAATATAGCTGGCATACTGCTGTAACAGAGTATACATGTTGCTAGGTACACACGCAAACCCTGCATCACACATGTGATTGCAGACATGGTACAGGCATCATTACACACACATCAGACATTGATACAACACACAAATGTATGCTAACACAGATGAGCATTTGTGCATATACACAACATATATATATATATATATATATATATATATATATATATATATATATATATATATATATATATATATATATATATATATATATATATATATATATATATATATATATATATATATATATATATATATATATATACATATATATATATATATATATATATATATACACATACTTGTAAACAGCCACTGCTGTACATATACATGCACATATATGCAGATATACTGCCCACCTTTCATGGTGGGAATATCAACTATGGAACAGTTGTGAGACATACAATTATGTAATAATATTGCACAGTGTTGTGCAGAATGCATTTCGCTGTCCTCAGGCCATATAGCCGTAGCAGACCTCACTGGCTGTAACTCAGTCCCACAGCATTTAACCACCACATGACATATACCTGCACTGCTTGCTGTTTTCAATGCCACACACTACAACCTACATAGATATGTGCACATAGCAACCTTCAAATACATATATATGTCCAGCCTTCACTAACAGTTGCAGTATGTCCCTTGCCCTATACACATCTGCATATACATATACATATAGATATGGACTGCTACCACATAAGGAGTGTTCACAGAATGTAGAGTACCCTTCAGGCACATCATTTGGATGCCAGCAAATACATCTGTGTTACATACCTTACCTTTGTATTTCTCACCTCAGTCTGTTGTACCTGTTAATTTTTTTTTATTATTTGTTTAGGTTGGTGTCTTCCACCACCTCTGTTTGTTTTATTTGTTGTTTTGGTTGGTTGGTGTCTCCAACCACCTCTGTTTTTTTTTTTTTGTTTGGGTTGGTCTCTCCAACTGTTTGTCTGTCTGTCTGTCTGTCTCTCTTGCTCGCTCTGTCTCTCTCCAGTTGCTGCAATGATATTATTGCATGTGTGGACAGCTAGTACAGGCTGCTTTTATTGGTATCTGTACATGTGCATGTGATGGCCTCTGCACCAATTGGTGCCCACCATTTAGTAATTGCATGCAGCCTGCTGTGTGGTAATTGCAGTTCTCACTGTGATTTCAGGACACTGCTATAAAATGATAGGTTAGGTAGGCATAGGCCTTTCAGTTTTGCAAGGTGGGGACCATGCTTGTTTGCTGTGGACACTGTTGTGTCAGTCAGAAGGTTGGTATATGTCTCATATCTGAAGATGGGTTGTAGCCAGTGAAATGCATGTTGTACTGAAACCTGACTGTTGCTTCTTCAAGTACACTCTTCTCAGTGTGTAAGTTTACTCACACCTCCTAATGCTAACACTGGATACATGGGAGTATGTACTTTCTTTTGGAATTAGGGAATTAACTGGTATAGAACAGTAGTTATTGCAATGTATTCCTATGGCTTTCCTATTTTCCCTTCGCATTCAGTCCTTGTAATGCATGTTATATTTCTTTATTGCAATGTATTCCTATGGCTTTCCTATTTTCCCTTTACATTCAGTCCTTGTAATGCATGTCATATTTCTTTATTGCAATGTATTCCTATGGTTTTCCTATTTTCCCTTTACATGCACTCCTTGTAATGCATGTTATATTTCTTTCAGCACCAAGTTATTGTGTATCTGTTGTGGCTTAGTAGTACATCATGCAGACTGGTGAGTCCAAGGTGTGGGGTTTGAGACTGACAAGGGTATTTTATTTTGCTGCTGAGCAATACAAGGGCCTTGTCATACAGAGTGACAAAGGCACTTTTAAGCAGTTGTAAGTGAGTTGTCGCGGGTTTGCACGATGCTTAGCGATGCTTAGCTTAGCTTAGCTTATTGTATTTTAACAATACTAAGCAAAGCTTAGCTTAGCTTATTTTATGTTAGCAATAGTAAGCTAAGCTTGGTGGAGCTTATCATATCTTAGCAATGCTAAGCTAGGAGCACACATGCGCACACTGGTGCAAACCCGCTGACTACTGTTTACAAGTGCTCACTCCCGCTAACCCCCGCGCTCATGTCTTTGACAGAAAAGTAAATGGGGAAATAGGACTGCGGTGATAAAGGGTGATCAAAGAGGGGAAGACAGTAGGGAAACTAGCTTGGGATGTACATGATGGGTGTGGAGAAGGTCCATAGCTGCCCATTTCTTTACCAGCAACAGCTGTGCATATGCAATACATTAGGTGGGATATTTGAAACCTTCCACCCCTGAGAGAGTGGTGAGGACATCTAAGTATGCTGTACTACCAATTATGAATATCAGGCACATGCACTGTTTGTGAACAGCTATACTGTCATTAGTACGTTACTCACATCTGAACATTTTGTGGTTTGTGTTGGAATTAGCACAGTCTGCTCAGGATGACTGGACATATTTCTGTACTGTGTATGCCTACCTACACCCTTGGTTGTGCCTGACTACACGGGTATATAGTACCTTTGGGTAGGGGTGCAGAACTGCAGTGTGCATTATTTATTATCGTGTGATGTTTATCTTGCTGAACATGCATTGTTGCTGTGTACCTGTAAGTCTATGAAGGCTTGTAGTCTGTCTGAGTAGCTCCCACCTGTGGACATATCCAGATGGTAGACAGAGGTCAGCCTAGTATTCTTTGACTGTGCACCACAGCAGTCTTTTCAGCACCTGAACAATGGCATTGTCACAGGTGGTTGCTAGCAGTACATGGCTACATCTTTTGCTATTTCTGTGTTGTACTTCTACATAAGGGCATGCTTGTGGGATTCATTCTACAGCTATTTGCAGAGTGTGTAACAGCAGACAAGCTGATATGCCAGTGTGTTTCTGACTCTTCCAGGCCTCAGATACTCTCACGTATATATTTGAACAGCCTCAGGGGAAGGTACATATAACTGGGATACACCTGTGATATAGTTCTGACATTTTTCAGTTCAGACTTTGGGTGATTCAGACCATTTCTATAACTACACCTTTTCTGACATGCAAGCGGTGTCTACTCTCACATATTGACATTTGTTATTAAGTGAGATTCAACACCTTTCTGCCTACTGTTAGTACATTTCACAGGGAGTCAGAGGGGCACAGCTAACTTTTGTTTACTAATCAGGGTCATCACTGTAGAGCAGTCACTGTTGGGAGGTCTGGCCTGTGACCTATGCTAATATGCCAGTGTGTATCCTGCTCTGATACTGTGTGGGGTTTGTAAGGTGTTACTGTAACATTATTCCCTACTAGCATGGCTGATTCTCTTTTCACAGTCATGTCATGCAATTCAACAACACCTGCTGGTTAAGGCCCACAGAACAAGATTTGTGTTATGCCATTCCTATTTTCCCTTTACATTCACTCATGGTAATGCATGATAAATTGCTTTCAGCACTAAGTTATTGTATATCTGCTGTGGTTTAGTGGTACTTCATGCAGACTGTTGAGTCCAAGGTCCTGGGTTCGAGACTGACAAGGGTATTTTTATTTTGCTGCTGAGCAATACAAGGGCCTTGTCATACAGAGTGACTAAGGCACTTTTAAGCAGTTGTAAGTGGGTTGGCGTGGGTTTGCACGACACTTAGCAATGCTTAGCTAAGCGCACATAAGCTCACACTCACACACACCCACTAACTACTGCTTAAAAGTGCTTACTCCCGCTAACCCCCGCGCTAATTTCTTTTAAAGAAAAGAAAATTGGGAGATAGGAAAGTGGTGAAAAAAGGGGGCACAGAGAGGGACAGACAGTAGGAAAACAAGCTCAGGATGTGCAGGAAGGGTGTAGGGAAGGCCCATAGCTGCCCATTTCTTTAACAGCAACAGCTGTGCATATGTTGAAAATTTGGAGTGAGTTTTGAGACCTTCCACCCCTGAGAGAGGAGTGAGGATAACATAGCTTGTTGCACTGCCAATTAGAATTATCGGTGTACATGTCCTATGGACATGTGTGCAAAATGGGAAGCTATGTATGGGGCGTAATTTATTTTCGGGTACAGATTGCCCTTTTTTTTTTTGTTTTTTTTTCAGGTGAGAGTGGTAAGTGAGGTAGGGGAAATAGGTATATTTGGGGAGGTAGGTTGGGAAGGTAAACAGACAATACAAACAAGATGCATACAGGGGTGGAATTTGACACATGGGGTGGGTGAACATAATTGACGGGGAAGGTTGTTTGGAAATCGCAAGTCCATGAGCCCACAGATGGTAACAGTGGAACTGAGATCCCCACCCATGGGAAGTCACCACTGCACCTTCACAGCCCCATGGGTGACTGTGCTGGGGACTGAGTAGGACAGGCAGGCTCACCCGTGAGACACGCCACTCTCGCCTCAAGCTGGCGTAGGGGATCAGCAACTGAACTCTGGATCTCCCTATGCACCACAGTCCGGACCCTTTGAAGGGTGACGGGTGGCCCTTCTCCACCCACGCTTGCACGGTGGGACAAGGCCCATCCCCTGCAGCGCTTCAACCCAAAGGTGGCACAGGGCCAATGGAGGAGGGCAGTCCGAGCTGGGCACCAGAGCCACTGGTGCCAGGTGCACTTGCCAACTGAGGAGGGACAGGTGGGTCCGCTGGGACCTGCCTTCCCATACATTCTGTGATTCGGTGTGTTTCATTACAACATAAACAACAGCAGTCTAGATTAGTTGTAAAAGCATGCAGTAATATTCCCATTAACCCAACACACCACAGTTCCAACAGTTGAACAGCAAACATAACACATGCATATATATTGAACAACAGTGGTTATTCCAACCGCATGCAGGGATGATTGGTAGCAACAGGCCACCATGAACGTGGTGTTTGAACAGGGCACATGCATCAACATGAGTACAAATATTTATGGATCAATAGGACATATATCCCGACAAATATTGAAGATTACACATACCCACTGAGGTGCGGAATTGCATGGTTTTTGCACAGAAAGTAGGGTGTAGAAAAAACCTCCATTAACATCTTATAAACACTTTTACTCTACACTACATTCCTAGTGACTGCAGGTGTATATTCCCTACATGTATTATTACACTTGCCACCATGCATTAGGTTGTGTAATGGGTTTGGCTAGTTCAATCTATACTTGACCTACATCTCACATACTAACTGTCCAGGATGCAGATGTTACTGCTACATATTTCATGGTTGCATTTTTATTTCTTTATCTACATATCTGGATGTTTTCACATGACATTTTCAATTCTAATTGTACAGAACCCTGCATTTATTGAAGCACACTTACATTTCTGGGGAACATATTCCCATGCTACTCGTGTGCCAGATTTATTTATGCATGCCAGCCAGTAACTGACTGTTGAGGACTGTATATTTACTTCACAGCTACTAGCACTTCCATCAGCCACTTTACATGGGACTACAGAACTCTGGGTTGCCAGCACTTTCTAACACATTACTATTTGTATAATGCAAGGGTAGAACATTTCATACTAAGTGAAACAGACACTCTGGGTTTTAGACCTTTATTAATGACATTACACACTTTTCCACAGGCTCACTCCTTTATTTGTTTTAATGGTATATATGGCAGACATGTTCACGACATATTATACCTTTATTAATAGGTTAGCACACTCTTTTTTCAGGCTCACTCACATATTATTTTATATGACAGTGCCTGCAGAAATATTATTCCAGACATTTATTACCTTTCTAAATGGGTTACTATACTCTTTTTCTGCCTCTCTAACGTTTTTATCTGACAGTACATGCAGAGGACTTATTCAGTCCATTTTATGGCTGTATTATTGGACTACAACACTTTCTTTCATGCTCTCTCCCATATTTTATATAACAATACATGCAGAATAATCACTAACCTGCCTGGTGGCACAGCCTTTGCAGCCTATCTTCATAGGCTTGCTGATTCATAACATGGTCACCTGCAGCTGTAAAGTAAATGAAGGGATATTGAGACATTCCTATCCGTTATGCATACTCAATTTTAAATCCTTACATGCTGCATTCCATGGCTACATACTCAGTTGTGGGGCATCCTGCATCCCACGGGCCTCCTGTATCCACTGGTTCAGGCGGTCCTCCTTTCGTCTCTTCAGGTCCACATGGTGGTGACGGACCTGCTCACCAGTCCGGGGAATGCCTGTGGCACTGGTGAGGTCACGAGCTAACCGGTTCCAAGCCTCTGCCTTGTACTCTGTCCCTTGGAACTGGCCCTGCAGGAGTCTTGCCTCGTGATGGTGGACTAGGAGCCAAACCATGTATTTGGACTCCTCGGTGCCCCATCTCTGCGCTCAGAAGCGCACTCCCTCTCCAACACCAGACATTCTGACCGCAGATGTGAGCTACAATAAGTTATGACATGTATTCACGCCTGTGGGGCTTAAATATGCTGCATTTCCCGCACTTTTTTGTGATTGGCCATTTTGTAAAATTCTCGGCTGACTGCAGACCTGCTTAGTAATGGTTAAACTACCATTCCTAAGTTTATGTATGTTAATAGTGGCTGTTTCCCCTTTGTTGTCATGGCTTAGTGGTTCTGTACTTTGATTATGATGCAAAGGGTCCTGGGTTCAAACCTTGTCATTCTTTTATTTTAATACTGTCTAGACAGGCTAGGGGGTGTGGCTGCATTTAAGCAACTTAGCTTTACGTTGCTCCCCTGTGCCCTACGGTACCCTGGTTGGTGCGCTGGGTAAATGCTATTAAACTATGGGCAACTCTGTTTAGCTGGGTGAAGCGCTATTAAACTATGGGCAACTCTGTTTAGCTGGATAAAGTGCTATTAAACTATGGGCACCTCTGTTTAGATGGGTATAGTGCTATTAAACTATGGGCACCTGTGTTTAGCTTTGTAAAACGTTGCTTAATGGCAGGCTATTATATCTTTGGGTCTTTTAAAAATATATATTTTGTTCGCTGATACATTGGCCATGTCACTGCTTTTAATAAAATTTTAATCATATTTGTCTGGTATTATTTCAAACACTTTTTTAAAACATAAATAAGAAGGGGAGTGGTGGGACTCATACCGTGAATGCCTTCTTTTTGTGCATACGCTCTACCACTACACTATTGCTATTTGTATTAATTTGCATAAGTAGTTCTTATATGCTCTTCAATGTCACAATTGCTAACTGTGGTTAAGCAATGGGTACACCCGCGCAAACAAGCGCAAATACGGGCAGCTATATCGTGGATTTAAAAAAATTTTAATTTTTCCTGTTTTATAACTCTAATGGGGGTTTACAGTGTCAGGGAGTGTGGTGTTGGGTGCAAGTACATTTGAGCGGACTCGCTCTTGTCTGTTGATATTATGCTTTTTAAAACATCGCAGGGGCGTGGACTTTTAGACTGCTCGGCAGTCGGACACACCCCCTGCTTGCCTACTCAGTCCATGGTACAGTTACGGATGAGTCAGCGTGCCCTCATGAATATTCATGGCATGCTGATGTCATACCGTTCAACTGCAGCCTCCGAGTAAGACATATTAAGTCTTACATGGAGGTTTTGTGAATCCAGTCCATAATGTTCACATTTTCTAAATACATCAACAAACAAGTAACACTGACAGCAGAAGTTCTTAGTCTCATATGAAAGCTCTCAGCTAGATGAATAAAATGTTGCTGCTGACAGTATGTGTGTAACTTGGGGGGTTGATGAATTATTGTAAGTTGTTTACAAACTATTACAAATGTAATAGTTGCTATATTTGCTGTGACTTATAAAATTCAGTTTAAGAACTAGAATCTAAAGAATACTACCACTATAAAAACAGTTTTTGCTGTAGAGTTTGGCATTTATACTTCTTTCATAACCCCTATGGCTTCAGAGATATGAACATTTGTTTGAAATGTGAGGACATAATTAGATTCTGTCAAAAGGCTTAGGCTCTGCCCATTGGAAGTTACAGTGCAAACTTCATGAGCTCCAATGGAGTGAATGAGTTAAACTGTGGCCTCATCTGGAAGAAATGGTGGTAGCTCATGTGGATCAAAGATATCTAAGTTAGATAATGCAAAAAAGTACAAAAAATTCCCAGTGTCTTGTCATATTTTCCCTAGTCAGTATAAGTGCCTCCTTGGGTCTACCCTGAAGCTTAGTGGGACTAAACCAGTTGCCCAGACAGGGTCAGCTATGAGACAGTTTTAAAGATATTGAAGGCATACAGTGTTGTGGAAAAATAGAGACTGTAATAAGAATGTGTTATGAAAAGTTTTGGATCAATGTTATGATAAATGGGTAGATGTGAAGAAAAATAGGAATTAACAAGGATGTCCCTTGAACATGTTTTTTTTAATTGGTGATGAAGGCAATAATACAACATGTACCCGCAGAAATAAGATGGGAGATAGAGAAAGGAAACATAATACCTATGTGTTTGTCATATGCAGGTGATCTGGCTATTGTGGCTAAAACAAGTTTTGAATGAATGGGATTATGGCAAGGATTATTCAATTGTTAAAAAATAAAATGGATTATAGTTAAACAATCTGAAGAGAAAGAGATCTGGTGAAACTCAGAAAATGAATGGGGCATAATATACCAGAAAAGAAATATGTACATTTGGAGTAAAATTTAAATTTCTGAAAGGGATAATGAGGATAAATAATGGAAGGAATTAATAAGTTATTGGTTTGGTGACTTTTTATTTATCACTAAAGAAAGTGTATGTGTGTTACTTGCATCCTGAGAAAACTAACATACCTTGGTGGTAAATATATTTTCAAATAAGATGAAAAAAGAGCTGTTAGATATATTTTTCAGTTTTATACTGGTGTTCAGGATGGATTCCAAATAAAAAATGGATGATACATAACATACATAGTATTTTTAGCATCTATGCACCTGTTTTGGGTAATAAGGAATATAAAAGAGAGAGAAAAAGAACCAAAAACGATTGGAAAATGTTATATGAAAATAAAGTTACATTAAGGAAGTTAACATTTAATGAAACTGATGGAAATAAAAAGTAATATTATAATATGGTCATGGAGAAATATCTGTCCTACTACTACAAGAATTCAAGTCCTAAGTACTCTAAGACAACTGTTTCAAAGTCAGGGACTTAAGTGTATTGTAGTTCATGCAGGCTGACACTCATGCTGCAACCTGACTATGAGTTCAGGGAAGCAGCTGGGGAGGTAGTTGGAGGGGGTGTGAGAGCAGAATAGGGCAGTGATCAATAAGATGATTTAGGTTTGGATAGTGTGTGGGGAAACATAGGATTAGGAATCAGGAGGACAGTTTAACGATAAGAAAGTGGGAAGGACATTTTCAGTTTAAGAAATAGGGACCAGAAAGGGAGCCAGATTTAGGAAGAGAGTTGGAATTTTAGGGTAAGGGAGGAAGGACGTGGGTTAGGAATTGAGTGGGTGTCTTAGGGTTAGAGTTAAGGCTCTGGTAAGTGTATACTATTTTATATGGATGGGTGTTGGGAGACAAAAGTAGTTATCAGAGATTGTGGAGGCAGGAGTTAGATAACTTGCCTTTCCAAGCTAGTGGCAGCAAGTTAGTGTGTTGCAAGCTACTAGCAAGCAAGCACTTGTAGAAGACTCCATCATTTTTCTGGCTGTATCTATGGAAAAAATTAAATTAAGAGGTAAATAATGTTGTGAATATAAAAGAGAAATGTTTGCGATGTGTTACGAGGTAGGTAATTTTCTGAAGAGATTTTTTTTTGTTGCAATACCACAAGAAGTTAATATCAAATATAAAGTAATATAATTAAGGAAATGCCACACATGTAATAAGAAAGAAACATTGTTTTTACAATGAAGAAAGAGTAAAATATTCAGGAAGAACATAAAAATGAGAGTAAACCTGAAAGAGTCAGAAATATAAATATGGATACAATATTGTATGAAAAGTGTGTAAAGACGTAAATGTGAAACTGACAAATGGAACAAAAATATCGTTTGTAACAATATGGGTAGTGTAGAACATAAGATGTGATGGGCTATAGCATAAAACAAATAGAAAAGATAAAGATGTTAGTTGAAACAAAATGCTAGTTATGGAAGGACTGGGCATAGAGGGAAGGATAATTAGGTAAAAGAAATAATAAGGCAATTTTTTTAACATTGTGATAATGTGATTCTGACAATATGAAAAGTGTTAAGTATTATTAATGTGAAACTGAAAGTGCAGCATGGGGGTTCATTAAGCTTGTACTCATCGCACTATGTTGACATATATGTTCATCTTAATGTGATGAGCAGCAATTCTCATTGAATATGCAAGCCTCTAAGCCATCTTACTCTTTGAGCAGCAGCTGTTCATAGCCAGAACACCTACTAGCAGCCATGGTGAGGTACAGATAGGCTTGCGTACATGGTATAATAGTTACACTTACCCAACGTCAGGTTTTAAATAAGTTTAACCTCAGTAAGTGAGCACTCTCACATGGCATATAATATAATGCAAGGGCATCTTGAAGTACATAATTAAGAGGAAGGGTGATCTTAATGAGGGATCAAAAGGATTTAGCCATCTTGCTGTTTACACAAGTGTGAGCTAAATATACTACAGCTTGTTGGGTAGGCTACTCATGTTCATCAATATTGTTGAGCACATACACATTATCATAGTTGAGCCATTGCCTATCTAACTACACATGCCATAGAAGTCAGTATTATCTGCATGTGCCACAAAACAGTTTTCACCACAAGAGTCACAGAACACCTATTAAATAGCATACAGCTGCAAATGATTTGTTGAAATGTTAGATGAAGTACTATTTCATGTTAATGTACTCACATTATGTTGTTGTTGGCTGGATTTAAACAGCTGCCTATGGAGATTCACAATATAGAGAATTGTGAGTTTGTCACAAGCTCCATGGGTGAAGTCTTAATCAAAGTGTGAGACAGAACATATTTGAAGCCATGACATCAGCATTGCATTGCAAAAGCAGTTGTTTGTGCTAAAAGGCACTGAAACAAATAGGGGACCCTCTCCCACTTTAAATTTACAAATTAGAACTGTACTAGTAGTCATTCATTCTTGTACTAGAGTCAAACAGACACTATCATACTACTCAGTCATGGCTGGGTTCGACCACATATCTAAGTATACAAGTTAGAAAATATTGCACTGACCACATGCATCACAGAAGAACTCTTACTGCAATTGGGAGACAGAGCATATTTGAAGGCATGACCTCATAATTGTGTTGCATGGCACATGTATGGCTTAAAAGTGAGTGAAAGAGTAGTGTTAGTTTTCTCTCTCTCTCTCTCTCTCTCTCTCTCTCTCTCTCTCTCCGTGTCAGTACCTTGCATGATTGCAGATGTACAGAGCCAACATTATTGGGTAATCCAGTTATCCCTGTGACTGTAGAAGTACACACACTCATATTTAGAGAATGCCAGATTCAAACACCTACCTACCTAATTCCACAATCCAGAGAACATTGTATCATTTTCTAGCACCACATAAGTCGTCTTACTACAATGGTAAGATAAAGCACATTTCAAGAAATTGCCTCATCAGTGTTTACCAATGCAGTTGTCTGGGCTAAAAGGGACAGAAAGTAGTAGAAGAACCCTCTCCAGATATGCATGTCCACATCAAGTCTGTGGGTGATGACATTCCTACCTACATGTAGATTCACACACACCATTCCTACCTACATGTAGATTCACACACTCACTGACACAACCGAGGCTATGGATTTGAGCTGCCTATCTATCTAAGATCACAAGTTAGCAGATGTTGCATGAGCCACAAGTGCCTTGCAAGACTTTTGGCTACAAAGGTGAGATAGATTGATTATTCTTTGCAAAAATTGCTTAATGAAGTGCACAACTGGCAAGTTAATTTGTGTGAGCAATAGCAAAGTTTTAGCACATGCACAATGCTTTTTTTATTTTCATTTTTGAACTTAGAATGTGAATTAGCGGTGATTTATGGTACTCCTTGCAAAATGTGTGCAAATAGGGAGTAGAAACATATAGACAGATCTGATTCTGAGCCATTTTTTGTGTGTCGTGTTAATGTTTTCTGTGTCATCATTTACACGTTTGATGATCATTACAATAGGGTATTCATTATATGGATACTACAGGTGCCTGTTTACACTGTCCTCATATCTGCTGGTTATTTACATGTTTACAATGCATTGTAGTGTCTCTTATACAATTGTATATATTTTTTCACATCACTGACATCTATAGTCACTGCATGATAACATACATCTATGTGTCAGACTTAAAATATTTCAGAAAATGCATGTTAATGTTAAAGATCAAATCATTAACACCTTCTGTGTGTATAGGAACAATATTTTTAAAATGTGTTATTATCACCTCATAAATCCTTCATTTAACCAGAAGTCTTGACTTGCTGCTGATAAGGTATAGGTTCATAGGATTATACTAGGCTATTGGCCCGGAGGATCTTATAAGCCTAGCCAAGAATTTCACCCGTGTTCCCTCAAAGTCAGCACCTGTTTCCCCTGTCCAGCAGGGACACAGGTGGGACCCCAGGGGTGTATTTTCTGTTTCCCATCAAGTCATCCAGGTTACTCTTAAAGAGGGCTAGTGAGGTACTCTACTTGACATGGAAAGGGAGTCTATTCCACAGATGGGGGAGTTTTTGGGACACAAATCTATCCCGCCAACACGTTCTATTAATGTCACAGATAGGTCATGTTGAGGCCTTTGCTTGTGGGTTGTGCGAGTGGAGTTTGACTTACAGATATGCAGCAACTCCATCTAGGCTGGGTCTGAGATGGTTTTATATGCCAGACACAGGTCACCTTTGAGCAGTCTGTATGAGACTGAGTAGAACGACAGGGCTTATAGCCTATTTGTATAGGATAAGTGTTTGATACCATGGATTTTCCTGGTCAGGAATCTCTGTGGTCTCTCCAGCTGCTGTATGTACTTGGCAAGTTATATGCCGAAGGGGGCATTGTACTCGATAATGGGTCAGATAAGGGAGGAGTACAGGGATTTTATGACCTCCTTGTTCCTGGATAAACTACTCTTACATATGAGTTGGACCACATAGAAAGCCTTCCATACAAATAAGGCAACGTGGTGGACAAAGGTCAGGTTGCTATCAATGTGGGTGCCCAAGACCATCATGACTGATTGTGTGCATAGCATACTGTTATTAATGTGATAATTAGTGGGGAAACCATTTCCCCCAGAAGAGATAATGATGCATTTCGTGGCATTCAGTTTGAGGCCATGCTTCTGACAGCAGTCATTAGTTTGGGTAAGGACTTCTTGGAAGATGTTCACATCACTAGGGAAATTTAAGACAGCACCCAGCTTGTAGTCATGTGCAAACTTGGTCAGCCATAGACCACTAGTTTTGACTTGCACCTCAGAAAAGTATATCCCAAATAGTAGAGGTCCGAACACCGATCCCTGGGATACACCACTTGTCAGGGGCCTACTACTAGAGGTGGCTTTCCCTATTTTGACTGAGAGGGTTCTATCAGTGAGCCAGTTAGCTACCCATCTGGTAGCATACAGGGTGATGCCTAGCTGAGAGAGTTTATCTATTATGCCCGAGTGGGGAATAGCGTCAAAGGTTTTGGCTAGGTCAACGTAGGCAGTGTGCACTGTCTTCCCCCCATCCATGGCTTTGGTTACTGTTTGAATTCAACCAAGCTTAACAGGCATGATCTCCCTTTGACAAAACCAAACTGTGTGGGGTCAAGCGTTTGGAGGTTACCAATGTCCATGTTTATAAAGTCCATGATAATGCATTCCATGGACTTGCAGATCAGGCTAGTTAGGCTGGTGGGCCTATAACTGCCTAGGTCAGTGGACAATCTACCTTTGTGTAGAGGGATGACAGTGGCTGTCCTCCATTCAGCTGGGATGAAGCCGGTTCTCACGCTTTGGTTGAATATGGTGCCTAATGGAGCAGAAAGCTCATGCCTGAGTTCAAGTAGGACACAGCCAGGGATGTTGTCAGATCGCATGGAGACTGTATTTTTTTGCCTATGAGAGGTTATTGAAGACCTGCTCCCTGGAGATGAGGAGGGGAGAGCAGGTGGTGGGAATGTCCTGGTTTAGTAATGGGGGCCGGGGGGGGGTGAAGTTTTAACTGAACTTGTCTGCCAGCAGGTTGGCTATATCTACGACTTTTGTGTAAGTAGTGTTCTTGACCACCAGTTCAGAGCAGACTTGGGTGTTGCCTTTGAGATTGCAGATGTATGTGAAGGCCTTGTGATTGTCCTTAGTGGATGTTGCCAATTTGGACTTGAAGTTAGCCTTAGAGAATTTCACCAGTGAACATATTTGCTTGTTTAGATAAAGGAGAAATTGCTTCCAAATTGGCATCTGCTCCTTCTTGTTCCTGGTCAGCATTTTCTTTCCTTTTACTATAGAGTTTGTTAATTCCTGCTGTCCACCAGACAGATTTATTCTTCTTTGAGGAAGATGATTTGGTTCTGTCAGGTATTGCTGAGTCCATGCAGCTATGTAAGTGCTCATATATTTTTTTGGTGTAGGCTTGGATGTTAGTGCTAGTTCCAAATGAATAGATGGTGGTTGTGAAGCTGCTTACACCTGCTCTCAGAAGATTGTAGTAAGCTTTGGAAAAGTTTTTTTTTACCCTGACAAGGAGGGGGTCAGGGGAGATGGTGACTTTGAAAGTGATCACTTTATCATTAGATTTTACCAAGGAGGATGACACTGTAGGATGCTACAGTGGCTGCTCATGTTAGTACCAGATCCAGGATATTTTCACCTCTCTTGGGAGTGTCAACCAGCTGATCTAATCCATTGGCATTGATGAAGTTGAGGAGTCTCTGGGCATTCATATTAGGGCTAGAATTGGTCTTCCACTCTATGGCTGGGTAGTTAAAGTCACTTAGGATCAGGATAGAAGGTTAAATATTGATGGATTCAAGTAAGTCCAGATAGGTGGAGTGGGTGTCCTGACTCATGGCTGGGGGTCTGTAGCTAGCTATGATTTGAATAGGTGCTTTGTCAACAGTTAACTGCACTTGGAGTGTCTCCTGTGTGCCATACTGTTTGACCAGCCTGGAGGTGTGTATGTCTTTGATAAATATTGAAACTCTACCTCCTTTGGCTTTGTAGCCCTCTGTTTGGGATCTGAAAGTATGGTAGGATAAGTAACCTGGTAAGCCTGGGGTGCTCTCCACAGCTTTGAACCATGTTTCAGTGACTGCACAAATATCAGCATCTCCCAGGGTGAGGAATGCTTGCAATAAACGCAGTTTCATGCTAAGACTCCTATCATTTAGCAGCATGACCTTCACAATTTGTTTAGATGAATTTCACATTGGTTATTTTGTGCTCGTGACTTCCTAAAAAAGGCATTATTGGGGAGGCTAGAACCTTTGCCAGAAGCCTGAAGTCCAAAGGAGACAGATGAAGGCCATCTCTGGCAAAGTATCGTGGTCTGTCAGTCATGTCCTCCCAGGCTGTCAGGTGCTGGATCCCCTTGGAATGACACCAGAAACTAAGCCAATTGTTAAAGTCAATCAGTTTCTGTTTGCATTGAGGCATCATTCTCGGTAATGTTAGGATGCTCCTTAAGGCTAGGGACATACTTGCCTGGGACACATATTCAGCGAGCTCAATCATTTCTCTCTTCATATAGTACAGAGAGGTATGTCTCAAGTCATTCACACCAACATGGACTATGACAGAGTCATAACAGTACCTGTTGTTAAGAGATTTGAGTGTGTGTGTGTGATATGGTGGATTCTAGCACCTGACAAGCAACTTACCATGGCTTTCTCCTTGTCTAACCTGGTGAGGGGCACATCTGTGTGCCTCACAATAGAGTCTCCTATGAGTAGTATGTTGGGTTTGTGGCTAGGCCTTAGAGGCTATGAGCAGGTTTGTGATGATTGTGTAGTGCATAAAAGGCCAAAAGGGTACTGCTGCTGGAATAATGTATGTATCTATCATTTAACAGGGAAATATGTGATGACAGATGATAATGTTCATACTTTAATCCTAATTCTGATTTCAAGCACCTTCCATTTTGCATCATCAGTCTATAAACGTGATCATTACCTGATGACACCATAAAGCAAGTTAAAGTCAGGTGCTAAAATGCTCACATTTTAATGGACTGTGAAAACACTATGATACAAGAGAGTTTGTGTGTGGCATACTTCATCACAGTCATTACATTTGAAACATTCCATATGGTGTACTTTCAACTCTTTAACTGGGTAAACATATGATAATAACTGTCTTTTCATAGTACTATCAGTCTGTCTTTCCGTAGTGCAACAAGGTTAAGCCCAGTAACAGCAGACAAAAGCAGACAGAGTTTCTGAAGGCAAAAAACTCCCTAGTTTTTAATTTAAGATGTGAACTGCCATTTACTTTGAGTTACCATTGCTGACCAATTGCATGCATCATGCAATAACGAAGACAAAAAGTGATGTGACAGAAAGGTGGGGGTTGGGGCAGTGAGAGTAAGATTTTATTTTGTTTATGGGCCACTTCTGGTTATATTTGTGTTCTGTTAATCTGTGTTTTTTTTCATTATAATTCTGTCACATGGATTGCAATAAAGTGTTTAGAAATACGGAGCAAGCAGGGGTTAGATTGCGGAAAAATTATGAAGACATAAGCAGGGTAATGGTGGGATAATAACATATGCAGATAACAGTTCCTCACATAAAATATATGCGAAAAAGGCAATGAATAATGTATGACATACTTCTGGATTCGAACACGTGACACACTGAAAAAGTAGTCTACAGACCTGAACATTATCTGAGAAGACCATAGAGAAGAGAAAGTGACAAAAGATTGAAGTAGGGGGTTATGTAGGCATACCGTGACAGTCCATAATGTGGACATTACAAACTGCAGCCTAGTAAATGCATTATATACAAACATTTTGTTCTGCCCACATGTCCTTAGGATTGTTAACAGACATCTGAATATAGAATGTAATTTTAATTTAAAAGTGCAATTTGCAAACTTGTTTTATTGGTAATGCATTTATATATTCTGGGCTAACATGTTTCTTTCCCCTTATTCAGTTTTGTTATTGCCGTGGGCAGGGGGTAGTGGTGACAGTTATGCGTTTTCATATAGATCAGTTATGTGCAAGTGTCTAATGATGTCTGCATAATTCATATTTTTCTGCCTAGTGTAGATCATCTTGCAAGCCTACTTCCCCTTCTAATTTGTCTGATACCTACTTCTTCTCTTTTATCCCATAAAGGGATATGTCACCTAAAAGGTCTGTGCCATTTTATACCCCATTTAATTGCTTACTTGTTTTTATATATTTATGTTGCATATATCACTCATGAGTTGTTACTGACATTCCTGTACAGTTGAGCAATGTTTTATCTTAGTGAAGAACAGTACTTAAATACAAGGGTAATCATTTATCTCTTCTTTTCAGGTCCATCACTTACCATGGCTAATGTTGTCTTCTCTGTGGTTCTGTGGTTACCTTTGTCTGTTGCTCACAGAACACAGCCATTTCTTGTGTAAGTGAAGACTGTTAATTTTGCATGCCTCACTGTTACTGTTTGTGTGTTTAGCTTCTTTAGTTTTGCTTAGAAATAGAGCATGTGTTTGCTATATTCTGCCTATTTACCAGGGTCATATCATATTGTGCATGCCTCCATCTTCCAGGATCATCCCTAGCTACTGGTTCTTTGACTGACTCCTGGCATGTGTCTGTTGGTCCTGCATGTGGTGCTGGGAGCTGAGGCCCTTGGCCTTGTTCTCCCTGCTACAACTGTTTCCTAACATTAATATTATGTAACATGATACAGGCTGTCATTAGTTTGCTGAGGTGGCTGGGTTATAATGCAGGGCACCACAAGATGCATATAGACATTTCAAATGTGACTTTAGAAAACCAAAAATGTGCTGTATAATCTTTCTAGTTTGAGCATGTGCATCATTGTAACCTTACTCTATGAGGCTGTGTTGGTTTCTCATGGGTATCATGAGCTAAGGTTCCAGTGTAAAACTTGCATCCCCCACTAGATACCCTTGTGGAAATTCTCACCTAGAAAGCCTTAGATACAGGTCACAGGTTTGCCAAATATGGGAGGTTACCTGCAGACACATTATAGATGATCCCTTGGGCATAACAGACCACCTGAAAGTAGATAGAGTGATAGACTTTTATACTGATGTTCCTCCTTACCTTTCATTAGCTGAAGATTTTCTTTCTGTACTATCGCTCCCAGAACCTCAGGAAAATTTGCAATGGCATAGAAATGGTGCATTGTAGTAGCATTCTCCCTTGTGTATGTAGAAACAAGATATGCTTCCTTACATTTTGCAGTATTGTTTTGAGAAAAAATATTCTTAAGGCTGAAACCTGTGACATCCATAATATGTACCCTGGGATCTCTGAAAAGTGCCTGTAGGTAGTATACATAATGCTATGCTACACATACCTTGGTTTCCACTGGAATGGGTTCCCATGATTTACCTGGAGCCTCAGGTGAGGGCATCGAATGTTGACTATTTTCTGTAATGTATCCCAGTCCACCATGTACCACTGGATTATTTTATAGGTGCATAGGTTCATAGGTGTTTACTAGGCTAACAATCACAAGGGCCTTTTTAACCCTAGTCATGCATCCCAAATCTCTGATAATTGTAAGCATGGGTCTGGGAGATGAACCATTTACAGGTAACCTGTGTCTATTAGAGACATGGGTGCTAAACCAGGGATGAATTTCCAGTTTCCCATCCAATTGTCCAAGTTGCACTTGAATCGGGTTAGGGAGGAACTCTGCTTCACATGGACGGGGAGCCTGTTCCATAGAAGGGGAAGTGTCTGCTTTACATATCTATCTCTCCAGCTGGTCCTATTTATGTATTTATATATATTTATATTATAAATATATGCTATATTTATTATCATGAAGTCCATGATAGGCCAGATGTAGTCTAAATGCTCTTCTCATGCTTGACTGAGGTCTGGCAGCAGCAGCAGCACCTTGCATTAAAGCCTGTAGCACATGCAGATTAATGATAACAGAACCAACCTCTAATAATTTTACTAAGTGTCTTTGTGGTTGTATTCCAAACAGTATTGGAATTGATTCCACAAAAGGAGATTAGCATGTAGGTGCAGGTTTTATACATTCCTAAATCACTCTTCCATGTTGATTTGCTTCATTAACATGTAATTCACTGACCTGTTCATTCATTAGCATATCCTGCTGCTTACCCTTGTTTTGCAGCCAGACACACTGCACATTACTGTTTAAAAGGTTTTTGCAAAAAAACACACCCTTCACAGCTCATCATGCACACAAGCATATCAGGAAGCATATACTTTCATGAATCCTGACCTAAACTTTGTAAATATGAAAGTGCAAATAATGTAAAGATGGGTATAATAAGATGGATAAATAAATCAATTCTATAATTGCATGGGTTCTTTTGCATCCACCAAAGTTACTGCCAACTCAGGTGGATGGGATCTTGGTTTGGTGAGTCATCTGAAGGATGGCAGACTCAGGAGTTCAATACTTCCCAAATGCTACAGTGTAGTATCAGTAACTGAAAATAAATCCAATTACTATGGTAAGAGACCCACAGCCTTGTGAGTTTCTAAAAGCAAAGGTTTGTGTATTCCTTGTTATTGAGCTGCAAAATCAGCACTAGACTCAGTATACTTTGGATAACTTGGGCATTTAGGCAGACTCACCAATATTTTGATGAATGTTACTATGGCATAGTAAGTATAAGCTTCTCTATCATGACATCCATTCTTGGAAACTATGTGTGTGTGTGTGTGTGTGTGTGTGTGTGTGTGTGTGTGTGTATATATATATATATATATATATATATATATATATATATATATATATATATATATATATATATATATATATATATATATATATATATATATATATATATATATATATATATATATATATATATATATATATATATATATATATATATATATATATATATATATATATATATATATACATTTTTTTTTTTTTTTTTTTTGCTAATGACAACTTTTGTTTTCACTACAATAAGAGAGAATTGTGTTATCTCGATGATCCACTTCTTCACTATTTTGGAATTATTTACAATATGCAGAGAAGGCGATGTTATTTCCATTTCATATACTTCTTGACTACTTGGTGTCAGGATCTTTTTTTTCATATAGAAAACTTAATTTATTGAAGGAATGTGTCTTTTTTTCTGTCCATTTCCAGTTCTTTGAAAGCTCCTTCTGCTACACATTCTTGGCCTGATTCTAAGACTCAACCTCATTGTAAGTGACCACTTGAACTGAGATCAAGAGCAGGTCTTTTAGAATCTGCAAGAGAACAGAAACATCACAACTTGCCTGCATCTGATTTCTGTTGTTACTTGCCTTTGTCCTTCTTTGTTTATCTTCTAGTTTAGTATTTCTTAATTTCACAGTATCAGACACGTCTCATGTAACAGCTCTATTACATATTGCTCAGGTTCATTGTTGTGTACTCTCTTGTTTTTCAGTTATCCTGCTATGGCTCCTTCTTGAGTGATTTTTCAAGATCATCCATATTTTCTCTATGTATTTTTATTATGTCTGAGGTTTCCTGCATTCTGTGAATCTTTTCCTGCATCTCTTCTTTGATTGATGCTCTAGCTTACTCTAGATCTTGTCACTTCCCTTTTAGCCTTTTCACTTCTATTTGTTAATGTTCTTGTGATTTGTTTGTTTCATGGAGCTCATGTCCTTGCCTACTATGATAACCTTTTCAAACAAAATACATATTTTTTCTATTAATTTGCAGCTTTAAAAGCAGTCATCGGTTCTGCCTTTTGTTCCAGCTCATTCATCATTACTTCTTTGTTGTGTTTTTTTTTCTCACTGAGAGCACAATTTTTATCTGAATTTCTGCATACCCAATTCTAAGCTTTTGGCTTAGTCAGACATCTTTGTTGGGCTCTCTAGCGCCCTTTCTAGGAAGGGTGGGAGAATTTTACTAACTGTGGCATGAAAACTGGGAATAATATTGAACTTTGAGGAACAGAAACTCCAGCACATACATTCTGTAATTAAGATGAATGGGAAAAAGTGGTACTGTAAGTTATATTGGACAGTGAAAATGTGTTATTTTTAAGGAAATGTAACATATCTTATTAGTGACTAAGATAAACAAAGATGTGCTCAATGACAAGAAAACAGCATGCTATAAAATAGTAAGCTGAAATGTACCAGATGAAAAAAAAAACAGCTAGACAATTTTGTTTTAATTGTAAAAAGGATAATGAATTATTGAATATAATGAAGTTGGAGAATTTTAGATTGTTTCAGAAAGTTCCCCCCAGGAGATGACTGTATTGAAATTGAAAAAAAAAATGATACTGAGCAATTATAGAATAAGAACAAAATGTTATGAAGTATTAACAAAGGGAAATACAAGAGGAGAGAGTGAGGATTGTAAAGAGAAAAGTGGCAAAAAAGCAAATACTTCTATAGGAGGAAGAGTAAGGTATAGAAAAAGAAGCACAGATAAGGAAAATTATAAATGAAAAGGTTGTTTTTTTCAATAATGCCTTCCCTTCCAACCTTTGCAATTCTGCATGTTGAATATAAATGGGATAGAAATGTAGCAAGATATTTCACTATAGTATGCATGAGGGATACAGAAATGTGAAAACAAATTATCTGTTTATTAAATCATTCCTGAATGCAGAACATGGGTCACAGTTTCAACATTTGTAGTGGAAGGAAAGTGTTATGGAGCACAGGATACCAATAAAGATCTGGGACTGCTGCATTAATAATGCTGCAACAAAGGCATATGGATATGATAATAGCAATTCCAAGGAGAATGATGACAACTGATTGCTATATCAGCCAACGGGTGGTAAGATTCGGGGTGAAATATTCATACACTGAGATGAAAGAAAGAATAAAGATGTTTGATGAAATTAAAAAATATGCTATGTCAAGTATGGATACAGAAACTTTAAGGGAGCTTGTCTGTGACCACAGAGAAACAAAATAAGAGAGGAAAATGTAGGTGAAGTGAAAAAAATGTAAAGAAATAATAGGTTGTGAATAGTAAGTACCGGAAATGATAAAGGCATACTTATAAGCCAAGAAACTTGTGAACCAAAATAGGTGTCATTATTTCTTCAATACAACTTCAGGAAGTTAATTGCAGATAAAAGAAGTTCTTTCTCAGGCCACAATCACAAGACCCACGACTGTGGAAGAGACACTTTTCACAGATACAGAATTATGAAGCTGGATAAGGGTGGGGTGCATACTGGGGACTGACTCAAAGGCATACAATAGGAAAATAGAAACTATGATACGTAATGTAAAATTTTACTGTAACTGTTGAAAATGCATATACATGTATTCATGGTGGTTTAGTGTAACTCCATGACTGGAAGCTATGAGTTCCTGGACATTACCCACCTTAAAGTACCCTCATTTTTTAGATTCCCATGCCACAAAAATTCCTGGAGGATCCCGACTACAGTCCTATTATAGCAAGTGGAGGCCATGTTACAGAGCCCATCTCAATCTACCTGGAGGTACTCTTTAATACCTAGCATCTAATGCTACGTCTTTCATCCTGGAAACCCTTGATTTTCTACACAAAATTAAAGGCATCAAAACTGACCAGGATCCCTGGCTAGTTATCATCAATGCAGAGATACTTTATACAGTGCAGGCCCATACATACTGCATGAAGGCTGTGACAGAGACACTTTTCAGGGATACAGGAGCAGTACTAGTAGAACTTGAATTAACAGCAAAACTTTTACAGTTACTCCTTGATGATAACTTTTTCAAGTTCAGTGATCAATGCTATAAGCAAACTATTGTTATAGCTATGAGGCAGCAATAGCTAATACATTTAGTATATAGCTTTCACTGAAGCTTTTTTTTTTTTGTTTGTTTAATATGACTCTGGTGTGGGATATTTTGTAGAATGTTAGTTGGGTGCAATAGTTCTGTGAATTTTGCCAGAATACAGAGATGTTTACATCACATCTTTTATCTGGTTTTGATAAATGTTGTGGTTTCCTGGGATATAATGAGGAATGAATGAGAGACCTTAGTTTTAAGTGATAAGAGGGACCCCATGGAGCTTGTTGGATAAATGCTCCCAGCGTTGAAACTGTGAATATATTATCCTGCTCCACTGAGCAGTTTACTGGTTATTAAAATGTTTCTTTTTTTAACATTGCCTATTATTTTGCTAGCAGTACAGGGAAACTAAATTCATGGAACTTGTTTCTATTTACAAGTCTGGATTTACAATGAACACACAGATTGATTTGTCCAATCAGTGTGCATGTTTTTGAATATACAGTAAGCATCCCTGTATATATATGTTAGTATAAAGTGGTGGGAGTTGAAAGATGGAGTTCTGTCATGTGATTTAATGAAAGCTTTTGACAGTGACCACCATAACAAAATGTGTCAGATGCTTAATGTGTATAGGATTGAGAGGAAGGTGGCTGCATTGCATTTTTGAAAAATGCACAATTGCATGTGAGTGAAAATAGTAAATTGAGAGATTAGTGAAAATATGAGGATGTCTTAAGAGAGTGCAAAATATTTGTCAAATGGTGTAGTTCTTTTAGTTATAATAGTTAATGCAGCAATGGCACAAGTAAAGGGCAAAGTGTTCAGTGCAAGAGTGAAGCATAAAGATGATGGAGAGATACTGTAAGGGTACAGCATGCTGATTATTTAATAATATAGCTAACAACAGACTATGAGTAAATGAGGTGGTAGGGCTTATAGAAAAGAATGTGAGATGCGTGCAGGTTTAATATTAAATAAAGTAAATGTAATGTTTTGGTGGGATATAATGAAATCAGGTGGTATTTATTTTACCAGAATACTACTGAAGTATGAGGGGTAGAATTTAGAAGAACTGAAGTTATTAATACTCAATGAAAGGAAAAGTTGATTTAAATAAGAGAAGCAGTACAGATAAGGAAGACTTGAATTTTCTGAAAAAGAGCAGTCAATTCATTCAGTTCTTTTAGTTCAGTTATGCTATTTAAGGGAACATTTATGTTTCCTTCAACAAGAAATATTACCTGAAGTGGTTTTGGAGTAATATAGAGGTCAAGAATAAACCCAATAAAGAGGAGGTTAGACAGTTCATCTTGCAAAACAATAGTAGGGTTGCTGCTGCTATCATTAACCTATATGTGCAACAAGCTCTAATAGAAGGTGCTGCTATTGCTGCCAGACTGTGGCCTAGAAGGAGGAAGAGTGTTCAGTTCACATTTGACTAATCATGGCCATCATAATTCAGAAACAGGGTGGATAGGGCTACCTTAGAGGAAATATCCAGCTTCTGCCATCCTCACTTTATGCCCCAGTGAAATCATGGAGAACCCGTCCCAGTGGAAATCAAATGTGTAGCATTATATATACTAGCTGCAGGCACTTTTCAGAGACCCACAGTGGATATATTTGAGGTTTAACAGGCCTCATCCTCAAGCATATTACATTCATTTCTACATGCAATGCCTACAACATGTGAGGGATGATATCTGGTTTCCTTGTACTCAATGCAAAATTTCAGTGACATACCACACTTCCCTGAGATTCTGGGGGACATAGACTGCTCACACATTGAAATAAACACCCCAGCTGGTGAACAGTGAATGAGGTACATCAACAGGCAAGAATAACATTCTTTCAACTGTCAGGTAGTCTGAAGTGCCCAATGGATCATCTGCAATGTGTGTACAGATAACCCTGGTAGTTTTCACAGCACACATATGGCACATCTGTGACATGTATGTAAGGTTTACATGACATGCATGTAAGGTTTGCTAAAGGTGACTTTCCACAAAGACATCTAGTGGGTGATGTAGGTTATGTAATTGAACACTCATGACACTCATGAAAAACCCATACAACCTCAATGAACAAGGATGCAACGATGCACGTGATAGGACTAGGAATATTATAGAGTGTGTACTTGGTTTGCTTAGATGAAGGTTCCAGTGTCTAGGCATGTCTGGTTGTGCCCTGCAGTATGACCTAGCTACCATGGCCAAAATACTGATAGTTTGTGGCACATTGAACAAGATAATTGTCAAGAAACAGCTGCAATCAGGGTAACAAGACCAAAGACTGCAGTTTCCAGCTCCATAGGGAGAGCCAGCAGGGCCAGAAGATACAGATGAGGAGTCCCAGCAGAAAGCAATAGCTGTGGAAGATCTTGGCAGAGGTAGGTATGCACAATATGCCATGGCTCTGACTAAGAGCAGAGGATACTGGAAGCACTCAATACCTAAGTGAAAGCCTAAGAAGATAGCACATACAAACATTAAAAGTGATGCATGCAAAATTAGCAAACTTTACATACCCATGTAATGGTTGTGTTCTGTTTGTATCAAACAATGTCAACTGCAGAAAAAAATTGTAGCAACAACATTAACCAACGTAAGTGATGATCATGTAAAAAAGAGATATAAATGATTACCTTCATATGTAATTATTAGATATCAGTAACATGGCTCAACTGTACAGGAAGGTCAGCAGAAACTCATGAGTGTTGCAGGCAACATAAATATAAATCTGCCTAATACAGTGCCTCACACATTAAAGTTGCTCAGTGCAGACACCCCAACAGTGACCATGGCAATCTTAGCATCATTTGCACAATGTGCTGAGCAAGCTTTATTACTGTTTAGTATGACTACATTAATAAGAATAATAGTACAAATACAATGAGGAACAAGATGTACATACAGCATTTAAAATTGAGCAGGAAAACGAAATGTAAAAAAAAATAAAAAAAATAATAGTGCAATACATTTGATTAATAATGCAAGCAAGCTTTAGCTGTCCATTTTGTTCATTAAACATAAGGCAACCCTAAGTCACAAAAAATGTGCAAAGGGCAGGACACAGTGATCATCATTTGCACAGTGTGTGTGTGTGTGTGTGTGTGTGTGTGTGTGTGTGTGTGTGTGTGTGTGTGTGTGTGTGTGTGTGTGTTTGTGTGTGTGGGGGGGGGGGGGGGGGGGGGGAAGGGGTTACAGGATGGCAAGCCTGACACCAAAGAAGTGAGTGTGTGTGAGCGAGAATCTGTTTTTCAGTAAGTATGCATTGTCAGGGCAAGTACCAACACATTTAAATTAATCAACAGTAATGTTTATATACTTGTGTGTATTTGTGTTTGTGTGAGGTGATACGCAAAGCTGAGTGTTACTGTGACTGAGTCTGTATGAGCATAATTGAAGCCCTTGTGCCAGCACTATGCCCTTTCATCCAGGAGAGGTGTGAGCTGTGCATGGTAGAGTTCACCATCCCAAGCCCTAACCATAGGTACTTCCTCTGCCAGTTGTTGCACTGCTGGTCGATGACCTTGGCTAGAATTTTGGGTACTACCTACAGTTGAGCAATGTCTGCTGAGAAAACTCTCATCATGGCTATGTCCACAGCCATGAACACATGACCTAACCCATCTAGGTGTGGACACCTCAATCACTGACATATCAGGGGAAGTAGTATCACTATGGGAGCAGGAACTGGCATGGCTATGTCAGCTTGCACCTGATAATGTAATGGCTGTCTGGCCATATGGATGTTGACCCTCCTCAAGCAGACATTCCATTACAGACACTGCACAATCCAGTGTATCATTCATCTGGTTCAAGATGTCACCCATATGGTTCAGGCAATATTGTACATCAGAATATACAACATAAAATACTCTATCTCTTCCGAGGCCTTGATGGAACATGCCTGAGCCTTCATGACTACCCTACATATACGTTGTGTGGTACCTACTAAGGTGAAGGATGGAAATCAGACCTCCTCCTAAAATCTTCAGCAACACCCCCTGTTTGGTAATTAACCCTCATGATAGCTGGGGAGACTCTGAAAGTTCTGTGACTGGAGTATCTACACTACCCTGATCAACCATGTCACCCTCAACCTATCTAATCTGAGATTGCTGTGTGTCATGGGTATGCATAGTCATGCTGACTGTGTCCAAATTCTAGCCAACAGATGTGTGAACCACAACCTCGATCTTACATCAACACCCTGAAACCCCAAACCCTGCCTCTTTAGCACCGGCATCATCAGCAAAGGCTACTGATACTCCGTCATCAAATGGTAGGAGTTCCACAGTGCCAGTGGCAGGTCCACCTGTGAATAAGCAAATAAAACACAACAAATGAAGAGATAAAACAAGAAATTATCCAACTTATGCCATAGCACCCTCAGTAAAGCAATACTAGTTACAAGTGCAATTAAACAAGGCATTAAGTTAGATTTCAAGAGAAATCCTATACTTTAATACTACTGACAAAAGTCATGGCCATAGCATTTCCAAGTAGTCATGGCACATCAACAGCAGATGTGCCTAAATAGAGAAAACAGAGATGGAAAGAGGGATAATAAGTGTTTTAATAAAGATGATACAATAAGAAGAAACCTCAAATGCTGTATATCTTTTTCCATTCTCTCTTTCCTTTCCCTATCGCCACCATATATCTCTCTACCCTCACCCTCTCTCCCTCTCTCTCTCTCTCTCTCTCTCTCTCTTTGAAAAATACTTAATGGCATACCTGGGGCTTGATCAGTAGACAATCTTTGGTCATCCTTCACCTCAGCACTTATGTCAAGTATTACAGTAGGAACCTTCAATCAGCTGCTTGGATCCTTTATAGTGAATAGGAAGTCTTGCGTCTCAATGAGTGCTGGTTTTGTTGCAGGATTACCACCGGTAGCCTATGTTACTGTGCTATAGTAGTAGCTCTTTTCTTTGCCTCAGTGATCATGTCACTGGCTTAATGTCTGATGTTTTTGCACTCATGGCAATGGCCACCCACAGCATTGACATCATCGACCAACTGCTATCACAGAAAGGCCTCATAGGTTCATAGGTTCATAGGTAGGTACTAGGCTATTGTCCCTAGGGCCTATATAAGCCTAGCCAAAAGGTACCCTGGGTTTCACCACCCAAGAAAAATTATTTTCCTGTGCCATTGTTGAGCAGAGCCACAGAAGTGATCCCCGGGGTGAATTTCCTATCTCTCATCCAATCATCAAGATTTTTCTTGAAGAGTGCTAATGAGGAGCTTTGTTTGATATAGCTAGGTAGTTTGTTCCAGAATATGGAAAGTCTCTGGGACAGGAATCTATCCCTTCAGCATGTTCTGTTTATTGTGGTGACAAGGTTTAGGTCCCTAGGGCATGTAGCTCGGAGGGATTGGGATTTCTTTAAGTGGAGCATGTCCAAAAGCTCTGGGTTTGACATAGCTTTGTGTGTTAGGCAGAGATCGCCTCTGAGTAGGTGATATGTGATGGAGTAAAGCTGCAGTTTTTTGAGACGGCCTGCATAGGGCATCTGTTTGAGGCTGGTAATCCTCTTTGTGAGGTATTTCTGTGGCCTTTCCAGTTGATGTAGATGTCTTGTGAGGTACATACCAAAAGGGGCGTTGTACTCTATAATGGGTCTAATGAGTGATGAGTAGAGGGGAACAATGACCTCTTTTTTCCTGGATGAGAAACCTTTTATGATGAGGTGTGCTACGTAGAAGGATTTCCTGACTACTGTGGCAATGTGATTATCAAAGGAGAAACTACTGTCCACCTCTATCCCAAGGTCTCTTATCACACTTTCGGTGTACTTCAGAGAAGTAGATACCAAACAGGAGAGGACCCAGGACTGAACCCTGTGGTACTCCACTTGTCACTGGCCTAATGTTGGATTTGGAGTCTGCTACTTTCACAGTGTGGGTTCTGTCAGTGAGCCAGTTGGCAACCCATCTTGTGACATAGGGATTTATACCAAGTTTAGTGAGTTCATCTATAATTCCAGAGTGGGAGATGGTGTCAAAAGCCTTGACGAGATCTAGATAGGCTGTGTGAACCATCTTACCCTTATCTACAGCTTTGGTGACTGCTTCAAAGAAGTCTGTCAGGTTTAGGAGACATGATCTGTCTTTTACAAGCTCGAACTAGGTGGGGTCCAGAGTTTGGAGATTACCAATGTCATTGTTTATAAGTTCCATGATGATACATTCCATAGCCTTGCAGAACAGGCTCATCAGGTGGTAGTTTCTGGGGTATGTGGTGGCTCCCCTTTCATGGAGTGGGATAACCGTCAGTGTGCACCATTCAGTGGGCACATAGCCTGAGGTGAGGCTATGATTGAACATGGTACATAGGTGGGGTGCCAGTTCGTTCTGTAGTTCATGTAGAACGCAGCCTGGGATGTTGTCAGGTCCCATGGATGCTGTGTTCTTGGCTTTGGAAAGTGAGTTTTTTACCTGTGCAGCCATAATTACAGGAACTTTGCATTCTTCTGGTATACAGATGGGCCATTTAGGGGATAAGAGGGGGTAAAGTTAGCACTGAACCTATCTGCCAGGATGTTGGCAATATCAGTTGGTTCTGTATATTTAGTGCCATTGTGCTGTAACTCAGAGCAGATCTGAGTGTTGCCATTGAGATTCTTGATATAGATATAGAATGGTTTGTGGTTGTCTTTAGAGTAAGTGGCGATTTTGTTTTCGTAACTAGCTTTGGAGGATTTTATGAGGGATCTCAGCTTCTTACTGAGGCTGACCAGGGAGTTCCTCCAATCATAGGATTTTACTTTTTTTTGCAACAGTTTCTTTCTTCTGTTGTAGAGTTTTTTTATGGCAGGGGATCACCAGATTGGCTTCCTTTTTTTGGAGGATAGCATCTTGGTTCTGTTAGGGATTGCACAATGCATGCACTCATGTAAGTGCTTATAAAGTGCATTTGTGTAGGATTCAGCAGTCATACCTCTATTATCCATCAGCATGGGTGTCGTGAAGTTTGCCACTTCTGTCTTAAGAAGCATGAAGTTGGCTTTGTAGAAAATTTTTACGGTGGTTTCCCTAATGGGGAGTGAGGGAGGGATGTGGATGTCTAGGGTGATTAGCTTGTGGTCGGATCTGACCAAAGAGGAATTGACCATTGGTGCGGAGCACCGGTTGCCCATGTTGGTAATAACCAGGTCTAGGATATTGCTGTCCCTGGTGGGGTGTGGATAAATTGATCCAAGGCATTGGAACTTATGAATTTGTGAAAACATTGAGCACAAGAGTTGGTACGAGTAGTTTTCCCAGTTAATGGTGGGGTAGTTGAAATCGCCCATTATTAGGGTGTTAGGTTGTACCCTAATATTTTCCAGTTTATCAAGAAATGCGGAGTGGGAATCCTGGGGCATGGTGGGGGATCTGTAGCAAACTACAATTTGGATTGTGGTCTTGCCCAGAGTTAGTTGCACTTGGATAATCTTGTATGCATTATGCTGAGCAACTAGCCTGGAGGTGTGGGTATACTTAATGAATATGGACACGCCTCTGCCTTTAATGTTTTGGTCCAGGTTAGGTGGCTGAAAGGTGTAGTATGAATTATAGCCTGGTAATGCAGGGGTACTCTCTGGAGCCTTGAACCAGGTCTCTGTCACTACACAGATGTCGATGTTCTCCATTTTAAGGAGTGCCTCAAGTGAGAGCATTTTGAAGTTTAGACTTCTAGCATTGAGTAGCAATAACCTCAGATGTTGCTTGCTTGTACCTGTTACGGTGGTGAATTTGTCATTTGAACATTGCCTAAAAAGGCACTATGGGGTGGCTTGAGCCTTAGCCAGTATCCGGAATCCCAGGGGTGACAGGTGCAGGCCATCTCTGGCAAAGCATTGTGGTTTGTTGATCATGTCATCCCAGGCAGACAGATACTGGATCGCCTTAGAATGTCACCAGAAGCTTAGCCAATTATTGAAGTCAATCATTTTGTTCTTATACTGTGGTATCATTCTGGGTGATGGCAGGATGCTACTCAGGGTTAGGGTTATACCTGCCTGGGCTACAAAATTGGACAGCTCCTCCATGTCCCTTTTCATGTAGTCCAGGGAGGTATGTCTCAGGCCATTCACACCAACATGGACAATGACAGAATCATATTTGTACTTGTTGTGGAGTGACCTGAGTGCATGCGTTATCTGTCAGATCCTGGCACCTGACAGGCTTGTCAGTTAAGCCTTTCTCTGCACTGCATGATCTATGTTGATGGAGTGTCTGTACTATCATTTCATTCTCAGAAATTGAGAATGCAGGAACAAGTGGCCCAGATTTCTTTGGAACCATAACCCTGTATGGAATTAAAAAGAACAAAAAACAAATATATGTTTCAATATAGGAAGCAAAGTGACTAGCAATAAAACAAATTTGAATGTACACGTGTCATCATCAGAAATACAAACATGTAATGCATAAGTAGCAAGTGCTCCACCAAAAATAAATAAAAGAACAACTGCCGACATTGCACAGTGTTATCTGAAATATTTTAAATCATGACTGTTGAAATCATTTTATTTATAATGAAACTTAGCATTCCTTGACAGGATTTGTATGACTGCCCAAAAATTAGTGCAATTGCAGCAGCCAAAAAGCAGCATCTCCAGTCAGTGAATCCAAGCAGTCTCCTCTACTATGAAACAAGGGCCTTAGCACCAGGCTATGCTTATACTGTGCTTATACTGTGCAGATTAACTCCTGTGGACTCCGTGAATATGTAAATGAGGTATGAACTTGTTATCATTTATGAATCACTCAATCTGCTTGAAGTGCTGGGCAGGTAAACATAGTGTGAGGACTTGTTTGATGCCATGCACACTCTTGCATTACAAGAATGAAATCAGGCTTGCTAAGGGCTTACAAGTGTGAGTGATTAGAAGTAATGCAGCAATAATTAAGTGTTCGACCTACTGCCACTTTTATGTATACTTACTGAGGGTATGTCAATGAGAATAGACTTTACAAAAGGTCTGGGATTATACTGGCTGTCTTAGGAGAGGATCTTTGTAACTTTTATGAATACATTCTTATGACCAAACTTTGCCTCTGAGTAAAATGTTGTCTGTACTTCATATCAAGTAAATACTTAAATATACAGACATTTTCTAGATAATTGTAATTTAAATTTAATTAATTGTACAGATGCATACAAATAGAGTACTGCCAATAAAGAAAGGGAAGAAAACACTCTTGTATTGCAAGCATGTGTTACTATTATGACAGAAATTATTAGATTTACTAGTGGAACTGTCCCATTTATCTAGACATATACTGGGAAATTACAAAGGAAACCTGAGAGAAAATGCTTATCTTGGAAGCTTAGCATAAAGTTATACAATGTTTCTGCTTAAATATATTTATCCTACTTTCTCTTTTTTCATAATATGTATGTGGGAAATACTGTAAATCATCTCAAATGAGTAATGTTTATGCCATGGTTTCAAGACTCAAATCTGGATAGGGTATTTGCATGGCATAAGACAGCTAAGATGAGAAGACATTACAAAGAATTAAAAATCCTTTCATTTTTGGCTTCATCCTTTGCTCACCAACTGGCATTATGCACCAGGGACTATCAGTACTCATTCGCAGTGAATGACCGTTCACTTTCCAAGGTAAAAAAAATTAATTTGGACTGCCATCAGTAGTGCAAATAAGAATGATGCTGATACACTTCTGACAACATGTGGATAGTACTGCATAAATTAAATTCACCTGTCAGCTACCTATATCTGTTACAGAAGATGTTAATAGGATCATAGATTCATAGGAAGTTACTAGGCTATTGGTACCTAAGGCATTTACAAGCTTAGCCAAGAATTTAGCCCATGTTCCAACAAGTCAGCAACCTATGCCACTGTCCAGCAGGGACACAGGTGGAATTCCAGGGGTGATTTTTCTGTTCCCCATCCAGTTATCCAGGCTGAGCTTAAAAGGGTTAATGAGGTACTCTGCTTGACTTGGAGAGGGAAACTATTCTAGAAAAGGGAGAGTCTTTGGGACAGAAATCTGTCCCACCAACAAGTTCTATCGATGTCACAGACCAGATTGAGGTCACACATTTGGGTAACTCGAGTGGAGCTTGACTTATGGATATGCAGCAGTCCCATCAAGCCGGGGTCTGAGATTGTTTTGTATGTCAGACAGCTGTCACCTCTGAGGAGTCTGTGATAGACTGAGAAGAGGGACAGGGACTTTAGTCTATCTGTGTAGGGTAGATGTCTGAGGACCTGGATTCTCCTGGTGAGGAACCACTATGGTCTCTCCAGCTGCTGCATGTGCTTTGTGAGGTACATGCCAAAAGGGGAATTGTACTCAATAATGGGTCTTATAAGGGAAGAATAAAGGGATGTTATGACCACCTTGTCCCTGAATATGATACCATTACTAATGAGGTGGGGCATGTAAAAAGCTTTCTGTACAATGGAGGCAATATGGTGGTCAAAATTCAGTTTGCTGTCAACCTGGGTGCCCAAGTCCCTCACAACTGATTGCATGCTTAGGACCTTATTATCAATGTGATAATTTGTGGGGACGTCACTCTCCCCAAAGGGGATGATGATGCATTTTTTGGCATTCAGTTTGAGGCCATGTTTCTGGCACCAGTCATTTGTCTGGGTGTGACCCCCTTGGAGGATGTCCACATCACTAGGGAAATTGATGACAATACCCAGATTGCAGTCATCTGCAAACGTGGTCAGCCATAGCCCACTGGTTTTGGCCTGTACTTCAGAAAAGTATATCCCAAACAGCAGAGGCCTCAAGACCAATCCATGCAGTACACCACTCATTACGGGCCTACTGCTTGAAGCGACTTCCCCTATTTTGACTAGGTGGGTTCTAGCAGTGACCCAGCTTGCTACTCATCTGGTAACATATGCATTGATGCCTAGTTAAGAGAGTTTATCTATTATACTTGAGTGGGGAATAGTATCGAAGGCTTTGGCCAGGTCAAGGTAGGTGGGTTGCACCATCTTCCCCTCGTCCATTGCCTTGGTGACTGTCTCAAATAAGTCATCTAAATTTAACAGGCATGACATCCCATAGATGAAACCAAACTGGGTGGGATTGAGTGTCTGGGAGGTTTCCACTGTCCTTGTTAATGATGACCATGATAATCTACTCCATGGCCTTGCAGATCAGGCTAGTTAGGCTGATGGGTCTATAATTTCCTGGATCAGTGGATGCTCAACCTTTGTGCAAAGGGATGACAATGCCTGCCATCCACTTGGCTGAGATGAAGCCAGTATTCAGGCTTTGGATGAATAGGGTGCACTCCGTGCTTCGAGTTTCTGCCTGACTTCATGTAGGATGCAGCCTGGGATGTTATCAGGTCCCATGGAGATCGGATTTTTTTGCCTTTGAGAGAGCAGTGATGACTTTCTCCCTAGAAATCAGGAGAGGGGGAAGGTACTGGGGAAGTCCTGTTTTAATGGTGAGGGGATAAAAGGGTAAAGTTTTCACTGAAACTGTCGGCCAGCAGGATGGCTATATCTACAGCGTTTGTGTATGTGGTGTCCTTGACTACTAGTTCTGAGCAGATCTAAGTGCTTCCCTTGAGATTGTGGACATATGTGAAGAAGTCCTTCTGATTGTCTTTAGTAGATTTGGCCAGTTTAGACTCAAAGTTTGCTTTGGAGGATTTCACTAGTCCTCTTATTTGCTTGTTCAGGCTAAGGAGAGATTGCTTCCATTTAGGCACTTGCTCCTTCTTGGTCCTTGACAGCAATTTGTTCCTTTTATTATAGAGTTTATTTATTGCAGATGTCCACCAGATAGGTTTACTTTTCCTTGAGGAGGATGACTTTGTCCTGTCAGCTATTCCTGATTCCATGCAGCTATATAAATGCTCATATAGTACTTTCATGTAGGTTTGGACATATGCGCCAGTTTCTATAGAGAGGTATGTGGCTGTGAAGCTGTTTATGCCTTCGCTCAGGAGGCTGTAATCAGCTTTGGAGAAGTTTTTTTTGTTTGACCCTAGCAGGGGGGGTGGTTGTTGGGGGAGATGGTGAATTCAAAAGTGACTGCTTTGTGGTCAGATCTTACCAGAGATGAAGACACTGTAGGGATGATGCAGTGGTTACAAATATTGGTTAATACCAATTCCAAGATATTTTCACCTCTTGTGGGGGTGTCGACCAACAGGTTCAAGGCATTTGCACTGGTGAAATCAAGGAATCTCTGGACATTTGTGTGTTGGCATGAGTATTTCTTCCAATCTATGGTTGGATAGTTAAAGTTGTCCAGGATCAGAGTAAAGGTTTGAATCTCGATATATTAAAGAGGTCTAGATAGGTGGAGTGGGCATATTAAGTCAAAGTTGGAGGCCTATAGCTGTGATTTGAATGGGGTCTTGTCAATTTTTAATTGCACCTGGAGTGTTTCTTTGGCATCATACTGGAGGTGTGTATGTCTTTTATATATATTGCAACTTCACCTCCTTTTGCTTTGCTGCCCATGGTTTGGGGTCTGAATATATGATAGCAATCTGACAAGACTGGGGTGCTCTCCATAGCTTTGAACCAGGTTTCTGTGACTACACAAATGTCAGCATCTTCCAGGGTTAAGAATACTTGCAATGAGTGCAGCTTCATGTTTAAACTCTTAGCATTTAGCAGCATAACCTTTAATTTACATTTTGATGAGATTTTCATGTTGGTAGTTTTGACGTCATGGCATTGCCTAAAAAGGCACTATGGGGGAGGCAAGAGCCTTTGCCAGGAGCCTAAAGCCCAAGGGAGACAGATGTAGGCCATCTCTGGCAAAGCATTGTGATTTGTCATTCATATCATACCAGGTTGTCAAGTACTGGATCCCCTTGGAATTACACCAGAAACTAAGCCAATTGTTAAAGTCAGTCATTTTCTGTTTGTATTGAGGCATCATTTTGGGTGACAGCAGAATGGTGCTTAAGGCTAGAAACATACCTGCCTGGGACACATATTCAGCAAGCTCAATCATGTCTCTCTTAATAAAATCCAGGGAGGTACATCTCACGTCAGTCATGCCAACATGGACTATGACAGACTCCTAACAGTATTTGTTGAGAGACTTGAGTGCATGGGTGCTATAGTGGATTCTGGAACCCGACAATCAAATAACTGTGACTTTCTCCTTATCCAGCCTGGTGAGGGGCACAACTGTTTGTCTCAGAATGGAGTCTCCTATGGCTTATATGTTGGGTTTATGTTTAGCCCTTTATGTTTGTGAGACACAGGTGTTTGGACTATGTGTGGTGTGTGGTGTGGTGGGCAGTGGAGTTCGCGTATGTTTCTGCCTCGGAGGTCTCTTTTGTTTGGGCATGTTTTTATTGAGGACCTTCACAAATGTGAGGGTGTGTTTTGTAGGTGTGGGTGGTGTTTGAGGTGTGGTGTTTGTGTTGACAAACTTCTCAGTGCCACATATACTGGCTTGTGGGGGAGAGAGCATTAACACTAGGTGCTGGGTGTAATTGCATCTCTCACAAATTGTGTTCCTACGTGGTAGTAGTAGTAGAGGGTAGTCTGTGTACTTGAGGCAATTGCTACACTGTCTCAGGATGCCCATATCAACCAGACTGGCAGGAAAAAATGTAGGAAATTGTCCATCCATATTTGTCAGAAACTGAGGCAGAGAGGCCAGAGAGGGCTGAGGGTAAAGGGTGGAAGCTGTAAGAGTACTACTACTAGGTGATCACACAAGTGCTACTAAGGGAAAATTTGTAGCTGGAATACATGAAAAAGGGTTCAGCAAACCTGTATTTAGACTATGCCACTCAATTTAAGGTTATGAACACAGTAAAAAAAACTCACAAAGAAGCAGAGATTAACCACTTACAGATAAAAGAACAGTATGAAACAATACAGTTAAACAGTAATGAAGTCCAGTAAAATGCAATTAAACAGTAATGAACTGCAGTAGATAACAGTGAAATATAGTTAATCAGTAAATTGCTCTAAAACAGTAGCTCACACTCACAACAGTAAAAGATAGCTCAAATAAGGCAGCAATTCAGTAGAATACTGTCATCAGTTTAATACGGCTACCGACAAGCAGTAATAAATGCAGTAAACTAAATGCAGTCAAACTCCTAAACACAAGCAGCAAAATGAAGTAGGAAGAGGCACATTTTTTTTAGTAGAAAGTGAGGAGACAGATGATTATTCAAGATCAGGAAGCTAAAGGGGTGGGCCTTCACAACTTATCTCACTGTACACAGTAGAATGTGCTGATGTAATGGGACTGGATGGAGTGTCCAATATCAAATTTATATTGGTGGGCAATTCAAAGCCACAAAGCCTTAATACCACAACAGCAGCTGCGCGGGTAGGTGGGATACTCAAGATCAGAACAGAGGTAAAGATTGAATTCACATTTGCACAGTTTAAACAGATATGCAGCACATGTTTTAGTAAATCAGAAGTGCAGAAAAACAGTTGAAAATAAGCACTTATCTTTTCCAATCTCACGGCAGAGCAATGGCAGAAGCCCTATCACACAGCAGCTTTGAGAAAACAAGTACAAACTGGTTTAAACACTGGCTTTTTAAGGCAGAGAAACAAAAAACAGCCATATTATCCAATCAGAAAAAAAAACAGCCTTGCAGTAATGCATCTACCTCGATCAGACTAGACTGAATTCCCCTTCCCGAGAAGAAACAGCTTGGCCTCTTTAAACAAAAGATTTCACTACAAGCTCCAAAGGTCACAAACAGTAATAGATATGCAGCTCTATGCTAGTGTTTTTCAAGTACAGCAACAAGTAAAAACAACAGAACAGACAAAGAAAAAGGAGGCAAAGATCAGAGCAGAGGTAAGGATTGAATTCACTAAGTCTAAAAAAAAACAGTTGCACAGTTTAAACAGATATGCAGCAAATGTTTTTAGTAAATCAGAATTACAGAAAACAGTTGAAAATAAGCACTTATCTTTTCCAGTCACACAGCAGAGCAATCAATAACAGAAGGCCTCTCTCACTGCAGCTTTGAGCTTAATGCAGTGAATTTGGAGAAAGAGTGGAGGTAATACTAGGTTTGAAACTAGACTGCTGATACTTTTACTGATGTGGTCAGAATAATTAATGGCACAACATTTTTATTATGAATTTAACAACCCAACTCTGCCTTTAAATGTATGCCAAAATGTTATCTAAAGTCTGTGTGACTTGCTGTTAAGCATAACACTGATCATATTTATTGAAATAACACTTTTATATATTTATTGCTAAAAATGCTTTGAAGTGTTTGTCAAATAGAGTTGTCATACAACTGTCTCTGTAGATCAACATTCTAATGTAGTAAAACATATGTGACCATAACAGTAATGCAGGGTTTGATTCCAGTTTTTGATGCAGTCAGGCTACTATTCACAGTAACACAAATGCTTGATTGTTGGAAACTGAACTATTCTTAGTAATAATATCAAATTTTAATATGCCTTGCTGGATGTAAAAATGATATTTAGTAGCACTTGAGAAAGTAATTCTAATTCTAAGCTCCTGGTTTTTTGATCTTCCAGATTTTCCTCTAGTCGGCAATCACTAGACCCTCCCACCATTGTCTGTAACTGCCTTTAAATAGCTGACCTGTTGAATGTAGTATATTAAAACAAGAACACTCGTACATCTATCTAGATAACCAAATAAACTACTTGAAACTTCAACAAGGTGTCTTTATTCCTCCCACAGGGAGGGTATTAGAGAGAAAGAGAGAGAGTCTCTTACATCTGGACTTATACGTTGTACTGTTTTTTTTTTGTTTTGTTTTGTTTGTTTTTTTTTTTTTTTTTGTACACAGACAGACAGATTAATTATGATGAAAACTTGAGTAACACACCACAAAGCCACAGAGATGTCCAGAAATGGCCCTTGTTTTTTCTATGTCTCTGTTCCTGTCTCCTAATCTCTCTCTTCTCCCCCTTTGATGTTATTAGTCATTGTCCTCAGTATTTGCTTGATGCATGGCACTGAGCAGCAATAGTAACTGGCAATCAATGTCACTTCATGGTTTATGGCAAACACTTTTGAGTTTTTGCCTTCAGACTCATTAGTCTGCTTCTGCTGAGACTACTGTGATTAGCCTTACTGCTGTGTGGAAAGTCAGGATGATAGTATTATGAAAAGTCAGTTACTGTCACATGTTAAACAGGCTGTAGACTTAAATGTTTGCTCTGTGGAAAGTTGCAATTGTAATTAATGAAGTAAGCTGCACACACACTTCCTTATTTCAGACCATTTCATAATCAGGGGTTACACCAGCATTAACATGCTTGTTTCCTTATATGTTTCATAATAATTCCCAAAATGCTCTTATCCTCCCAAAATAAGTTCAAGATATTTGGCACAATCAAGGCTTTATGTGTTAACTAGCATGGTACACCAGGTGCATCTAAAAAATATTGTTGCTATACACACATAAGGTGACAGGATGAATTTATTTGTATTTACTTGCATTTTCTGAAGTTTTTTAATTATGGCACCTACAAGTCTTTTATCATGTAATGCCTGTATAACTCAGTGATGTCATACAAACACAAGCAATTGCATAAGAAGCATTGCAACATGCCTTAAATCCATGGATAGTCACCAGATTTGAGGACAGTCAAACTCTGCACCTGTGTTATCTATATAATTATTACCTTACTGTAATTATCATGACAGATTTCTAAATCATAACATGCAAAAGACTAAGATAACAAGCTTCAGTTCTGAAATAGATCAGAATCAGAACTTCTAGTATGTCTAAACTCCTTATTTGTGTAAGGTAGGCATGCAGCACAATAGACTACTGTTAATTCTTCTTGTAAGTTCAAGTTCTCAGAATAAAATTACCTGATACTTTGCCATTAATTGCACAAATGAGTTACCCAGTAATATGCTTTAGGGAATAATTCTAAAAAAAAAACTAATATGAGTAGCTTGTATTACTTCTGCATGTTGTAATGGACTGTTGTATTCACAGTATGTGAAGGTAACTGTAATGTTGACCAAACACTCATTATGTAAAGTTATGTCTGCAGTCCAACACATTTAGATTTGCAAATGATATACACTGCGGGGTGGAATTTTTTTCACACACACTTATTCAGTGGTATTAAGCATATGTTTGACCTGCCTTTTTGCATTGACACAGCATATTGTCCAGGCATGAGGAAATATTGAAAATGACAAAACATGCTTACTATTTGCATGCAGTCATCTTGAGATGAGTACTCTGGAATGCTTGCTTGTCAATCTGCTGTTTCACAAGCGAGATTGTCATCAAAACACCAACAACTGCATGCCACTCATGCTATTGCAATGTACATGAATGACAGGGTAGATAAGTTATCTCAGCAATATGTAATTACTTGTGATCCACTCATTGCTGATAATTTTACTTGTTAAGACATATGCCTTTTCATTCGAACATGTTACTACACACTAGCTTTTCTACAACAGACTGATGTGGTGATTCTTATAAATGTGCATTAACCCACATTTAAAGTCAGACTTATTCTATTGCACTTAGAGCTGATGCAATATACTCTACATTGTGAAATTAGAAAGATAGATTTTCAAATACAGCAGTGACTATTGTGTGTGTGTGTGTGTGTGTGTGTGTGTGTGTGTGTGTGTGTGTGTGTGTGTGTGTGTGTGTGTGTGTGTGTGTGTGTGTGTGTGTGTGCGCGCACATCTGTAGGGCTAGATAGGATTGGATTCATCCACACATCTAATGTGTACACTTCCACAAAGGAGATACACTTCTATCACTTGTTGACAAACTAAAGAGGTTAGGTACAAACCAGTATGTCATTTGGTGGGTAGCCAACTGGCTCATAGACTGAATCCAGGAAGTTAGACTTGGGGAGTCCACCTCTACAAAAAGACCATTCACAAGTGTAGTCCCTCAGGGATCAGTCCTTGGACCGCTCCTTTTTGTCATTTATTCCTCAGAAGTCAAGGCCAATGTCAGGGGTCTTTGGCTGACTAAATTTGCAAATGATTGCAAATTGGGAGCTGTCATTGAATCTCATATGGATACAAATGTTCTCCAGGAGGGGCTGACACACTCAAACAAATGGTGTCAGAGCCATGGATTAAAATTAAATGCCAAGAAATGCATATTAGTATCCTTTGGAAGTCATCCATCCCTGATAACTATCATATGACAACATACCCCTTAGAATTAACACAGGAGTCAGAGACTTCGGACACACATAGTTATCTAACCATTGACCATCATGTGTATACAGTGGTGGGGAAATCATTCTATGTTGCACAACGTATAAACAAAGGTATGGCATCTAAGTCCAAGTAAGTCATTGTTCCGCTGTATTCAGCATTCATCAGACCAATCATTGAGTACAATGCCCCCTTTGATATGCAATTGGAATGTCCACAGAGGTTCCTCACTAAAAGAATACAGGGTGTAAGTAAAATGTCCTGTGCAGACTGCCTCAAGGCCCTATCCTTGTATTCTGTCTCTTACAGGTTTTTGAGAAGAGCTCTATGCCTGGCATACAAGGGGTTGTCAGACCTCACTCTGATGGACCTCCTGCAAATCCACAAAACAAACAGCACCAGAATTACCCATTCTGAAGACTTAAAACTTGCCTGTGATATAAATAGGACATGCTGGAGATCAGTATATATCACAGAGACTACCATGCCTAAGGAACAGGCTCCCTATCCATGTGAAGCAGAGTTTAAGTGCAACTTGGATAATCGGATGGGAAACCAGAAATTCATCCCTGGTTCGACACCTGTGTCTCTAATGATCACAGGTAACCTGCAAGTGGTTCATCTCCCAGGCCCATGCTTACACTTATCAAGGGTATCAGAACTTGGCAGAGATTTGGGATGCATGGCTAGGCTTAAAAAGGCCCTTGTGGTCGTTAGCCTAGTAAACACCTATGAACCTATGAATCTCACACTTACACAAAGAGTTATACTTTGGCACTTAAGCATTATACTGCATACTCTACATTAGAATATCGAGATAGGTAGGCAGCTTGAATCAAGCAGTAAGTAACTACTGTGAGTCTGTGTATCTGTCTTGTACTTGGTAGGAATGGTTTCATCTACAGATTTGATATATAGCTGTACAGTTGTTGTGAGGTCTCCTACTGCTTTCATTTTAGTACACCCATCACCCTTTGAAACCAATGCTGATGTCATCCTTTCAAATGTGCACTGTCACACTAGTAAACAAACATTTTTGTGATGCTTGAGATTTATGCAATATCTTCTAGCCTGTGATGTTATTTAGGTAATTTTGAACCCAGGCATTACTACCTAGACGTAGTTGTGTCAGTATATGTGCAAATGTACATGTAGGTAAGAATGGTGTCATCCACATATCTGATGCATACATGTATAGCTGCAGAGGGCTCTTTTACTACTTTCTGTCCATTTTAGCATGGACAACTGTTTGGTAAACACTGATGAGGCTATTTGTTGAACTGTGCTTTATCTCAGCCTAGGAGTTAGCCTTCTCTTGTGACATGAGGAAATGATACAGTGTTCTGTAGCTTGTCGGCTTAGTATGCCATGGGTTTGAATCTGGGATTATCTGTGCATTGTGCTTCTACATCACAGAGATGACTGCATTGTGCAACAAGTATTATTGGATCCATGTACCATCATGCAATATTTTGTGACAAAGAAACAGATTACATTACTGTTTTAATCAATTTAGGGCATACATATGATGATGTAATGCCTTCAAGTAAAACCTATATTACATTTGTTGCAAGACATAGTCCATGCCATGCACAGTTGAGACCATATCTGTAGCTTTTGTCGTTAGATAGGTTACTATTCAAAGCCAACAGTGACTGAATAGTATTAGTATGTGTAAGTGTACTGCTATACATAAATTACATCCGCAACTGTTTTAATGTGTACAATTTCAATGGAAGAGGGATCCTCCATTACTTTCAGTTCAAACAACTGCTTTGCAACAAAGTGATGATGTTATGCCTTAAATTATGTTCTGACTCACAATTGTTGTAAAGCTTTGCATGTGGCACATAGTTAATACACACGTCTGTAGATTGTGTGCTTACATAGACAGCTGTTCATTTCCAGCAAGGTACACCATAATGTGAGAGTGCTGACATGACAAATACACAATTGCATAATTTATTTCAAACAAAGACCTTTCATCACATTGGGAATTTCATGCCAGTCAAATATATGTTCCATGATGGGTGCATGCAGTTAATACTGACTTGTACATCATGTATAATCAGATAGCTAGTGGTTAAACTCTCAGAATGTATATGTGAAAAATAATATGGACAGGCAAGAGTGGCTTAACCAACAGTTATATTGATAAATCACACTTGTGACCAATAACATTGCCACATCCTTTTGATCCCTCATAATAAATTGTCTTGGAGAAATGAGCAACAAAAGACTTTCTTACTTCACACATTGAAGTGTGTTCTTTGTGACACCCTCCATTACTGTCTGCTATGGCAGACGCAGTTACTACACAACTGTGTAAGTGTGTAATATGATCAGCAGTGGTTTGAATCTGGTAAGGTCTGTCTGTTAGACAGTTATGACAGACTAGAGTGGCTTATTCAAAGTCCGGAGATATGTCACAGTAAAAGGGACACTTTTTTAGGTCTCTTATGCCACGTCAGGGTAATCATAACCATTACAGTGTGATCCTGATGTCATCCATTCAAGTGTTTTCTTCATGATATTTCAAATATGGCTGCTGCTGTAGCATTAATAGTCATACACCTCTCTCTCTGATCTGACCTCAGCATGTATTCTAGTCTGGCAAGATGTAATTGCTGAGTATGTCAGTGAATGCAGACAGACATTATTTATTTTCACAAAAATAATGACCTGTATTGCATGACATCATACTAATATTTATGTATACAATTTATTATTTTGTTCACACTCTGGACTTTTAAAGAAGTACTTATCCATAATTTCTTAATGTGTATCATGCAGCAAAATCATCTCAAAATGTATCTAGGCCTGTGTTATGATACCTTCTTGTTGTTTTGTGTTGGGTAGTTAATGTTATTATAGTCTTTGATGTACTTGATTAGGAACATGCCAAATATAATGAAGCATTAGATACATGCTGTTTAGCACACACCCCATTAAGTAATTAATGTTCTGAAATATTTCTTGTCATTTGTTCATCTCTGTGAAATAGAAATAGATTTAGCCTCTGGAAGGCTGGCTTTGCCTGCGTCCATGCAATGGTCTTATTGACCTATACGTGGAGGATGGCAACATTTGTTAAAGGACGGTGTACAGTTGCTGTATATGAAATGTAAATTGTCAAAAGGTCACTTAGTGATGCACCTTAATGTTTCACCTGGTTGTGATATATGTTATTGTAGTGTTATAAAGGTTTTACTAATCTGTTTAAGAAGGCTCACTTCAGGTCCAAATATCAGTTACAGCATCATGGTGTACTACACTCACGTGTTCTTTGATCACTTTTTTATGTCAACGTGTATGGAGTAGTACTTACATCAGGAAGGACACACAAGCTATAACTGATTACAGTGCCATGAATGCATCATTCTCAAATCATTGTAGCTGCCATTTTCAACATTTGCACTTTCACTGATGTAATAGCACCATAATGCTAGCATGTCATTTTATTTTTCTTACATCTTGTCTGGGCTACCTAACAATTTGTGAAACAGACATAGTAACATCCTATGCATTGTGATATACATAATGACATTCATATACACACACCTCATTTGCCAGGTGACTGAGTACACATGAATTATACCTTGATTTATGTGCATGTTCGCATATGTCACATGACGATAAGCTTCATTTTGCATATATGTTTGTCATATTTGCTATAGTTCGACAGCTGTTAGTATTTATAAACGATCATTATTCTGTTTACATTTTTGTTAATATGACACTTCCGAGTATGTGTCATGTCTTTCTGTATTTTCTGCATACATGCATAGCATGCATGAACAATTACAAACTTTCTACCATTCACAACATGCAGGTTCCTGCGAAAAATGCTTTATTCATCAATTAGTACTATTACATGAATTTTTGCATAGGTGCCCGTGATTTTTCCCAGTATTTCCACATTGTCACAGGTGTGTACAATGCTATAATGATGTCAATATTGTTTCCTTTATACTCACAAGGTGATAAAAAGCCTTACAATTCCTTAACCTGCATATATGTTCTAACATCAATCACATGGATGTAATATATTACCTCTGATCACTTAGACAGTATATATTACAATAGCAGAATAGTTCAATATACCTGCAACATGGATGTAGCCAGGCAGTCTCAATATAATCATGTCAGAACCACAATTTATCAAGCATGTATAGTGAAACATGTACACTTAGATTTTATAACTGAATAAACTGTTATGTTATTTACATTAATGCACAACACATGCTTTGCTAACACAGTTTTCACTTTACAATAGCCTTTCTATGTTTACAAGTAACAACATATGACAATAAAAAGTTCCTTTTTGAAGTGCATAGGGTAACAGCTTTAGAGTTCATTTAAATTGCTTTTCCTCATAGGTAGGGACTGCAACGTAAAGTTTGTTACATCATATAACTTATAGGTTACACATCCAATGTGTAATAATTGTAGTATGTAGAATATCTGCTAATGTATATACCTTCCTTGGTGACTATTATTTCAACTCTGTACTTTAAATCTATTTTACATGTATCACATTTACTTCCCTTAGTTATACTGTAACTGAGTCTCTCTCATATCCTTTGTTAACACTTCCTTGTTATTATGTACTTATGTCCCTAAATGGATAGAATTACTCATATAGATAAAATTAAAGTTAAATGTTGTTTGTACACTGTACTACTTAGATCCTCACTTTCCTCTTTAAGTTTACCTGCCTCTTAATTAAGTCATTCAAGTTGCCCTTACCTTGTATTATGTTGCCTGTGTGTGGTCACTTGCAGGGGTTATGTGCACATACATCCTGTTTATATTATGTGCTTAAGCCTCCTTGCACCTGCTCATGGCTACTAGTAGGTGTCCTGGCCAGACAGGTACTGCTGATTGTCTAGTCTTGCTTAGTGGCTTGAATATTCAGTGAGCATTGCTGTTTGTTGTGTTAACATGAATGGAGTGTGTTGGCCTAGTACAATCCGTACATACATGTTAATGAATTCCTGGAACAAACTGGCTGTGAAAAGAAAGTGTAGAGGGATAAAAAGTAAATTAAACTATTTTGTGCTAAAATGTCATGATTCTGTGTAAATTTTATATTTTTTATAAAGTGCATCTTCTCTTTCAGGAATTGTAATAGGATCTCTCCCATTCAGATGAAATACCACTAACTTAGGCAGACGGGACCTTGATGTAACATCTCATCCAAAGGATGGCACATTCAGACTGCAGAATCAGTTAGTGCTACATTACAGTGTCAGAAATTGAAAATGAATGGAAGCATCTGGTATGAGACTATAATCCACATTTTTCTGGTCTTCCAGTATCCTAGGTATGTATTCTAATAACTGAACAACTTAGCTTCTTTAAAAGGAAGGACTCCAGACAGAATTAAACAGTTTTCTGAAAAAGTAGACAAACACTGGAATGATCTTCCAGAAAATATTAGGAATTCTATTTTTTTAAAAAGCTTGAAAAATATATTTGATAAGCTCATAGGGAAAATAGTGCTCTGTGTTAAGATGGCAGCCACTCTAGTGATCTATGATTTTTTCTCTGCATTTTCATGTATGAAAATATGTATGTATGACAGTATGTGCTGTTTTTCTCCCATTTGACAGTCTTAAGACTTCTCTAATGTCTTAGGAGTAACAACAGTTGAAGCTACTACCCTACTCCTTACCATATTCTTAGATTTTGTTAATGCCAGCAGACATTCATTACCATTATATTATATTACATTCATTATATAACATTAAGTATCCTGTTTTTGTTTATTTTGTTCTTTATTTCTTTGTTATTTATAGCACTTTGTGTACTGTGTATTTTTCTAGCTAGTTTCACTGTGTATGAGGAATTAACTGGAAATTGTCCACTTTTATTAAATATCTGTTGGGTTGTTTGTTTCTGAACTTGTTGCAGTTAAACTTTTTTTTCTAGATGCTCCTTTAGCTGTTTAAAACTTTCATTTAAAGGCTCACTGCTGCTTTTCAGCTGTGAGAAACATTTCTACAGTTTGTTCTAAGTAGTGGGAATATTTATAGCATTTCCATATTCAGGCTTGTATTTGGGCCTAGTGTTTGTGGAGGCTGTGTGTCTGAGCACATATTCAGGGACATCTTGGTTTAGCCAAAGCCATCAGGCATTTCAGTGAGAGAGAATTGTTTGAGGTCATTGGCTGACTGAGGTCACCTGGACTACAGCTTAGACTAAGCACCTCATTGGTTCTTCTGAGATTTCTTTCTTAAAAGCTGTTTCATGTTTCAACTTTCTGTTACCTAAGAAGTTTAGTTGTGAGTGTTCTGCTCTTTCACACTGAGCTAATCGAAGGAAGGACACTGAGGAAACTCGGAGCTATAATATATAACATTAAGTATCCTGTTTTTTGTTTATTTTGTTCTTTATTTCTTTGTTATTTATAGCACTTTGTGTACTGTGTATTTTTCTAGCTAGTTTAACTGTGTGTGAGGTATTAACTGGAAATTGTCCACTTTTATTAAGCATTTCTTGGGTTGTTTGTTTCTGAACTTGTTGCAGTTAAACTCTTTTTTTCTAGAGGCTCCTTTAGTTGTTTAACACTTTCATTTAATGGCTCACTGCTGCTTTTCAGCTGTGAGAAACATTTCTGCAGTTTGTTCTAAGTAGTGGGGATATTTGTAGCATTTCCATATTCAGGCTTGTATGTGGGCCTAGTGTTTGCGGAGGCTGTGTGTCAGAGCGCATATTCAGGGACATCTTGGTTTAGCCAAAGCCATCAGGCATTTCAGTGAGAGAGAATTGTTTGAGGTCATTGGCTGACTGAGGTTACCTGGACTACAGCTTAGACTAAGCACCTCATTGGTTCTTTTGAGATTTCTTTCTTAAAAGCTGTCTCAGGTTTCAACTTTCTGTTACCTAAGAAGTTCAGTTGTGAGTGTTCTGCCATTTCACACTGAGCTAATCAAAGGAAGGACACTGAGGAAACTTGGAGCTATAATATATAACATTAAGTATTCTGTTTTTTGTTTATTTTGTTCTTTATTTCTTTGTTATTTATAGCACTTTGTGTACTGTGTATTTTTCTAGCTAGTTTCACTGTGTGTGAGGTATTAACTGGAAATTGTCCACTTTTATTAAGCATCTGTTGGGTTGTTTGTTTCTGAACTTGTTGCAGTTAATCTCTTTTTTCTAGATGCTCCTTTAGCTGTTTAAAACTTTCATTTAAAGGCTCACTGCTGCTTTTCAGCTGTGAGAAACATTTCTGCAGTTTGTTCTAAGTAGTGGGGATATTTGTAGCATGGATATAGCTTTGCTGTGTCCAGGAATATTTGTAGGCTTCTAGGGCCCAAGCCTTTCTGTGTTGGACGGAAGCCTACTAGCTTAATTTTGTTTCTTAGAACTAGCCAGTTTTTTTTGTTTCAGCACTTGTTCAAAACTTATTGTAAGCACTAAATAAGCTACAAATTACTATAGCACTCAACTTTCCTCACTGTCTAGAGGAAAACAGTTTCTAGTACTTAACAAATAAGCACCTATCCAGGCATGTCTAAGGGTCAGCCCCAAGTGTTTTCTCCTGTCTACTGATGAATCTGGGCATCTTGGGGCAATGCAATAATTGCCTCATGTACACAGACAACCCTCTCCTCCTACCACCCAACACTACAACCTGTGAGAGATGCGCTTATATAGCCAAACTGGAAGCAAAGCTCTCTTAACCCAAGACTGGACTAGACAGTCAAGAGGAGAAGGTAAACACTTGTACCACACCACACTCAGCACATAGTCCCTCAAAACTTACACCACCAAAACACACACATAGAAACACAAAACACACACCTACATTCATGGAGGCTCTCAGTAAAAACCTGCACAAGAAACAGGGACATCCAAAGCAGAAACACAAGCAACCTCCACCCCCCAACGCAACCCAAATGACACATAGCCCACAAACTCAGTGTGCCACTCAACCACAGCCCATAAGGCATAACAACGTACCCAACACTCTAGTCATAGGTGACTCTATAGTCAGGCACACTGATGTTCCACTCACCAAGTTAAACAAGGAGAAAGTTACTGTCAGCTGCCTGTCGGGTGCCAGGATCCGCCACATAATGCATGCACTCAGGTCACTCCACAACAAGTACAAATATGACTCTGGCATTGTCCATGTTGGTGTGAATGACCTGAGACATACCTCCTTGGACTACATGAAAAGGGACATGGAGGAGCTGTCTGATCTTGTAGCCCAGGCAGGTATGACCCTAGCCCTGAGTTGCATCCTGCCATCACCCCGAATGATACCACAGTACAAGGACAAAATGATTGACTTCAACAATTGGCTAAGCTTCTGGTGTCATTCTAAGGGGATCCAGTATCTGTCTGCCTGGGATGACATGATCGACAACCCACGATGCTTTGCCAGAGATGGCCTGCACCTGTCGCCCCTGGGATTCCGGATACTGGCTAAGGCTCTAGCCACTCATATAGTTCCTTTTTTAGGCAAGGTTCAAATGACAAATTCACCACACTAACAGGTACAGGCAAGAAGAACCTGAGGGTATTGCTACTCAATGTTAGAAGTCTAAACCTCAAAATGCACTCTCTCGAGGCACTCCTTAAAATGGAGAACATCAACATCTGTGCAGTGACAGAGACCTGATTCAAGGCTCCAGAGAGTACCCCTGCATTACCAGGCTATAATTTATACCACACCTTTTGGCCACCTAACCTCGATCGAAACACTAAAGGTGGACGCGTGTCCATATTCATTAAGGATATCCACACCTCCAGGCTAGTTGCTCAGCATAATGCATCCGAGATTATCCAAGTGCAACTAACTCTGGGCAAGACCGCAATCCAAATTGTAGCTTGCTACAGATCCCCCACCATGCCCCAGGATTCCCATGCCTCATTTCTTAATACACTGGAAAATATTAGGGTACAACCTAACACCCTAATAATGGGAGATTTCAACTACCCTACCATTAACTGGGAAAACTACTCATGTACCAACTCTTGTGCTCAACGTTTTCTGGAATTCATAAATTCCAATGCCATGGATCAACTTATACACACCCCCAACAGGGGCAGCAATATCCTAGACCTGGTTATTACCAACATGGGTAACTGGTGCTCCACACCAGAGGTCAATTCCTCGTTGGTCAGATCCGACCATAAGCTAATGACCCTAGACATCCACATCCCTCCCCCACCCCCTATTAGGGAAACCACAGTAAAAAATTTCTCCAAAGCCAACTTCACCCTTCTTAAGACAGAAGTGGCAAACTTCACGACACCCATGCTGACAGACAATAGAGGTATGACTGCTAAATCTTACACAAATGCACTTTATAAGCACTTACATGAGTGCATGGATCATGCAATCCCTAACAGAACCAAGATGCTATCCTCCAAAAAAAGGAAGCCAATCTGGTGGTCCCCTGCCATAAACAAACTCTACAACAGAGGAAAGAAACTGTTGCAAAAAAAGAGTAAAATCCCATGATTGGAGAAACTCCCTGGTCAGCTTCAGTAAGAAGCTGAGATCCTCATAAAATCCTCCAAAGCTAGTTATGAAAACAAAATCGCCACTGACTCTATAGATAACCACAAAGCATTCTATAGCTATGTCAAGAATCTGAATGGCAACACTCAGATCTGCTCTGAGTTACAGCACAATGGCACTAAATATACAGAACTAACGGATATTGCCAACATCCTGGCAGATAGGTTCAGTGCTAAGTTTACTCCTCTGTCATCCCCTAAAGGGCCCATCTCTATACCAGAAGAATGCAAAGTTCCTGTAATCACGGCTGCACAGGTAAAAAACACACTATCCAAAGCCAAGAACACAGCATCCATGGGACCTGATGACATCCCAGGCTGTGTTCTACATGAACTACAGAATGAACTGGCACCCCACCTAAGTACTATGTTCAATAATAGCCTCACCTCAGGCTGTGTTCCCACTAAATGGCACACAGCGACAGTTATCCCACTCCACAAAGGGGGAGCTACCACAGACCCCAGAAACTACTGCCCCATTAGCCTAACGAGCCTGGTCTGCAAAGCTATGGAGCGTATCATCATGGAACTTATAAACACTGACATTGGTAATTTCCAAACTCAGGGACCCACCCAGTTTGGGTTTGTAAAAGGCAGATCATGTCTCCTAAACCTGATAGACTTCTTTGAAGCAGTCACCAAAGCCGTAGATGAGGATAAGTTGGTTCACACAGCCTATCTAGATGTCGCCAAGGCTTTTGACACCATCCCCCACTCTGGAATTATAGATAAACTCACTAAACTAGGTATAAATCCCTATGTCACAAGATGGGTTGCCAACTGGCTCACTGACAGAACCCACACTGTGAAAGTCGCAGACTCCAAATCCAGTTTCAGACCAGTGACAAGTGGAGTACCACAGAGTTCAGTCCTGGGTCCTCTCCTGTTTGGTATCTACTTCTCTGAAGTACAGGCCAACACAGAAGGTCTTTGGCTAATGAAGTTCGCAGATGACTGCAAACTAGGAGCCATAATCAAAACTCCAAAAGATGTGGACATCCTACAAAAGGGTCTTGCTGAGACAGATGCCTGGTGTCAAAGCCATGGCCTCAAGCTCAATGCCAAAAAGTGCATTGTCATTCCTTTTGGTAAAAACTCAGTACCCATGAACTACCATATAGGTGGTAGTCTACTTAACACCGAAAGTGTGATAAGAGACCTTGGGACACAGGTGGACAGTAATCTCTCCTTTGATAATCACATCGCCACAGTAGTCAGGAAATCCTTCTATGTGGCACACCTCATCACAAAAGGTTTCTCATCCAGGAAAAAAGAGGTCATTGTTCCCCTCTACTCATCACTCATTGGACCCATTATAGAGTACAATGCCCCTTTTGGTATGTACCTCACAAGACATCTACAACAACTGGAAAGGCCACAGAAATACCTCACAAAGAGGATTACCAGCCTCAAAGAGATGCCCTATGCAGACCGTCTCAAAAAACTAAAGCTTTACTCCATTGCATATCGCCTACACACAAAGCTATGTCAAACCCAGAGCTTTTAGACATGCTCCACTTAAAGAAATCCCAATCCCTACGAGCTACATGCTCTAGGGACCTAAACCTCGTCACCACAATAAACAGAACCTGCTGGAGGGATAGATTCCTGTCCCAGAGACTTCCCATACTCTGGAACAAACTACCTATCTATATCAAACAAAGCTCCTCATTAGCACTGTTCAAGAAAAATCTTGATGATTGGATGGGAGATAGCAAATTCACCCCGGGGATCACTTCTGTGGCTCTGCTCGACAGTGGCACAGGAAAATAATTTTCTTGGGTGGTGAAAGCCAGGGTACCTTTGGCTAGGCTTATATAGGCCCTAGGGCCAATAGCCTAGTACCTACCTATGAACCTAAAATGGTATATTGAAACTTGTCATTTCTCCTTTCACTTCCACTATATAAAATATATAATTTGTACATATCCTTCAAGTATACCTTTACTTGTTTGTTACTGTTCATATATACCTTATTTGATACCTTGCATTTGAAAGCTTACGTTTCCTCAAGTTACAACAAACCCGTATTTAAAAATGTTCCTTTTCGTATAATGTGAAGTTATTGGAAACACTGAAAGTTGGTCGTATCAGCTGAAAATAATTTTTTAAAATAGGTATATGACTACAAATTGAATAGTAGTATACTACAAATCTTAATAGAAATGCTACAATGTTCATATTGAAATGCAAAATATTGATCTCAACATACCTACTAATAGCATACATATACTAAATACATAGCCAGTCAACAAAATATTATTCCCTGATTTGTGAAACTCAGAAATGAGTGCTAATTTGGGTACGAGGTGGGGGTACACCCAGTTCTCTACAAATGGAAGAGAGTATTTTGACATTTCAACAATCTAACATTCAGTACTATTACTTTCAGTGTTTGCTCTTCACAAATTTGATATGGATCCTTTTAAGACAGAGAACACCAGAACAAAAAGGAATGAAGTATAAACAGTGGGAAATAAAAAGAAGAAAGTGGTGATTTTGAAGATGGTTTTCACAACACTGGGACAGAGAGAGAGAGAGAGAGAGAGAGAGATAAAGAGAGTCATGCAATGAAAATCTTAAGACGTGAATAAATCACAGACTGCGCTGTTAGCTATAGTTGGAATGTACATCAGTAGTTTCTTCCACAGCTTTTATGTCTTGCAGCCATTTATTGCCTTTACCAGAAGAAAGGAGAGAATAATAAATTAGATCTCCCAGTTGTTTTATTAAATAGTGTCAGAAAAGGCAACAACATGATTGCTTAATCTCATTTGAATAGCTAAGTAGGCTCAGTTCTCATGGCTACTGTTTCAATTAAAGTTTATTGCATATAAATATTCATTTAAAACGAAGCCATTTTAGTTCAGCTATTGTGAACATGGTACATCAATGTGTCTGTGATTAATGCTGAAATAAAGTCATTGCCTAAATGGTCTACCTGAATCGAATGCAGTATAAGAAGGAAGTTAGCATATTTCAGCTTAGGGCATCTAAGGCTTTACTTTTCCATTATTAATGATATTTGTATGCAGTATAATGACTAGCTCTCTTGGTATCAATGCTTTCCAAAAATCCCATAAATCAGCTCTATTTATAAGTCTGCATTTTGCTGTGTTTGTAATTATGATCTCGTTTAATGACGTGTTGTATTGACAGCAGGCAAGCAAAAATATTCCAACAGGTAAAGACTGCAGTATATTTTCTTGTTCCCTTTTCTGTACTCTAACTCATAAGAGAAAGGAAAGAGGGGTAATTATCAAAGGTTTTTAGAAATGGGATGCATATTTTATGTGAATCTGCCATAGTTTTCTTATAGTTTGCTATTATTTGGGTGCTTAGATTTTTCAATGTACCTTATGAAGCTAAATCAGTCACATTGCAAATTACCTTACCACATTATACAATAAAAATCATTTGCATTAGAAAGGTATATTTTTTGCATATTATTGATTTGACTGTCACTGTTGTGAGATAATGTCAGACTGGTATGCATTTCAGAAGTAGTTTGAAACTTTCCAAATGAGGATTCTGACATTATTACAATTGAAAAACCAAATCAAATCCTTGGTTTTGATGTTTTTTCTACAGAATATTTTTCAGCTCCTCCATTTTGTCAAAGATGATATAATGCAATCAAAATTTACAGAGCTAAAGCTAGCCCCCCACTGAGAGTTCTGCTTGCATCCACATTTTTTGCATTGATGTATTCCCTAAAGGCAGAAACTTTGACTTGACTAACAGACATCAATGTGCCCTTTCCTTTAGAATGTACTATCCGAGCAAGGTAAAGAGCTCTGTGACCTTTGAAAAAGTAAAGCATTGTACCGCCCATCCCTCAAATTTTTACTTGCTGCAGTCTGCAACATAAGGGATACAGTATGCTACTATCTCTGAGACATAAAGTAATTTGTATATAGCCTATTACTCATTGTGCAGAACATAATACACAGACACAAATTACTTGTTTTATATACTTGGAAATGGATTAGACTAGGAGAATGTGTCTAATTTGTGAGAGCACAAAACTATGAGTAACAATTATATGTTTAATTTTCAAATCACCCAAGTTTACAGATACTGGGGAAGAGAGGCATTGAACTGCTTAGAATGAGTCAAAAATCTGTATTAATATTCTAAAATGTAAATGAAGATATATTTTTAAGTTTGACTTGAGACACTGTATAATGATTTTATTTCCAAACACAGCATATGTAAGTATGTTTTAAATAGCCTATATCTGCAATGGCGTGGAAGCTGGTATTGTGTCTTATCAGGTGAATATTTGAAAAAAAATAACACTCAGCTGTACAGAAAATGGCCCATTAGTGTTCTAATTAAAATTCCTTTTAACTCAGAATAATTAAACACCAAACGCTACACCTGCTGAGAATATTAATATGATTTTGCATCACTTGTAAAACAGAAATGGTGAAACTCTATGGCATTGGTTTTCAAATGCATATTTACTGAGGACAAAACATTTTTCTCATGTTTTCATCCAACGCCTTTACCATTATTTCAGCAAAAAAAAAAAAAAAGAAAGAAAAAAAAATAGATTTTTATTGTGTGATCAAATGGAATGTAAGTTACTATTATACTATTACTTGTTTCATTTATGAAAAGGATAATATTAGTATTTGCTTGAAACAACGCATTCATAGTTCTTAAGTAAATGCTAGGTTACTTGCCTGTGGGAGCCATTTTAAACCTAGTCAATTTCCTTTAAAGGTGATGACCAAACCCTGTATCTTGTGTCTGTGAAGTAAACAACTTAAACATTATGCCAATTCCCGGGGTCACTTGTTAAGCTTTAAAAATTATTTATAGAAAATATCAATGAAAAAACAACTGTTTATTTTAGAAAATGACAATGCTACTGAAAAACAGCTGGTCTCAACATAAGTTTCAATTCAGCATTTTATCCAAATACTGTAACTTTAAAAACAGTTTACTATTGCATAATCCTGTAAGGAAGCTTTTCCTTAATAAGCCATGTGAGTAATCAGAATGGCTCTCATTCATCATGGACTCAGAAACATTTTGAAAGCATAAATAAACATAATGCCATGTCAATAATTTTATAGGTTCATAGGTAATTTCCAAGCAATCATTTTGAAGACTATTAGAAGCCTAGCCAAAAAATAAATAAATAAATACAATAACATAAGCATTCAAAAGTTTTCTGCAGCCTCAAGGAGATAAACACAAGGTGGGCCTGTGGGAGAATTTGAGGCTGCACATCCGTTATATAGGTTTACCTTGAAGAAGACCAGGTTACTACTCAGCTTAACATGTACTAGAAGTTTCTTACAAGGTGGGGGATATATTGAGATTTGAAGCTGCCAAGCTAACATGTTTGTTTGTCTGTTTATGAAGATATAGTTAATTCAAAGGTATAAATGAGAAACCATTAATTCTGTGAATGAAGAGAAGGTCAAAGAGGGGTGTACTTTCATGGATAGAATGACTAGATGCAGATTTCCATTGGTGAGTCTATAGGAGACTGAGTACAGAGAGAGTGTCTGCAGTCTGTCCTTACAGTTGAGGCCAGCAACCTTTTCAGTTACGAAGGTCTCTCAAGTTGTTTGATATGTTCAGACAAATACATGGCAAAAGGATTAGTATATCCAATAATGGGTCTAATGAGATACACATATGTAATACTAATACTCAGGGAGGAAGTGTTGTATCATAGCAGTACACAGCACAGTAACAACATAGCAAACACCATAATATATGTATCACTGCTTAATATGAGTGAAACTATAACACATTTGCTGAAAAAATATGGAAACTAAATGAAATGGTAAGAGCAGGTGAAAAGTAGAAATGACAGTTTACTATATTGTGTATGTGTGCTTGTTTGCATCTCTATCTCTCTGTATATTATATATATATATATATATATATATATGGGTCTACCTGACAACGTCGACAAGCCACAACACCGACAACCAGTTTTCCGACGCCAGAAGATCGACGATTGAGAAGACCGACGGATGAAAACACTGACGCTGAGAACACCGACATGGGAAAAGGCTGTGTAAGTATGCGGTAGTGACGGACGTTAGGGTGCGAGTAAGGTAAGTGTGCGATATTGACGGTCTTTGGGTTAGGGGCGGGTTAAGTGAGTTAGGGTTAGGGCGCGGGTTAGGTAAGTGTGCGGTACTGATAGTCTTTGGGTTAGGGGCGGGTTAAGTGAGTTAGGGTTAGGGCGCGGGTTAGGTAAGTGTGTGATAGTGACGGACCTTAGGGTTAGGGTTTGGGTTAAGGTTGTAGATAGTTGTGTATGTGAGGTTTAGTGTGGGTTTGTAAGGATTTTGGTGTTGTTGTGTTGTGTGTGCTTTTGGACAGGGGATTTGTTTTGATGTGCTGTCGGTAAAATGGTTGTCGATGTTGTGGCTTTTCGATCTTGTGGACTGTCGGTTATGTGGTGTCGGAAAACTGGTTGTCGGTGTTGTGGCTTGTCGACGTTGTCAGGTAGACCCATATATATATATATATATATATATATATATATATATATGTGTGTGTGTGTGTGTGTGTGTGTGTGTGTGTATATATATATATATATATATATATATATATATATATATATATATATATATATATATATATATATATATATATATATATATATATATATATATGTATATATATATATATATATATATATATATATATATATATATATATATAATTAGATGTATCTATATTTATCTATATCTCGATCTATCAATCTATATATGGATTGATAGATATAGAGAGATATGGTTAGATATAGAAATGTATAGATTTGTGAATACATGAATTTGTACATTATGAATATAAATAACTTAGCTGCCCAAAGAATGAACAAGCATGTCTTTGTAAAATGGTAAGAGACCGTATAATACTTGGGATAATACCATTCTGACATAATGATAGGAAGCACATGGCAGTGACATAGTGAATGGCACTCAAAAGGATGGAGACTCCACAGACACATTGAATAACATTCAAAAGTGAACCCGAAACCTTTGAGAGGTAAGGCAGGAACCTTAATCTATAAGCCATTGTGCTGCCTCAGTGTGTTTCACTCAGAGTTTTGTTATGGAGTTGATGTGTGAAATGTGAGTGCACGATCCAGGATTCCAGTAACTGTGACTACCTGGCAATAGGAAAATAAAGGTGCTCAGATGTCAGAATGTGTCATTCTAGAATAATCAAGTTTAGCTTTGACCACCAGTGCACTGAGCTATTGTTGATTATCTCCATGGTCAAGATTTTCTCCATAGTTAGTAAATGTTATATGAACAACTTAAAAGCCAACGATATCAGCCAGCAGCACATAACAGACTTTCAAATGACAAACTCTCTTTTTAATAAAACTTGCACCACAGCCTTACTCATGATACTGCAGATACTCCTGATACTGCAGAAATACTCTCAGTGCTGTTAAATTTTAAAGAGGTAATGGAATAGCAGCATCAAGACACAAAATAAATTCTCAGTCAGGACACTTAGAAGCTGGAGCAAATGCAAAGAAAATGGCGGTTCAAGACAGGAAACTGAAAATACAAAACTGTTCTCCTGTCAAACAAACGAATGAAGTGCTTCTGAAGATAAATGACCTATGGAACAGAAGATAATGCAAGTGTAAGAGTTTTTTGGACTGCTACAAGGTATGGAGGAACCCTTAATGATCCTTTCCTCGACTATATCATGCCTGAATTTCTGAAGCGAGACTTTGGACAAATATATCAGGAAGACTTCATTTTCTGGAATTCCTGAATGGAGTGTAACATCTGCAAAATGTCAACTGATAATTAAAATTGTTTTCTACCAAAAAAAGGGAAGAGGTGCTGGTGAAGCCTCTTCATGAGACTATCTATCTTATAAGGGTGAGCATCGGGCAATGATTATTCCTGTTACTTCTCAAAAAAGTAGGCATATCAGGCCCCTTATGATGGGTCTTAAAAATCAAAACAAGTTTGTAAACCCCAGTATCCATGTATTCTGCATTTACAGCTTCCATTTGGTGATTTATTCAGCTATGGACAAATCAATGGCAGGATTATGAACTCAAGACATTTTATCAAAACACTTAAAGACTTACTTATCACATAAATCTAGCTGAGGACTGCATGTGGTTTTCATTTGTACTGTCCCTTGAAAACTCCACTATTAAAAAGACAGAAGAGAAGCAGCAATTATCAGCAAGGAGAATTGTCAGGTTACTAAACTCAGAGCTCTTCTGAAACTGCAGTATGTCATTAGCATCTATATCAGAACAGAAAATGCTAAAAATAGTGAATGCCATTCTGGCGAACTATAAAGTTCGAAAGCCAAAAATGTCGAAGTCACGGATCAGTAAATTTTTTCCCAGGGAAAAAAATTATCTGATCCAAAAAGAAATATATATGCAAACAAAATAAAGTGGGGGGCTTTGCCCCACACACCCCCAACTTCAATATACCAACTCTGAGATCGCACCACAGTGGAGAAAACAGTGAAGTCTCAGGAACGGTCCAGCGATTTTTTTCCCTGGGAAAAAAATCACTGTTCTGTGACTTCGACATTCTCTGCTTTTGAACTTTAAAGTTCGACAGAAGAGCGTTCGCTATTTTCAGTGTCCTCTCTTCTGATAGGGAACCTGTCATTAAGTAGGGAGCAACACTCCCAGCCTACCATGAGATTTAGGAGAATAACTGGAATCATGGACTGAAATCTTTTTCATTCTTAACCTTAGTTTAAACTAAATGCATTGTTATTTCTGGTGTAACATGAAGAACACATTTTTCACCTTTTTATCTGGAAATCCTTAAAACTAATCACTAATAATCACACCATGTTTGAAGAGTGAGTGGGATGATCTTATTCAGTGATCATTTTGTTTTATTTTTTTAAATAGGTAGTTTCTGAGTTTGGGGACTGTTTGTTTGCTACTTAACTGGCAGAGGTTTCACTTAAGTGGTTAGAGGGTATCTTATTTGAAAAGGAAGTCAGCCATACTGCTGACGTGCGTCATAGTGGACACATTTAATGAGTAAGTCACCAACTGTGAATGGAGATGACCCAATCATTTGGCTATGGATTGCATTCTGATTTCACTACTTTTTTGTTGAGCTCACCTCTATTCCATGTTGCCTGAGTACATTAATTTGATAGCTGCCCAAGTTTTATAGCATGGAGAATCACAAAAATCAATATGGACATGCAAAGAAAATGAACAAGAAGGTTGAGCACCCTTGAAATGAAACAGTCAGCACTCTCACTAAGTGTATGTGTATGTGCAGGGGGAAAGAGCAGACCCATTGCTGAGTTAGTTGGGTCATGTCTTTCTGAAAGCATCAGAGATAAGCTTCTGATCATTTAGTAGTAGTTATATATGGAATGGTCCTGCCTTCCAGACGGAGTTATAACTTTAGTCCTTATCTGTTGCAGGACAAGTTCTTTGACTATTGGATGGCATTTTATGTATTAGACTAAATTTTCTGCAAGATATTTAATGTTGCCACTGTTAATGTGAAATCTTTACTTACCTATAGTAAACATGGACATAGTAGGTAATGGTGCTACTTCTTCATTGTTGGGACTTCCAACTTCAAAACTGTTGTGAGTAATTAGAGGACACTAAGAGAAACAATAAATAGCATTCTCTAGAGAAGGTTATAACTATGGTCTGTGGAAAGTATATAGGGGTAATACAGGTGATGACTTCCAATTACATCTTGTGACATGCTTTTGCACAACTGCTTAGTGGGGCTTAAGGTGGTAACAGAACTCAGCTGGAAACAAAAGCATTAAAGTTGATCATTACAAGTTCCTGCATACGTTTCCTCTTGATGCACATTTGAAGGTTGAAATGTTCTAGAATATGCACCCCTCACTGGATCACCACCTTTACTTATTGTCTTTTACCATTTTTGAACCATATTCCTTAATGTAATCATCTCACTAAGGCCAGGATTTATGAACTAGAGAATCTACTGATTTGGAGGTGTCAATAAGCCTTTCAGTGATAGCCCTAGGACTGATGATATTCACAGATGGCACAAAGGGGACTGAAAAATAATAAACTGTGGTTTTACTGAGAATAATCTATGAGGCAGATGGCAAGTTGCATCCTAATGATTTTTTGTTGTGCATCACTGTACTGGAATATTTCTGTCGTGTGATGAATAGATCAGAGAGTATGAGAAGGTCTACATGTAAGAAAGATATAAGAGCAGAATTATGCATGTTGGAAAACCTGCCCATTTGGCTCAGTCTTCATGAATGAGCAACTTAGCTTTGCCCTTAGAAATGGAAGAAGATGAACTTGTTTCTACATAGCCTAGATAGGTAGAAGATTTATTGAGCATGTGTAACCATAACATGGAGATTCCTTCTATGTTTGTAATAATCCACTCAGTTTATTTACTTGTTTTATTCATTATTTGTTAACCAGGTGAATTAAATGGTGCAAAGACTTTTTCTAATCACAAACCAGGCCAGAGGAGCAAAACACAAATACATTTGGCAAAATAATATTCTTATACAAGGACTACATGCACTGAAAAATACAAAGGAAAGTAAATCATATAATAGTGGGAAAAGCTGGTGTGATTTTTAACTCAGTTTGCATCTGATGTGTACATATCTGTATTGTACCCTGCCCAGCTGCAGTTGAGGCCCAAAAAAGTTCCTTTCAAAACTGTAGCAAAGAACTTATACAAGGTCTCTGCTACAGTAAAAACATGTACACATATTAAAAACAAATAAACACATTAATCTAAACAGCCTCAATATCCATGAAAACTGCTTAAAGGAAGGTTGCCACTCCACACACTACTCATGCCTGATTGCCACCATCTGAGGTACTGATCTTGCACTCCTGCCAGCTTGTTTCCAGGCAGCAACCCATATCACCCTGAACTAGCTGTAGCACTGATTATTTATATTCATTGGAATTATACAAGTAAGAAATCTTCAGAAAATGCACAGCTTCATAGAAAAAACATAACAACGTTGCTGTTCTGGTGGAATTTATGGAATGGTTTACTTAGAAAGTAGAATTTATAAGTAAAGGTGCATCAGCAAAATTTAATCTAAACTGATAAAGTGAACCTCACTTTTCCACTATTAACAGAATTATAGTCATGCATATTCCCAATAGTGCTGCATCTAATTAAAATATATTTTTGCATGACTATGCCTTGTATAACTGCACTGGAGTATATACCAGCTTGTACTAAAAGGTAATGCAGTCATCTGGGAGACCAGAAAAAGTCACACACACACACACACACACACACACACACACACACACACACACACACACACACACACACACACATATTCTTTCATAGCTGGAATACACTTGCTCATTACTGGATAAGCATTGGTTGCACTGCTCTGAAAGGAAATTGTGTAATACTGAGATGTGTCTGGACATACTAAACAAGTTATTCAGAAAACCAATTCACCTGGATGCTAATGGATTTCATTAGCTTATGGAACACACTGCTACCAGTGCTGCTTTACATGGGACACTGCATCTTGCACTGTTCAAACGGGCACTCCTGTCCTACTGAGCAGTGACAAAAATCTATGAATGGTATGCAAAATAATTTACACAGCTTTTCTCACTGCATAGGTTAGCTATGAATCCCAGTCATAGTTTATGAAGCAGTTGCATTTTTATTGCTCTGAAAGATGTTTTTTTTTATTTTTTAACTGAATTAGTGTTATTAATTTCTGGTATGAATATGCTTAGCATTCTAGCCAGCAGTGGCTATCTTTGAGAAAAAACGTTCCCCTACTGTTTAAGTACATATGAGGGAAGAGAGAAACTTAAGAGCTTTGTAAATAGAATAATTTAATGGGTATTGAAAAGATGCTATAGAAAGTGTATGTGCAAAGAGAGGACAGTACTTGATATGCAGTAGTTTGAAGATGAGTCTATTAAATAGAAAAGAATCTCTAGCAGAGATAACAAGTCAATGTGAAGGAAGCAGGGTATGATGATGATGTAGTTTATGATGTGAAAGAGCAGTGAAATGATAGATTTAAATTAAAATGCATTGAAGAAGTTGAGTAGTAGTTGAGAAGTGGAAGTTGAAAACTTATTCCATTTCAGTGGAAACTACAGTAGACTTAATTGGGTCTATTTGTTGAAGTTCATCTCCAGTAGGGCTGATTTTATTAATTTACATATTTATTTATTTATTTGTTTGACATTTCTTGACTGGAAAAGTCTGACTGGGTCAGGAACCCATTTTCAGTGGATGCCCAGAGAGAAAAGCTCCACAAAGTAAAAAACATTTTACAAAAAATGAAGTGCAATGATCATTACATTTCCATGGAAGTGTAGCTTACAAATTACAAGGTAGCTCTACTAATATATTGGCAGTTGATAATCACTTGCAACATTAATTATTGCAATCAAGAAATACAGGGATATAGGTTAATACAGTTAGTTTATCTAGTTACGATCTTTTTAGGTAGGCTGATAGTACACATTATAATGAAAGTGTGTATAGTTTAAAAGGATGTCTACAAGGGTTTTTAGGTAGACTGCAAGTAGATATGTGCTTGTCTTTAGATCGGAGTTTTCTGGTGGGTATGTGGGTTTGGAGGAGTGAGTTAAGCACTGGGCAGTTATCAAGTTGATATATAACTTTGTGCCATATGAAGTTGTAGGTGGTCTAGGAGATGTGGGAGTTTTGAGCCAGTTGAGGGTACTGAGAGCAGTGCAGTGGCGTTTGTTGTGGGGTGCATTTATAGTGAATTTAGCAATTTTATTATAGCAGGATTCCAGTTTGTTTTTTAGGGTAATCTGAATGATTGTCAGAATGGGAGCATTGCAGTGAAGAGATGGGAGCAGTTAAGTAGTAGCCAGTGTGGTTTTGGTTGTTGAGTTCATGGAGATTTTGTGCAGTTATAGCATTCCTGGTTTGCAGTCAGTTTTTTTGATTGCATTGTGAATTATTGTCTAGGGTTACTCCTAGCAGTTTGGCTCAGGAAATAACTTATAGTTGAGTATTGTTTAGAGAAATGATCTTGAAGTTGGCTGAGAGATTGTTGGGTGTGAAAAGGAGACATTTTGTTTTATTTGGGTTCAACAGGAGTTGTGCATTGTTTAGCCAGGTCTCTATGGAAGTGAAGGCAGTTTGGGTTAGATGCTGAAGATGCTTCATGTTGTTGGAGGAGGAGATGATAGTAGAATCATCGGCATATTGTATAAGGGAGCTTTGGTGGGAGGTGGTATGAAGGTTGTTAATGAAGATTTTAAAGAATAATGTTGCTGTCAGATTATATGAGGAAAACAGATAAGAGGCTTGATGAGGTAGATGATGACCTATCCTTCCATTTGGATGATGAAATAGGGACACTATAAAAAGAATCTAATGGGGAAATTACAGTATAAATCTGTAATACAAGAAAAACTATCAGAGATTGAAGACAGAGAGAGAAGGTAAAATCTTCAAGTGATTAAGGACTTGACGGGAAGGACTCTGTCATTTATGGTGACTCAATAAAGTAAATGGACCAACATCCCAAAAGAAAAATATACTACTTGACTTGGTGTATTTGGGTTTATGTAGCATAAAACATAGCCATGAACTAGGCCAACTTTATTAAAAGTAAAGATCTTTCCAGTAAAAGAGTAAATACTGAGCCAAATCAGGCAAAAGGTCAAAAAGTAAAAAAAATTGAGGACAAGTGAATATTTGTAGAACATGATTATTCGAAGGGTATGGGTCTGAAAAAGAGTAAATTTATCCCACACATTAAGCTTTGCCAATGTCTCAATGTGAGATTTAAATTGATCTATCCAGAAATTTTAAGGGTGTTTTTCACCCCATGGAACCAAAACCTTTTGGGGTTCTGAGGGGGCCATGGCTGAACTTGATCATTTCAGGCAGTCATACAGAATGGTGGTCAGCATTAATGAAAATCATGAAATAGTAACAGTTCACACAACAGGCAAGCCCCACAGGAGAGACCTGGCATATTAAACCCTTTTCATTCTTTTGAAAAAGATGTGAAAAAGGTTAGGAATATGGAACACTAGTCTAAAAAGATAATAGAGTTGCTGGGGAGCTCCTGATAATCATTAACACAGATGGATCAGATAATATGAATGTATAAAATTGATGGAAATATAAAAATGTGTATAGCATCTGGATATTAAAGTGACTAATAACTGTATTGGGTTTAACATTATAAACCTGGACATACAACAGTATTTTGATGACATTTTAAATAATGAGAAATATAAGGGAAAAACAACAGACAAGAACTGGGAAATAGTAAGACTTTTATTTTTTGAAACATGATTAAATCAACTTAAATAATGAAGCCACTAATACATAGGTCACAAAGTTAGAGAACAGTCCTTTATCAGTGATCTCAAGTTTTCCCCTGTAACAAAGACAGAACTGATGTATTTTTCTTTTCTTTGATTAAGTACTGCTGGTTAAATAGTTTCTTTGAACCTACAATGTGCTTCTTTGACCTGTTTTATAAGGGGTTTTGGTACTTACATATTATTGCAACCAGGTTGCACACTCCTGAGTGTTATCGCATCCAGGTTTCGGACAAGTTACTGTTGAAATATTGACAAGTCCAGGACATATTAGTTTAGCTGCTTTGGACAGGGGCAGTGGTGCTGACAGTCAATCAGCAGCGTCTGTCATTTCCTGCATCATATAGTTGGGATACCATCCTTATCATCAGAAAGTGACACAGTATACTTTTTTCTCAGCCAAACCATTGGATACAGTATTATCTTGATGTAAATGTTGCCATGAAAGGGTGAACTGTTTGCTCACTTTATAGGATTGTCTGAAGTGGGTTGCAAAGTGCATATATGTTTATGACTTCTGTGTGTAAAATATATGGTATTTCACCTTCTTATGTTGTGATGGTTAAGGTTTCAGTCAGACTTCATTTCCTTTAGGCAATAAATAGGAACACAAATCCTGTTCTACGTGTGTTCCAAGTTTGCAAAAGTAAATATTTTAAATTTGCCCCAATTTTGGCTGTTTGTCACTGCATTATTTCATTGCTTCCCCAGATTGTTTGTGGCAGCAGTTGGGGATGCATGGCTTGGGCTACATTTATAGCTATGTAGGACGTTGGCGACAGAACACTGACTTCTCCCCTGTCGGCATCTTTCTCATTACCACACAGATCCCAGAGACACATCACCAAGACAGGTTTAAAAAGGTATATAAAGAAAAAAGAAATAGTGTAATAAATCATTTTTGACAAAATAACATTGATAACTTGGGCGGCACCTGAAGGACAGGTCAATATTTCAACAGTGAGTTGTTTCAAATCTGGTTGCAATAATACGTGAGTACCTGGTTTCCCCATTAGATAAATATAAACTTAATATAAGTTTTAATGCCTCACAATCTTTTCAAACAAATAGCGAGAAATTAAATTATTACTTAATAATAGCAGTAGTTAGAAAGACTGTCGTATGGGTCATTTATTTACTAAACATGGCAGGTTGGGATGGCGGGGAGACTTAATAGCTTGGGCATAAAACTTGATTCCATGAGCTTGGGTAAGGAGCAAAACTAGTAGAATCGATGCACACCCCTCCCATGTAAGTTAGTGAATGTAGGCCTGGAAAGTTAATCAGCTCTATTTCAAAGTACCTGGGTGGGCCAAACACTCGTACATGCTCTGCTACCATAGAGACATAAACAATACAGTGGACGATCAACATAAGGGAGAGAATTGGTGAGGAAAAGTTGAATTAAAAACTGTATTTGGCAATTGAAGGAATATTTTCTGAATCATTGAATTAACAACTGGATTTGGCAATTGAAGGAATATTTTGTGAATCAATAATTAACATCTACAGAAGTAAAAATAGGCAAATGATCTCATTACAGCTGAGGAGAGATTTTAGAAGAGTTGATTTTTCATTGGCAAATACTAGGGTATCTAGCAGTCTGCAGACTCTTACAAACTTAGCCAAGAACCAGAGGTCAGGATCAAACCCTGTACCTTGTATCTGTACGAGAAGGACCTTAACCATTACACCAGCCTATATAATTTTGTAGTGTATTTATCAAACTGAGCAGTTAGAGAAGAATAAATTATATGGGAGATGAAAGCAAAATCCTTTCCATCTGTGTATAAGAAGTTTAGTAACTGGGAGAGGAAAATCTATTTTCAGCAATGACGCTACAGGTTATCTCATGGAATATAAATGGTCTCACAAATAAGGGGAAAGTGGAAAAGGTGTTAGAGGGTCTGTTGCAAGCAGAGGCAGATGCAATGATGTTGCAAGAGATCCATATGAATGTAGAGGAACTTTAGCAGCTGAGGAAAATGTTTTAGATAAAGTTACCTTGTGGAGGTTTGAGAAGGAAAAATAGTAGTTACATTGATCAGAAGACAAGTGCTTACATGCATAGAAGAATGTAAGTCAGACAATTAGGGGAGATATGTCATGACAAAGGGGATGTCATGGGGGAAGAGATTAACCTTGGGTAACATATATCTACCACCAAAGATCATGGAGTTGGTATCAAAGCATATTTTGCAGGATATAGTAGCTTTTTCACAAGGTATAACAGTATTAGCTGGGAACTGGAATTTTATAACAATGAGAACAGATGTTAGTGAATGCCCAAAGCAAGGCGGATATCACCAGAAGGACACTATTAGGCAATATATTAAAGGTATGTGGCCTATGTGATGCAGGAAATATTTTATTGCAATGGAAAAATTTCACATATCTCTCATCCCATTATGGTAACTGGTCTAGAACATGCAAACAAAAAAACTCCAAAAACTGGACACACAGAGAGTTCAAATAAAATAAATCACAGTTTATTGTAAAAATCCACAAAGCTTTCAATGTAACTACTACTTTTTTCCTTCCCCAAATCTGGTTGGGTTTGTTTGTTCTGATTTCCTGCTAAGGAGTGTATCATCTAACTTGTTTGTAGTTAAAAGCATTCTCATTTCTGCAGTTTTTTTACCCAAATAGTGTGGGTAGTGTAGCATTGTCCATATTCAGGCTTGTATTTTGGGCATAGTTGGTTGTTAGTAGAGGCTGTGTGTCTGAGCACATGTTGCAGGCCATCGTAGTTTAGCCAAAGCCAGTATAGCATTTCAGTGAGAGTGAACTGTTTATTGTCATTGGCTGATTGGGGTTGCCTGGACTACGGCTTGGAGTAAGCACCTCATTGGTTCTTTCAAGCTTTTTTTTAAAGTTGTTTCAGGTTTCAACTTTGTCACTTAAGAAGTTAACTTGTGCATGTTTCTGCCATTTCACACTGAGCTACTCGGAGGAAGGAAGCTGATCTGTGATATATAACATTAAGTATCCTGTTTTCTTGCTTATTTTTACGAGTTATTTATAGCACTTTTATTGTCTGCATATACATTTCTTGCTAGCTTCACTGTGTGTGAGGTATTAACTAGAAGTTTTCTACAATTGTTAAGCATCTGGTTGGGTTTGTTTGTTGTTTCTCTCCCTCCCTTACTGTTGGTATCCTGTTTTTATACTTGGTGGCTTTGCAGTTGCCAGCTTCTACTGTAAATTTGATCTGGGACACTCCTCCCAGTCTAGTCTCATTACCTCATTCTACCTAATCCAGGGAGAACATTTGAGAAGGCTAACCCACTTAATTTCTGCTCCTCCTTTCCACTTTCTACTTTACAAAAAAAAATAATAATAATTTTTCTAAGCTTATTTCCTGCCTTTCCTGTAAGTTGTCTAGTCCAGATACAGATTTGCTGTATCCAGGACTGTTTGTAAGCTTCTGAGCCCCCAAGCCTTTCTGTGTCAGAGGGAAGCCTTCTAGCTTAATTTTGTTTCTTAGAACTAGCCAGTTTTCTAGTTTCAGCACTCAAATCTGTTTCTTTGAGGTCAGCACTTGTTCAGAACTCATTGTAAGCACTAAACAAGCTACAGATTAGTACAGCACTCAACTTTCTTCACTTGTCTAGAGGAAAACAGTTTTTAGTACTTAATAAATAAGCACTTATCCAGGCATGTCTAAGGGTCAGCTCCCGGTGTTTTCTCCTGTCTACCGGATTAATCTGGGCATTTTGGGGCAATGCAGCAATTGCCTCATGTACACAGACAACCCTCTCCTCCTACCACCCAACACTACAACCTGTGAAAGAAGCACTTATATAGCCAAACTGGAAGCAAAGCTCTCTTCACCCAAGACTGGACTAGACAGTCAAGAGGAGAAGGTAAACACTTGCACCACACCACACTCATCACATAGTCCCTCAAAACCTACACCACCAAAACACACACATAGAAACACAAAACACACACCTACATTCATGGAGGATCTCAATAAAAATCTGCCCAAGCAACAGGGACCTCCAAAGCAGAAGCGCAAGCAACCTCCACCACCCAACACAACCCAAATGAAACATAGCCCACAAACTCAGTGTGCCACTTAACCACAGCCCATAAGGCATAACAATGTACCTAACACTCTAGTCATAGGTGACTCTACAGTCAGGCACACTGATGTTCCACTCACCAGGCTAAACAAGGAGAAAGTTACTGTCAGCTGCCTGTCAGGTGCCAGGATCCACCACATAATGCATGCACTCAGGTCACTCCACAACAAGTACAAATATGACTCTGTCATTGTCCATGTTGGTATGAATGATCTGAGATGTACCTCCCTGGACTACATGAAAAGAGACATGGAGGAGCTGTCTGATATTGCAGCCCAGGCAGGTATGACCCTAGCCATGAGTAGCATCCTGCCATCACCCAGAATGATACCACAGTACAAGGACAAAATGACTGACTTTAGCAATTGACTAAGCATCTGGTGTCATTCTAAGGGGATCCAGTATCTGTCTGCCTAGGATCACATGATCGACAAACCATGATACTTTGCCAGAGATGGCCTGCACCTGTTGACCTTGGGATTTGGATACTGGCTAAGGCTCTTGCCACCCCTATAGTGCCTTTTTTAGGCAAGGTTCAAATGACAAATTCACCACTGTAACAGGTACAAGCAAGCAAAATCTGAGGGTAATGCTACTTAATGCTGGAAGTCTAAACCGCAAAATGCACTCACTCAAGGCACTCCTTAAAATGGAGAACATCGACATCTGTGCAGTGACAGAGACCTGGTTCAAGGCTCCAGAGAGCACCCCTGCATTACCAGGCTATAATTCATACCAGACCTTTCAGCCACCTAACCTGGACCGAAACACTAAAGGCGGAGGCATGTTCATTAAGGATATACACACCTCCAGGCTAGTTGCTCAGCATAATGCATCCGAGACAATCCAAGTGCAACTAACTCTGGACAAGAACGCAATCCATATCTCCCACCATGCCTCAGGATTCCCACTGCTGATTTCTTGATACACTGGAAAATATTAGAGTACAACCTAACACCCCAAAAATGGGCGATTTCAACTATCCCACCATTAACTGGGAAAACTACTCATGTACCAACTTTTGTGATCAATGTTTTCTGGAATTCATAAATTCCAATGCCTTGGACACCCCCACCAGGGGCAGCAATATCAGAGACCTGGTCATTACCAACATGTGCAACCGGTGTTCCACACCACAGGTCAGTTCCTCGTTGGTCAGATCCGACCACAAGCTAATCACCCTAGACATCTACATCCCACCCCCACCCCCCCTATTAAGAAATCCACCCTAAAAAATTCTCCAAAGCCAACTTCATGCTTCTTAACACAGAAGTGGCAAACTTCACGACACTCATGCTGATGGACAATAGAGGTACGACTGCTGAATCCTATACAAATGCACTTTATAAGCACTTACACAAGTGCATGGATCGTGCAATCCCTAACAGAACCAAGATGCTATCCTCCAAAAAAAGAAAGCCAATCTGGTGGTACCCTGCCATAAACAAACTCTACAACAGAAGAAAGAAACTTGCAAAAAAGAGTAAAATCTCATGATTGGAGGAACTCCGTGGTCAGTCTCAGTAAGAAGTTGAGATGCCTCTTAAAATCCTCCAAAGCTAGTTACAGAAACAAAATTGCCACTGATTCTAAAGACAACCACAAAGCATTCTATAGCTATGTCAAGAATCTCAATGGCAACACTCAGATCTGCTCTGAGTTACTGCACAATGGCACTAAATATAGAGAACCAACTGATATTGCCAACATCCTGGCAGATAGGTTCAGTGCTAACTTTACCCCTCTCTCACTCTCTAAAGGGCCCATCTCTATACCGGAAGAATACAAAGTTCCTGTAATCATGGCTGCACAGGTAAAAAAACACACTCTCCAAAGTCAAGAACACAGCATCCATGGGGCCTGACAACATCCCAGGCTGCATTCTACATGAACTGAAGAATGAACTGGCACCCCAAATAAGTACCATGTTCAATCATAGCCTCACCTCAGGCTTTTTGCCCACTGAATGGCACACAGCAATGGTTATCCCACTCCACAAAGGGGGAGCCACCATGGACCCTAGGAAGTACCACCCCATCAGCCTGATGGGCCTGGTCTGTAAGGCTATGGACAGTATCATTATGGAACTTATAAACAATGACATTGTTAATCTCCAAACTCTGGACCTTACCCAGTCTGGGTTTGTAAAAGGCAGATCATGTCTCCTAAATCTGATAGACTTCTTTGAAGCGGTCACCAAAGCAGTAGATGAGGGTAAGGTGGTTCACACAGCCTATCTTGATCTCGCTAAGGCTTTCAAAACCATCCCCTACTCTGGAATTATAGATAAACTCACTAAACTAGGTATAAATCCCTATGTCACAAGATGGGTTGAAAACTGGCACACTGAAAAAAAACACCACTGTGAAAGTAGTGGACTCTAAATCCAACTTCAGACCAGTGACAAGTGGAGTACCACATGGTTCAGTCCTGGGTCCTCTCCTGTTTGGAATCTACTTCTCTGAAGTACAGGCAAACACAGAAGGTCTTTGGCTAACAAAGTTTGCAAACTCCTAACAATGTGGACTTCCTACAAAAGGGCATCACTGAGACAGATGCCTGGTGTCAAAGCCATGGCCTCAAGCTCAATGCCAAAAAGTGCATTGTCATCGCTTTTGGTAAAAACTCTGTAACCATGAACTACCACATAAACGATAGTCTACTTAAATCCAAAAGTGTAAGAAGAGACCTTGGGACACAGGTGGACAGTACTCTCTCCTTTGATAATCACATCACCACAGTAGTCAGGAAATCCTTCTATGTGGCACACCTCATCACAAAAGGTTTCTCATCCAGGAAAAAAAGAGGTCATTGTTCCCCTCTACTCATCACTCATTAGACCCATTATAGAGTACAACGCCCCTTTTGGTATGTACCTCACAAGACATCTACAACAATTGGAAATGCCACAGAAATACCTCACAAAGAGGATTACCGGCCTCAAACAGATGCCCTACACAGACCGTTTCAAAAAACTCCAGCTTTACTCTGTTGCATATCACCTACTCAGAGGCGATCTCTGCCTAACATACAAAGCTATGTCAAACCCAGAGCTGTTGGACATGCTCCATTTAAAGAAATCCCAATCCCACTGAGCTACATGCTCTAGGGACCTAAACCTTGTCACCACAATAAACAGAACATGCTGGAAGGATAGATTCCTGTCCCAGAGACTTCCCATACTCTGGAGCAAACTACCTGTCTATATCAAACAAAGCTCCTCATTGGCACTCTTCAAGAAAAATCTTGATGGGGGCGGAGCCTGAATGGCTAACTGAAAGCAGCAGTATTTTATAGCTCCATAAAATTAGTTAAGACAGGAAAAAATATTCTTTTTTTTCCCTTCAAAGTATAAAATCTTATAGATAAAGGACTAATTTATATAATTAAAAACTTTGGTGAAGTTTAGCAAATAATTTCCTGTCAAAAAGCTTGGAGATATATTCACTTGTTAAAATGAGCAACTCAAAGAATTCTCACCAGGATGCTGCCTTAAAGAAGGAACTACAACAGATGGCATCTACCCTGCAGGATTTGTCTTTGAAGATGGATGATTTTAAAGAGAACCTGAAAAATCGTAAAACAAGCAGTCAAAAACAGGCTGACACCCTCAAGGAAATGCTACAACAACTCCAGACAAGGATAACAGAAATAGAGGTTTCTCTAAATGACTTAGATAGCAGACTTAAGGAAGAGGAAACACAGAAAGAACTGCTTCTTAAACAAAACACTTGTTTGGTTAATAAAGTAGATGACTTGGAAAATAGGGAGAGGAGAAATAGCATCAGGATTTTCGGATTACCTTAAAACACAGAAGGTGAGGATATTATTTCCTTTTTATCAAGCTGGATCCCTGACTTTTTAAATTTAAAAGAAGGACTTTCCTTTGGCATTGAAAGGGCACACAGAGCTTTTGGGAAACCTACCACTAACTCAAACTCTCCTCCTAGGTCAATAATTATCAAATTTCTTTCATACTTGGACAAAGAACTGATTTTAATATCTGCTTGGAGGAAAGCACCTCTAAAATATAAACAGAGCCTGATAAGATTTGATAACGACTATTCATCTAGAATAATGGAACAAAGGAAGAAAGTGTGGCCAATGATAAAGGTTCTGAAACAAAATACCATCAAGACACAACTTGCATATCCAGCTAAGATAAGAATACTGTATGCCAACGAGATGAGGACTTTTATTGACTTAGAGGAAGCCTCTTCATTTATTAAAACTAATAATATGATTACTTTACCAGAAGATATGGATTGGATGTCACCTTCTCTCAAGAGAACAAAAGAAACAAATGTCTGGACAGACGTCAAAAAAAAGAAGCAAAAGACTGATACTGCTACAGCCAAATCTCTCAAAGCATCTACTATGATATGAATTGTTTTAACATTACTTTACATGACCAATTTTACTGCTTGGAATTTTAAAACAAAGGTAACTAACTACTGGAATCTTTACCTATATTTTTTGAAAATAGATGACACATGAGAGTTTTCACATTACCTCAGGTATGTAAAACAGGGTACTTTTCTTTCACAGAAGGAGGGATATATAGCACATAAAATATTTATACTGTAAATCAACATACATAGTATATGTGTATTTTCTCTTAATTTTCTCTTTTCTTTCTCTCTTCTCTCTTTCTTCATTATTTATTTTTATTTTAACTGCATCTTGTCTCCCTTTCTAAATCACCTCGTATTGACTATACTAATATTGTCTGAATATATTTAATAACTCACTATCTATACATAGATAAATAATAGTCTAAAATAATCTAGTTTTAAGGAGGACTAATTTGAATAGTGAACTTAATTAATTGTTATTACAATATTTATTAGATTAATGATAGTCACTGTTATGCTTATTGGGATTGGGGACATGTTTGTGATTAACTCTGAAATGTTCCATTCATGTACTTATGTCCTTTGAATTATTTCCTTTTAGTATTAACAAATACATAAAAAAGGAGGGAAAATGTATTGTTGGTTAAGAGAAGTGAAGTTCTCTTCACATAATATTTGTGTTGCCATAGCAACATTAAACAATTGCTGCAGTTTCCAAGGACACTGTGAATCTATGAAGTGCATTTAGCCTCACAGTTAAGAAATAATAAGAAAAAGAACTGTTGTTCTTTAGTTATTAAAATGAAAAACAACCTTAACAAGGTAAAATAAATACATAATAGGATTATTTGTAAATATTTTATGATTTATCCTCATAGGATTACATATTCCTGGAAACACAACTGAAATGTTCCCAAATTACATGTGCACTGAAATGTAGCTGCTTGATTAAAAAGTATTACTCATTTTAACATGCTGATTTCACAAGCTGTCTGCACTGTAAAAGTTACTTTTTGCAACGTTATATTTGCAGTTACCTCACACTCTGCACAAACTCACGTGGTAACTGATAGCTATTCATTTAAAATATCAGTTTAAATATTAAATGTGCCCTTGAAATGCTATTGACATTTTGACAAAATATAATCTGAACTGTAAAATGAATGACTTGGAAAAAGTGAAGTAATGCATAGATTTCAAAGACAGTTCTTGACACTACAGTAAAAGTAAAAATATATATTCACAAGGAAGTATTGAAATGTTTTAGTCTTACAGTTAAAATAACTTACTGTCAACATTTTGCGATATCAGAAAGTTTGAAGAGCTAGGAAATTACTATTCTTTGTCTTTATAATGATTATTAGACAGATATTAGACTCTGCTTGGTTTAATGAATTGTGATATATATTTATGAGGAAAAGTAGACTCAGTTACTCACATTGGACTACACATTCCTTGAAACTCAACTGACATGTCCCTAAATTACTTGTGAATTTAAATGAAACTGCCTGATTAATAAGCATAATTTAACAACCTGAATCCATAAGCTATCTGCTCTATATATGCTACATTATAAATGTCACTTGCATATGACAGTCTCTAGAGCACACGAAAAAATACATATTATTTTTGCAACATGCTATATTTGTACTAATCATACATTCTAAACTAACTCAATTGGCAAATGACAAGTTATTTATTTGAAACATCAGTCTAAATATTAATTGTGCCCTTGAAATATTGTTGCTGTTTTGACAAAACAAAACCTGAATTGAAAAAGGAATGATTTGAAGAAGTGAAGTATTCTACAGATTTCAAAGACAGCTATTGACACTACAATATAAGTAGAAATGTATACATGCAAGGAAAATTTGAAATGCTTTATACTTTTAGTTAAAATAGCTTATTGTTAACTTTTTGCTTTATCAGAAAATTTAAAGAGCTAGGAAATTATTTCTAATTTGTCTTTATAATGTTTACTAAAGTGATGTTAGTCACTGACTTATTTAATGGATAGCGAGTCATGTACAAGATGGACTACTGAATGTTATTTCTGTTTACCTATGTTTGCTGAATTTCTTTTATTAGTACTGATTTAAAACAAGGGAAAGAAAGGGAAGGGAAATCTCTGTTTTTGGTCAAGGGAGGAGAGGCGTAAGAGTATTCTAACTCCCCTGAGAACTCTCTAAGATACTCTAAATACTATTTGATTAATAGTTACCTAAGGGAAGTCTTGATTACCATATAGGTACCTTCACATTCATTCTAGAACTGATGGGATTACCCATTCTGGAAATAGGAGGTGCCCTATGCAGGATGGGAATTGTCTGGGTGATCATAGTTCATTCTTAGACTCTGCTTTGTAAATCTATAAATATGTAAAAGCACTGCACACTAGAATGCAGGGCACCTCTACTCAGAGTCAAGATACCACTGATAAGCCATGTCTTTTCATAAGTGTAATTTGAAGTTGGTGAGCTGAAAAGTGGGAAAGTAAAGGAAGACAGTACACCTACAGTAAATTTATATTTCATTGATAATCATTCAGTGTCTCCTGTAGAGTCCTTTTAGTCAAATTATTTTAGTAATAATCTATTTGTTGTTGGCTTATTTAGTGTATACCCCTCTGTTGCATTTAATTTATCCAAAATGACATATCTGACATGTTTGGGATCTCTTAAGGGTAACTAAATGTTGGATATTTTCTAAGTCAACATAATAATTGTTTACACTACTAACATTCCATCCTGATATATAAAATACTATAGAACAATAACAGAATAAAATAGAATTTCATATCTCGTTTAAGAAAATTCTCCATATAATAATTTAACATATGGAGCTCAGTTGATATTGTTGGTTAAAGGTATAAGTTATAATCCAATAGATCTATCTTTATCTATTGGATTAGGAATTACTTTAATTCCATGTTTAATGGGAAATTCATATTTACTTGCATTTGATACTTTAGAATCAATGTTTTATAGAAGTACTTGTTTAAAGCCTGACCAGAATTTTACCATACTTATATTTAAAGAAGAAAGAACATTAAATTACACTCCCAAGTTTACACACATAAAAATAATATCCAGTGTTATCAGAGAATATGGTATAACTATTATAACCAAAAATAAAAAAAGAACAAAAAGACTCTTCTAACAATAACTTGAAATGAATTTAACATTCTTATCATTAAATACTAATTGCTTAAATAATGCAAATAAAAGATCAAACTTACTAAAATGTTTAAGTCTAAATAAGGCACAAATAGTATTTCTCCATTAAATGCATTTTAAGACTAATGACAGCTTTATATGGAGCGCTAAGGACTATATAGTCTTAGCTCAATCCTCCTATAGAACAAAGATAAAAGGAGCATCAATTATCTGCAAGAAAAACATAATCACTCCAAAAGTTATTTATAAATATGAAGACAAAGAAGGTCTACTAGCATTTGTTATAATTAAATCTAATAACAGAATATGGACCTTAGTTAATCTATATTGGTTCCCAGGAATTGGAGCAAGAATGGTTAAAAAACACCTAGATTTTATTTCTAACAATTATAAAGGAAATTGTATACTGGGAGGAGACTTTAATTGTACCTTAGAAGCTTCTGAAACCACCAAGAAGTCTTTTCGAATAGCAACTATCTCAAAATCCTTAAAAAATGGATTGAGTCATTTCATTTAATTGACATGTTTAAAGTAAAAGATGATAAATCCTTATTATTTTCCCATAAAGACCATAGATTTGGAACACAAACGAGAATAAACAAATTATTTGTAGTTCAAGATTTACAAACAAAAATCCTCAACTTCTCAATAGTTCCATGTCTCTTCTCAGATCATGACTCTCTGATAATGAAGCTCCAAATAGAGTTTAAACCTTTAATCCTCTCAACTAGAATTCCATCATATATCATGAAAATTAAAGACTTCAGACCCTGGATGTTGTCAGAACTATAATTATTTCTTGAAATTAATAATACAACTGAAATCAGTAGAGTCATGGTTTGGGACTCATTAAAAGCGTATTCATCTGGAAAGACCCTTAGCTGGTACAAAAACAAAGTTAGAGAGTGGGAATCTGAATCATTAGACTTGCAAAACAGACTCTTTGACAGCAAAATCTACAAAAAAAATCAGAATTGTCCAGAAATCAAAAAAGAAATAGAGGAATTAAATAAAACATATAATGAAATTCTAACACACAAAAGTTGTCTAGCATTGGAAAAATTAAAAATAAACTCATTAGCCACCTCCCCCAGATATCTACATAACTTATCTACAAGAATTAAAATACAATCTAAAGCAAATAACATTAGTAGTATATATCATGCAAAGAAAGGGAAAAAAGTATCAGCTATAGGAGAGATCCTTGAAACATTTTGGTTCCATTATATGGAGCACTTCAAAAAAGAAGATTTAGATACCAACCAAATAAACTTAGATATAAACCTTATCAATATAAAAAAAAATCCCGAAAACTTAAAACTAGACATACAAAAACCTATATCCTACAAAGAAATTGTTGACAAGATGAAAGAAAGTAAATCTAACAAAGCGCCAGGGATAGATGGTATAATTACGGAAATTTACAAACTCATCCCTTCAACAGTAATCTCCCTTTTTCATAAAACTTTGCTAGAAGTCCAGTCAGAAGTAAAAATACCACATTCATGGAAATATTCTCTCATGACACCTATTCTAAAAGATAATAAACCATCAGACCTTTGCACCTCATACAGACCTATATCATTACTGAATAATGATTACAAGATATTCATGTCAATACTAGCTAATAGAATGAAAATCCCACTTTCAAAAACAATTAATAATGATCAAACTGGATTTTTATATAACAGGCACACACATGATAATATTAAAAGGATACTTACTCTTATAGATTATGTGAATAAAGAATATAGAGAAACACTTGCAATCAGATTAGACATAGAAAAAGCCAATGATTCCCTCAACTGGGAATATATATTTAAAACTTTAGCATTATTTGAATTTCCTCCTCCCTTCATCTTATTACTAAAAAAACATATATATTAATAACTTAGCCTACAATAAATTAGGTCATTTCACCTCAGAATCTATCCATATAACAAAAGGTACTAAACAAGGATGCTCCCTTTCTCATATTTTATTTGCTTTGGCTATAGAAATACTTGCAGAAATAATAATTAATAATCCAAGAATAAAAGGAATAGAAGCCTATGATCAGTACATATCTAAAATAATGCTTTTTGCTGATGATATTTTATTAACCCTATCAAACTCCAGAGAGTCATTAGGAGAGCTAGAAGAAGTAATGGAGAAATTTCATAACATTTCAGGTCTACACTTTAATAGATCAAAATAAAAAAATATATTTTTAAATACTAAAAAAGAACTACAAGTTACAGATACAACCATCATAGGAAAACAAGAACTTACGCTAAATTATTTAGGAATATTGTTATGCAAAAATATAAATGAAATAATATTAATAGATTATAAAAAACATTATTGAAATAATAAAATATATATAGAAAAGTGGAACAAATTATATTAACTTTTGAAGACAGATTGCAATTAATATAAATGGTCTTATTGCGAAAAATACTATATGTAGCATTAGCAATACAGTTAATTCCCAAAAGATGCATTCTTAAAGAAATAAACTCATGCTTAATAAAATTGTATGGTATCTCAAAAAGAATAGAGTTGCTCTAACTCATCAAATTAGACCCTGGAAACAAGGAGGATTGAACTTCCCAGAAATTGAAACATATATAAAAGCATCTGTGTTTAAAACTACAATAGACTAGATAAACCCAAATTATTTTGCCAACTGGAAAGAATTAACAATGGCTATATTAACAAATTAATGTAATCTGTTAAAAAAATTTTAATAGTAGACAAATCAAACAAACCCTGGTACATACTATGCATAAGTATACAATATAATATAACAAAACCTTCTAAAACAACACTGATTAATCATTACATCAATTCCTTTAGGAAACTTATCAGTGCAAACATAGATCTAAAACTTTGGTTTGACCTTTTAACCCCATGTACCATCACTAAGAACTTTCCTCACAAAATATATAAGAAAACAATAACCTCCTGGGAACAAAATGGATTCTTATGCTGGTTTCAACATGTAAATAAATTAAATGTTTTAGATATGCATATAATAAAAAACTGCTTACAATATTCCAACACAGGACTGGTTAACCTTACAAAGCATTCTAATGTACACTCAAGATTTATGCAGATTAATTAATAATTCCTCATTTAAAGATATTCCAAATCTAATAAGTTTTCTCTATGAATTTATATATAATAGTTGTGAAAAGAAAAACCCCACTTCAAATCTATATAAAGAGTTAATAACATATAAAACAATTCCCAAACCATCATACTGGCAGTTTTTAACAAAAGGTCAGTCATTGCAGTTAACAGAAGAAATTAAAACTAACATTTTACTATCAGTTAATTACACCTCTAACACACAGTACTGGAAAATATTTAACTGGAAATACTTACATAGAGCATTTTTAACACCAGATAGAATTAAAAAGATCAGTACTACTACAAATGTTTTTTGCTGGAGGTGTGAAAAGTCAAATAAAGCAGACTGGATTCATATTTTTTATGAATGTAATAAAATTAAATCATATTGGAATGGAATCAATCATTTTTACAAGCTTTATTTAATTAATCCTTTACCTTAACTAAAGTATTGATAATTCTAAATGTAAATGAAAGTCCCTACCTGAATAAGACAAATATGTATTTGTTATGGACAATACTTGCTATATCTAGGAAATGCCTAAACAGAAGGTGGAATTCAAATGCACCCCTGACCTTGGAAGAATTCTACACTTTACTGATGACAACTGCATTGATGGAAATAAAAATCAAATAACTATGAATCTATCCTAGGCCATTGGTAAATAATCCTTGGAAGAAAGTTATATCTTTGTTGGACACTCTGCAATATTCAATATTGTATCTCTGATAACTGATCTGTTAATTCTATATTTAATAACATACAGTGTATATAACTGAAAGTCAGGCTATTGTAAATATTGTATATAGTTGTTTAAAATTATATTTAAAAATATTACGTAAATGATATTTTAATTGAAGATAAAAAAAATATTTGAGAAAAAAAAAAAGAAAAATCTTGATGACTGGATGGGAGATAGGAAATTCACCCCGGGGATCACTTTTGTAGCTCTGCTTGACAGGGGCACATGAAAATAATTTTATTGAGTGGCAAAAGCCAGGGTATCATTTTGCTAGGCTTATATAGGCCCTAGGGCCAATAGCCTCATACCCGTCTATGAACCTAAGTAGTAACTCTTCCTCAGTGTGTATAAAGCAAAGCAAATTTAAATACAAACCTCAGTCTGACACAGCCTAATTAGAGTACTAAATCAATTAATTAAAGACTAAAAGTTAAAGATACATGCAACCATTAGAACATGTAGTTAAAGGAGCTACCCCATCTGTAGGTTAAAAAATACAAAGAATATATAAAAAGTATATTGAATATTTAAAGCATTCTAAAAGCAATACAAGAGTGTGTTCATTTCAACATAATTTGTTTCTTTCTGAGAACTGGTTTTATGCTGACTGCTGTATTAAGTCCAGGATTTCAGTCAGCATTTAAATGTATATTCAACTCATATTCATATATTTCTAAGGAATTGTTTATATCACCCCCTCTTTCATATTTTTGACGAATATATGACTCTAAGTAGGAACTCTGGTTCTTCCCCATTCTCCATTACATGATGGGCTAATGCATTACTGGCAATTCTTCTTATCTCTGAGTTATGTTCTATAATCCTTTCTTTTAATTTCCTAGTACTTTTACCAACATAGAAGGCCGGGCATTTAATGCAGGTAGCTAAATAAACAATATTACAGGTATTACAGGTGGCATAACATTTAAATAGAAACTACTTATTGGTTCTTGGATGTTTAAATTCACATTCTTTATTGATAACATTGCAACAAATACAGTTATAATAATGGACGGTCCCTGGTTTCATAGTATGCCTAGTATACTTAGTAGATAAGTTTTTATAGCACAACTTTTATTTCAAATGTTTGCATCTCTTATATTCAAAAAAAGGTCTGTGTTCCACAATATTAGCCATTTCTTGCATAGCTATAAGAATTCCCCAGTTTTAAGATAGGATGTCTCCTATACCATGAAATCTCCTACCAGATGTTGTAACATAGCACATCAGAGAATTACTATTTCCATTATTATTACCCATAGTACTTGCACTGTTGGAACCAAAATATGGTTGTGCATCTATGTTCCTCTTATGAGTTATGTTATCCCTTATTTTCTGTAGAAAATAATTATTATACCCCTTACATTTAAATTCATCTAGCATAATGCTTAGCTCTTCATTGTATTTCCTATCATCTGTAGTCAACCTGCTGGTCCTTAAAAACTGGGTTTTAACAATTCCTTTAAAGGTATGTGAGGCATGCATACTATCTCTATGAGTATATTTATTTTTATATGCCTCCTTCCTATAAATATGTGTGTTAATTTGATTAAATTCATCTTTGACCAAACTAACATCCAAATTGTTGATCTTATCAATGGAGAATGTTCCTGAAAATTTAAAAAATTCCATCGTGCAGTTTAAGTATTCAATAAATTGTACTAACTGCGAACTTTCACCATCCTATAATAGAAGAATGCTATCCACAAACTGTTTGAAAAACTGTACTCTGTTCTTATCCTCTAAGGGTGCCTTATATATGTATTTTTCTTCCCATTTTGCTATTACAATATTTGCATATGCATTCATTATAGGTGTCCCCATATTGACACCATTTATTTGGTGATATATAGCCTCCTAGAACATTATTTAACATACATTATTATTTAGCACAATTTCAAGCAGAGTATAATGTGTTTCTATATCCCTACTATGCATATCCGTATGTTGGCATAAGAATTCATGTATTGTCTTAATAGCAAATTCTATAGGAATAACTGTAAAAAGAGATTTAATATCCAGAGTAGCAAACAAATAATCTGAGTCCTTATAGGAGTGGTAGCACGCAGATAGTTGGCATAAAAAATCCCTAGTATCTTGTATATAGCTTTTTACTTTATACAAAAATTTGCTAAATACACACTGTAGTTATCTTGATATATAGGCTCTGTGATCCATCCAGATCCAGAGACAATAGGCCTCATGGCACGATTACACAAGCCTTTATGTATTTTCGACAAGCCATAGATAATAGGAATTCTTGGGAAAGAACGTTAAAATAATTAAAAAGTTCAGTGCCAATATCATTATTTAGCTGCAGCTCATAAATACTCATATTAATGCTACTAATCATTCTAGAAGTTTCAACAGCATTAATCTCAACAAAAGCAGTGTCATCATTAAACAAATCCATTATCAGTCGAACATACTCATTAAAATTAAGAATGACCGTAGCACCCCCCTTATCCGCCTGTTTGATCACTATTTCAGTATTATTTTCCAATTTTTTCAAAGCCTCATATTTATTTGAAGTCAAATTATAATATTTACATTCATTTTTACTAGCATATAATGCCCAAATGTCTCTCTCACACATTTCAGAAAAGGCATTGAGTGTAGGAGAATTAACAGGAATAAATAAACTTGATTTATTACATACCAGTCTTGAAGATGTATCAGAATTCTTGAAAATAATTTTCAAATAAATATTACTTACAAATAATTTCAAATCTGTAATGGCATCCATCATAGTGTCACTGTTACTCCATATAAATTGCAGTCCCTTGTTAAGCAAACTAACATCATCCTCATATAGTTCAACGTTAGATATGTTCACAACCAACAAACCAGTTAGTTGCTCTGACTGTTTTTCTTTTTCTTGTGAGTTACTGGAACCCTTTCTCTTTTTCGACTGTCTGAGCGGCCTCTCATTCCATCTTTCTTCTATGTTGCAAGCACTTCTGGTAGTTTCAATTGTATCGGCCTCAGCATATTTGGAAAAACCTCCTGCTGCTGGATTAAAACATTTGATGGCCCAGGATGGGGTTCCACAGTAACGGAGCCAGTCGGAATGCACTGCACAGCCAATTCATTCACATTCACATTCTTAGCAGTTTGTTCTACAATCATGGTCTCATTTACAGATTCATTAACTATAAATGAATCGAATGTATCCAATGACCATGATGGTGTGAATACAGGAGTACCCCCTTGTTTTAACATCAATCTTAGAGTGTTCCCTCAGCAAAGAAAAAAACATTAATATTCCTATAATCATTCAGGTTGCATTTTAATTTACGCTCCTTTAATGACATTAACTTTTTCTCAAAATCAGATAGGCACTCCAGCATGTAACTAAATAATGAAACATTGCCCTTATAAGCAGGGTTGCCAACCAGTTCACTTTCTAGTTTTATGTTAGAAACTCCTTGTGTTCTGTCTGAAGTGTGATTCTCAAACAATCTAGAAATATATCACTGATTGATAAGTATATTTCTTGGCATTGTAACCTTTCAGAGTTCTGCATTGTCTTAATTTTGACTGACTGAATTATTTTTTTTTTGCCTGACTGAATTATTTTGTATATTTTCTGGCATTGTTTTCTGTTTCTCAGCTGACCTGAAACTGCTTTCCCTCCCCCTCACCCTAGACTTATTTTTTTGCCTGACTGAATTATTTTATATATTTTCTGGCATTGTTTTCTGTTTCTCATTTGTCCTGAAACTGTTTTTCCCTCTCTCCCACCCTATTCTTGTGGTGTTGTTATAGTTGGTGGCTTTGCAGTTGCCCAGCCCTACTGTAAATTTGATCTGGGATACCCTCCCAGTCTAGTGTTCACTCTACTTAATACAGAGAGAATATTTGGAGAAGGCCAAATCACTTAGGTTATTATCCTTGAATTATCTTCTGCTCCTCCTTCCTCTCTCCTTGCACTTTACTAACAAAAAATTGCACTTTATTCATCTGTTTTGACTGTATTTGTGTTTCTTCCTACTTTATCACTTTATTTTGCTTTTGCCTTTTCTTAAAATTACTCAATTGTATTTATTCTGCTGCATATATTACTGCTTGGTAGTAGCCTGATTATATTGTAACTGTTATTCTAAGCCTTTTGCTTTAAGCACTTGGGCTTCAGACCAGTTGCTTTACATTAAGAAGGTCTGTGGTCTGCACTGTTGTGGCAGGACAGATAGCTTACACACTTTTAAGTTGGAATTGCTGATTGAAGGCTTAGTGTCTGTTATTCCAAAAGTGTATTATTTCTGGTTTAAGCACTTGGGCTTCCCACCAGTTATTTTACATTAAGAAGGTTTGTGGTCTGCACTGTTGTGGGAGGAGAGGCTAGATTCTGCCTTTCTGAGCTGGGAATTTCTGCTTAAAGGCTTATTGTGCCTGCTTATTTGAACTGTTTATTTCTGAAATTGGTGAACCTTGTTTGCTGTAACATAGACTAGATTCAGGACTGCTGAATCTAGCTTAGATTGTATAACTTGAGCACTAATCCAGGCTATATTTTTTTTTGGAGAAGGTTCCCCTGCACCCTAGTGACAGGAGTGTGCAGTTAGAACTTGTCTGATTGAAGACTGCTGGTACAGGGATCAGTTTCGAGCTTTTTTACTGGTTAATTGGATAATTTGTTTAAATCAGTTTGCTCATTTTCTATTGTTATATAAAATAAATTGCACTTTATTCATCTGCTTTTACTGTATTTGTGCTTCTTCCTACTTTATTACTTTATTTTGCTTTTGCTGCCTGGTCTTAAAAGTACTTAATTGTATTTATTCTGCTTGTTAGTAGCCTGATTAAACTGTAACTGTTATTCTAAGCCTTTGGTTTAAGCACTTAGGCTTCAGACCAGTTGTTTTACATTAAAAAGGTTTGTGGTCTGCACTGTTGTGGCAGGACAGGTAGCTTACATCCTTCTAAGTTGGGAGTTGCTGATTGAAGGCTTACTGTCTGTTTTTCTAAAAGTGTGTTAGTTCTGGTTTAGGTACTTGGGCTTCGGGCCAGTTATTTTACATTAAGAAGATGTGGTCTGCACTCTTGTGGGAGGAGAGGGTAGATTCTGCCTTCTGAACTGGGAGTTTCTGGTTAAAGGTTTATTGTGCCTGTTTATTTAAACTTTTTCTTTCTGAAATTGGTACACCTTGTTTGCTGTAGCATAAACTAGATTCATACCTGCTGAATTTAGCTTTGTTTGTATAACTTGAGCACTAATTCAGGCCATCTTTTTTGGAGAAGGTTCCCCTGCACCCTAGTGGCAGGAGTGTGCAGTTAGAACTTGTCTGATCAAAGACTGCTGGAACGGGGCTCAGATTTTAGCTTTTTATTGGTTAATTGGTTAATTTGTTTAAATCAGTTTGCTCATTTGCTACAGTTATATTTTAAAAAATTATATATATGCACTTTATGCATCGCTGCTTAGCTAGGGTTAAACTATTCTCAGTGCCATAAAAACTGCTATTCAAATTTTCCCTTAGAACTAGCCAGTTGTTTTAGTTTTTGCACTCAAATCTGTTTTTTTTTAGCTCAGCACTTGTTCAAAACTCATTGTAAACACTAAATAAGCTACAAATTACTACAACACTCAACTTTCCTCACTTGTCTAGAGGAAATCAGTTTTTAGTGCTTACTAAATAAGCACCTTTCCAGGCATGTCTATGGGTCAGCTCCCAGTGTTTCTCCTGTCTACCTGATGACTCTGGGCATCCTGGGGCAATGCAGCAATTGCCTCATGTACACAGACAACCCTCTCCTCCTACCACTCAACACTACAACTTGAGAGATGCATTTATATAGCCAAACTGGAAGCAAAGACCTCTTTACCCAAGACTGGACTAGACAGTCAAGAGGAGAAGGTAAACACTTGCACCACACCAGACTCGTCACATAGTCCCTCAAAACTTACACCACCAAAGCACACACATAGAAACACAAAACACACACCTACATTTGCGGAGGCTCTCAATAAAAATCTGCTCAAGCAACAGCGACCTCTAAAGCAGAAATGCAAGCAACCTCCAGGCCCCAACACAACCCAAATGACACACAGCCCACAAACTCAGTGTGCCACTCAACCACAACCCATAAGGCATAACAACGTACCCAACACTCTAGTCATATGTGACTCTATAGTCAGGCACACTGATGTTCCACTGACCAGGCTAACAAGGAGAAAGTTACTGCCAGCTGCCTGTCAGGTGCCAGGATCCACCAAATAATGCTCACACTCAGTTCACTTCACAAGTACAAATATGACCCTGTCATGTTGGTGTGAATGACTTGAGACATACCTCCCTGGACTACATGAAAAATGACTTGGAGGAGGTCTCCGATCTTGTAGCCCAGGCAGGTATGACCCTAGCCTTGAGTAGCATCCTGCCATCCCCCAGAATGATACCACAGTACAAGGACAACAACAATTGGCTAAGCTTCTCTGGTGTCAATCTAAAGGGATCCAGTATTTGTCTGCTTGGGATGACATGATCGACAGGCCACAATGCTTTGCCAGAGATGGCCTGCACCTGTTCCCTTTGGATTCTGGATACTGGCTAAGGCTCTTGCCACCCCTATATTAACTTTTTTAGGCAAGGTTCAAATGACAAATTAACCACCATAACAGGTAAAAGCAAGCAAAATTTGAGGGTAATGCTACTCAACGCTAGAAGTCTAAACCTCAAAATGCACTCACTCAAGGCACACCTTAAAATGGAGAACATCGACAATTGTGCAGTGACAGACACCTGGTTCAAGGCTCCAGAGAGCACCCCTGCATTATCAGGATATAATTTATACCACACCTTTCAGCCATCTAACCTGGACCAAAACACTAAAGGCATAGGTGTGTCCATATTCATTAAAGGTATCCACACCTCCAGGCTAGTTGCTCAGCATAATGCATACGAGATTATTCAAGTGCAACTAACTCCGAGCAAGACAGCAATCCAAATTGTAGCTTGCTACAGATCACCCACCATGCCCCAGGATTGCCACTCCTCATTACTTAATACACTGGAAAATATTAGGGTACAACCCAACACCTTAATAATGGGTGAGTTCAACTATCCCACCATTAACTGGGAAAACTTCTCATGTACCAACTCTTTTGCTCAACATTTTCTGAAATTCATACATTCCAATGCGTTGGATCAACTCATCCACATCCCCACCAGGGTGAGCAATATCCTAGACCTGGACATTACTAACATGGACGACCGGTGTTTCACACCAGAGGTCACTTCCTCATTGGTCAGATCCAGCCACAAGCTAATCAACCTAGACATCCACACCCTGCCCCCACCCCCATTAGGGAAACCACCATTAAAAATTTCTCCAAAGTCAACTTCACGCTTCTTAAGACAAAAGTTGCAAACTTCAGGAAACCTATGCAGACGGACAATAGAGGTATGACTGTTGAATCCTACACAAATGCACTTTATAAGCAATTACATGAGTGCATGGATTGTGCTATCCCTAACAGAACCAACATGCTATCCTCCAAAAAAAGGAAGCCAATCTGGTGTTTCCCTGCCATAAACAAACTCTACAAAAGAAGAAAGAAACTATTGCAAAAAAGAGTAAAATCCATGATTGGAGGAACTCCCTGGTCAGCCTCAGTAAGAAGCCTAGATCCCTCATAAAATCTTCCAAAGATAATTACGAAAACAAAATCACCACTGATTCTAAAGAAAACCACAAAGCAGTCTATATATATGTCAAGAATCTCAGTGGCTACACTCAGATCTGCTCTGAGTTACAGCACAATGGCACTAAATATACAGAACCAACTGATATTGCCAACATCCTGGCAGATAGGTTCAGTGCTAACTTTACCCCCTCACCCACTAAAGGCGCCATCTCTGTACCGGAAGAATGCAAACCTCCTGTAATCATGGCTGCACAGGTAAAAAAACACACTTCCCAAACCCAAAAACACAGCATCCATGGGACCTGACAACATCCCAGGCTGCATTTTCCATGAACTACAGAACAAACTAGCACCCTACCTAAGTGCCATGTTAAATCATAGCCTCATCTCAGGCTTTGTGCCCACTTAATGATGCACAGCGACGGTTATCCCACTCCACAAACGGGGTGCCACCACTGACCCTGGGAACTAACACCCCATTAGCGAGCCTGGTCTGCAAGGCCATGTAACGTATCATCATGGAACTTATAAACAAAGACAATGATAATCTACAAACTCTGGACCCTACCCAGTTCGGGTTTGCAAAAGGTAGATCATGTCTGCTAAATCTGATATACTTCTTTGAAGCAGTCACCAAAGCCGTAGATGAGGGTAAGGTGGTTCACCATCTATCGAGATCTTGCCAAGACTTTCAACACCATACCCCACTATGGAATTATAGATAAACTCACTAAACTAGGTAAAAATCCCTATGTTACAAGATGGGTCGCCAACTGGCTCACTGACAGAACCCACACTGTGAAAGTAGCAGACTCCTAATCTTACTTCAGACCAGTGACAAGTGGAGTACCACAGGGTTCAGTCCTGGGTCCTCTCCTGTTTGGTATCTACTTCTCTGAAGTACAGGCTAACACAGAAGGTCTTTGGCTAACGAAGTTCACAGATGACTGCACACTAGGAGCCATAATCGAAACTCCTAACGATGTTGACATCTTACAAAAGTGCCTCTCTGAGACATATGGCTGGTGTCATACCATGGCCTCAAGCTCAATGCCAAAAAGTGCATTGTCATTACCTTTGGTAAAAACTCTATAGCCATGAACTACCACATAGGCGGTAGTCTACTTAACACCAAAAATATGATAACAGGCTCTGCTCAACAGTGGTACAGGAAAGCCAGGGTACCTTTTTGGCTGGGCTTGTATAGGCCCCAGGGCCGATAGCCTAGCACCTTCCTATGAACCTATGAACAGACCTTGGGACACAGGTGGACAGTAGTTTCTCCTTTGATAATCACATCACCACAGTAGTCAGGAAATCCTTCTACATGGCACACCTATCACAAAAGGTTTCTCACCCAGGAAAAAAGAGGTCATTGTTCCCCTTTACTCATCAATCTTTAGACCCATTATAGAGTACAATGCCCCTTTTGGTATGTACCTCACAAGACATCTACAACAACTAGAAAGGCCGCAGAAATGCCTCACAAAGAGAATTACCAACCTCAAACAGATGCCCTATGCAGACCGTCTCAAAAAACTCCTGCTTTACTCCATTGCATATCGCCTACTCAGAGGCGATCTCTGCCTAACATACAAAGCTATGTTAAACCCAGAGCTGTTGGACATGCTCCACTTAAAGAAATCCCAATCCCTTTGAGCTACACTCCCTAGGGATCTAAACCTTGTCACCACAATAAACAGAACATGCTGGAGAGATATATTCCTGTCCCAGAGACTTCCCATACTCTGGAACAAACTACCTATCTATATCAAACAAAGATCCTCATTAGCACTCTTCAAGAAAAATCTTGATGATTGGATGTGAAATAAAAAATTCACCCCGGGGATAACTTCTGTGGCTCTGCTCAACAGGGGCACAGAAAATTATTTTCTTGGGTGGCAAATGCCAGGGTACTTTTTTGGCTAGGCTTATATAGGCCCTACGGCCAATAGCCTAGTACCTACCTATGAACCTATGATGCCATCCTGCAGGTTTAGCTCAGTATTAAAGAAATAATCATTCATTAGTTTCATATAATCACTGCTTAATTTTAAATTCAACTCTTGCCCTTTACAAGGTACTGATTTCTGTACGAATGCATTTTCAAAATATATAGCCCATGTGGTGTTATACCTAGTTCTAAATAGGCAGAGAAGCTAAGTGTTTGCCACTGCTATTTTTTAAAAGTTTGTACGAGCTTCTCAAGTTTCTGCAGCTGCTGCCTAAATATCTGATATTCCTTTTTTTTTCAATAATAAATCTTTATTGTTTTATCATTTTCAATACAAATTCCAAACAAATACAAGATTGAAAATAAAAACCAACTAATGTATCTAACAATAACACCATAACATATATACAATATTTACATGAATGCTTCCACCTGCAACACAAGTGTATACAAAAAGATATAAAAATAATTGAGATTAGTTCAAGTATTACACAATTTGTTGTTAGAAAGTTCTCTCACAGAGTATAAATAACTCATAATAGATTTAGGTTTAAAATATTATGCTAATATGATATTAAACACTTGTTCCCAGATTTTCGGGTTATTGATATTTTTATTGTGTTGATGTAAAAGTAATTTGTGGGCTAATATATGTCTCATAGCTAGAATTTTAAAGTTATCCCATGAAGTTTGGGATGGGTTTAACCAATTAGTAGCTATATATAGTTTCATTAATAAGAAGATATTAATAATTATGATACTTTGTGATCTAGAAAGTTCTTTTGGAGGGACATGCAAAATCATAAATTTCCATGAAAGTGTTGTACTTTGATAACCCATCTTTTGAAGTTGTATTTTTAAAGAGTTCCAAAGTTTATAAATGCATTTGTAGCTCCAGAACGTATGAAGAAGATCAGCAGGTTGGTCTTTACAGAATGGACAATCTGAGGAGTTTTAGAATTGAATTTATGCAGGCTAAGGCATGTATAATACACATTATTCCATATCATAAGCTGAGTATACATCAACTTTTGAAGAGAGATAGATTTTGTTGTCAAATCTATTGCTTTTATTATTTGACTTTCTTCTATCAGTGGGATTTTCTCTTTCCAATATTTCGATAAAAGAACCTTATCCTGAAATGTAAACTCTTTTATTAATTTATTTGATATGGTTATAAATTTAACATCTTGTTGAAGGGCTTGCCACAAATTTGAGCATTTGGTTAAATCCTCATCTCTGAGTTTAAAATTCTTAAAGTAGCATATAGAGAGTTCCCTAATTTTTCTCAATATAACTAGATAATTTTTAGGTAAGTTTAATTCTTGTCTTATTTGATTAGCTGAAAATTTGAGATATACGTAAATGTCAATTAAAGTTAAATTAACTATTAATGGGAAATTTTTAAGATCTATTAATTGATTATTTAATCTCAAATTAGTGTTCCTATGAAAGGGTTGAAAAACCATCATATGTTGAGCAAGATCTAATGATTGAAATATTTTTTTATAGATGTTATATATACTTTAATGTGGTCCATTATCCCATATAATTTCAGCTTATCTTTTCCTAGAAAGGGTAATGCTTTAGGATTAATACTCAAATGTAATATATGTTTATAATTCAAGATTACCCATGTTGGTGCCCACTTAGTGCTACATACATCATAATTAGCAATTCTTAGGAGTCTATTAGAGTTTATTATTAAATAGTAAATTTCAAAATTTGATAAATCCAATCCCCCTCTATTTTTTGGTGTCATTAATTTATCATACGATATCCTTGTTTTCCTTGGCTCCCAAATAAATTTAGCCAATTCTTTATGAATCTGTTTAAAAAATTTCTTCGAAATTGCTACTTGAGCAGATCTAAAAATATATAATAATCTTGGTAATATATTCATTTTAATAATTGAGACCTTCACCAATACTGGTAATCTTAAATTATTCCGTCTCCCAAAGTCAGATATTATTTGATCCCAAACTGTTTTAATGTTAATAGTATAAAAATCTTTATCACCTGTAGAGAAAACAATACCCAAGTATTTAATATTATCTTTGAACATTACCTGTCCTACCAGTGGCAAAAACAAGAAAGGTTTGGGAGTTCTTAAGGGGAAAATATTTGTTTTTTTAAGATTAATTTTATAATTACATATTTCTGCAAAGTCATCCACTGCTTTTAATAATTTTTTAGTGTCTGAAATTGGAGTTGTACAATATATATTGACATCATCCGCAAACGCCGCCATTGATATTTTTGTTCCATAAATTATTTGGGCATTATGGTATACCTTCTGTTTAATATATAAGAATAAGGGTTCCAGATATATATTAAATAATAATGGGGACAACAGACAACCCTGACGTGTTCCATTTTTAATCTGTATTCTTTTAGAGAACATTTTATTAATGTATAAAGTTGTATAAGGATTGCTATATAAGATTTTTAACACTCAAACAAATTCTTGGGATATATTAAAATACGGTAGAGTATCCAACAAAAAACTTATGTCAACCCTGTCAAAAGCCTTCTGTACATCAATAATAAGCACATAAATATTAAGATTTTTATGTTTAGCATAAGCTATTAGAGTATGAAGTGTAAGTGTATTGTCACTAGTTTGTCTAGTTGCCATAAAACCGGCTTGTTCCTTAGATATTATTTTATTCATTATTTTTTTTAATCTACTGGCTAGAATAGAGGTCAACATTTTCATATCTACATTTATTAATGATATTGGTCTATAATTGTCAAGGTTTTGGGGGTCAGAATTAACTTTAGGTATAAGAATAGTTCTTGAGGCATTAAAATGAGGATCATTTATTTTATTCTTAATTATATAGTTAAATACACGTGAGAGTATTTTACCAAAAATATCATCAAAAACTTTATAAAATTCCACCATCAAACCATCAGGACCCGGTGCTTTATGTGATTTCATATGTTTAATTATATATATTTAACCAAATCCTTCTGCATATTGTCATCTATTTTCGGAAAATTGTTTGTAAGAAATCGTCATTGGTCCTATGTGAGGGTAGATCTTTTTGGTCACCATATATATTCGTATATATCTGTTCGAAAATATTAATAATATCTTCTGTTTTAGAGTAAATTGTATTCTTAAATTGTATTTCCGAAATTTGTGCTGCTGTTCTCGATTGATTAATAATTCTAGCTAATGCCCTTGATGGTGTTTGAACATGGTTGGCATACCTCGCAAACATTCTATGTTCCTGAAATGTCAATCTACTATTTTGAATTAAGAAGAGGTCTTTTTGGCATTTAAGTAATTCCATTTCTGTTTGAGTATTATAATTTTGAATCAATTCTTGGTCAAGTGTCTTAATTTTAGCTTCCAATTCCTGAATATCTCTAATCTGTACTTTTTTATAATATGAAGCTTTTTGCAAAAAGATCCCTCTTACTTGTGCTTTAACTGTCACCATTCGATATCAGGTGTATGTTGTTGTTTCTCTAATCTAGCCAATAGGTCTTTGAGGTAATCTGTAATTTCATGTATTATTTCCTCTTTATTTAACAGATTTGGGTTAAGAGACCAATTATAACCTCTTTGCCGCATGGTATCTCTAGGTTCTTTAGCAAAACTTAATGAGATTTTTGAGTGGTCTGATAAATAACGTGCATGTATAGAGACTAAAGGTTCAAATTAATCATTGTTGCTGAAATAAAAAAAAAATCCAATCTGGACCACATTTTATGACATATTGAATAAAAAGTATAATTGTTTGTATTACCAGTGTTATTTAAATATTTAAAGGGGTCATATAATTGGAAATCTTCCTTTATATCACTTATTGCTATTACTGCTTGTTTATTAAATGCTGTTTGTGGACAAGATCTATCCAACTTTGGATTTTGATAAGAGTTCCAGTCCCCTCCAATAATTATATAATATTTATCATATTGTGACAAAATCGGATAAAGTGATGCTATGAACAGTTGTTGATTATTGCAAGGTGCATAAACATTTAAAAGTAAAATAGGTTTATCAAGTCGAGTAGAAGAAATAATAACATAACACCATCTTCCTTCTTTATCTGATTTAGAGTCTAAAATCTTCTCTTGATATTGATTTTTAATAAGTATAGCTACCCCAGCACTATTAGTTTTACCTTCTGAGGCTACAATTTCTCTAATCCATTTCCTTTTCTTAATGTCAGCCCATTGGTCATTAGTTAAATGTGTTTCTTGAAGAAGTATAAACGACGCCCTAGCCTGCAATAATAAATGTAAAAATAACTTTCTTTTCTTTAAGTTCTGGAGCCCTTTTATGTTCCATGAGTCTATTTCCCACATTTAATGAGTTATTTTGTATAATAGAGGTTTAAAGGGAAAAACATAATATAAAGTCAAAGTGAGTTTAAAGACATATGTAATTTGGAAGCATTCTTGACATCCCATCCTATACCAGTGCCTACCCACTCTATCCCCGGACCAGGACATATATAGGTCTTGTATAACGTAAAAAACTGAAAGGGTCAAAAAAGTAAACATGTGTAATGTCATCAGGTTACAACAACTCAAAAACTTCCCATAGATAGGACCTATATAAACTAATTTTACTTCTACAAAGTCTAATCTAAACATTCCCTACCAAACACTACTGTGCATCTACATCTCTTTTGTTAACTGTTATTTAAGTAAATCATACTGAAGATATAACATTAACATAAACTTTCAGTCATTTTGATTAGCTAGCTGTATATAAACAACATGAATCAAATAAGATAATCAACAATTGTCATTCTGAAAAATAAGAGTCCAACATAGGGACAACATTGTTCTCTATCATATATGTATCAAATGAAGAGAGAGAAAAAAAAAAAAAAAACACGTCTTATTCATACTGTATTGTAACCCTATATAAAAAGAGGTACAAACATAAAAACAGAAAATTAATTAACTTTCCTAATGAATATGTTAGGTCCTTCATTATTTATATACTTCAGGTCAGCTCTATCTCCTAATATTATTAAATGATGTTTAACTAGTGTAGTATATAGCTATGTCACATCTAATTAATAATATATGAGTTTAATTATATGTTCTATTTATATAGAATGTTAATTGTAATTTCTATATATGTATCCCTCACTAACATTAAAAAAACTCAACATGTCCTTTCAGATTAGTTCTGAAATAGTAAACCAATACCTACTTATTTTAAAAAAACAAAAAAAAGGAAAAGAAAAAAAGAAAAGAAAAAGAAAGAAACAAATATTCCCTGTACCCCAATTATTTATTATATACTACAAGACATTTTTTGTTATAAGAAAAGCAAGTATAATCAAATGTTCCTGTATGCTTAAATTGCTGTAAAACATAATCTTTTAATGTTAATCATACTTTCCAATGCTTTTAACAGTTCACTTCGGATTTCCAAGCCTGGAAACCTTACAGAACGCTCGCGATGGGGGATAGTTAATGCAGATGGACTTCCGGAAGCACCACAGTAAAATCCTTCCCCTCAGCAGCATCCAAGGCATTTCCTGTCTCCTCGTCGATGTAAACACTTCGTGAAAGTCATAAAACTTCGGAAAACAGACGCAGATTACCAGGATCAACAAAACAAAGCCCTTATCTATTCCAAAAGAAGCCTAAAGCATTTAAAATTAAAACAAAGGATTACCAAGACCTTGAGCCATAGCAACAAATGAATCCGACCTCGGACAGCATGTTAGTCTCAATGGAAAGCCAGATCAAGTCTCAGAAGCAGGTAAACACTTAAAAACTTTCAAAAAGACAATGTTTGCCTCATTTTTCATTGAAACAGAGTATTTAGACCCATCTATTGTAAATATTAACATATTAGGATATTTCATTTGAAATTTAATATGTTTATCAATAAGAAACTTACAGTATGGAGATAAAGACTGTCTAGCTTGTCTGACTTGTAAGGGCAAATCCTGTGCCAGAGAAATTCTATTATTATTCCACATAATATGTCCACCACTTTTTTGCTGTTATAAGGATTTTGCTGACATCTTGGTAATTAAGTATTTTAACATACACAGGTCTTGGGCTATTCGATGCTTGTGATTCTCTCAACGCTCTATGTGCCCTATCTATGATTATTTGTTTTACCATGTCAGAGTCATTAAGAAGCACTGTAAGTATTTGTGTTATAGATGGGATTAACTCATTATACTGTATGGATTCTGGAATTCCTCTAATAATTATATTGTTTCTCCTGGATCTTGCTTCTAAATCAGTAATCTTTGTTTGAATAGTCAGAATGTCCAGATCATGTGTATCTGATTTTTTTGCAAGTAAAGTTAGTTTATCTTCATTTTCTGATATACGAGCTTCAGTCTTGTCCATTCTTTCAAGAATTTGGGTGCAGGAAATTCCAAATGTTTGTATGTGGGTAGTAAGTTCTTTCAGAGCTTCTTGAATGGGTAACAGAGCAGTCTTGATGTCTTCCATGCTTAACACTTGATCAGCTTTAGTTTTAATCCCTGGCATTTGTTGTTCCTGTTGCTTTATAACTTTTTGTCTTTTGGAAATTACATCTTTCTCCGGTGACTGTAGTTCTGAAAGTTTTGTTTTAGTAGTAGTTGTGTCCATATGTTTTTCCTCTTTCGACATTTTATCTCAGTACAGATACTTAAAGTGTAAAGAGCAAATGGTTTCTTTGTTTGATTCTATCTTCACAGCCAGCTAATCTACTATAATCCTGTTAAATATCGTCTTATTCTTCAGTTTTTTCTCTTCCTGCAGGATAGTTGAGTGAAGTTATAATTATTTTTTCGAAGATTTGTTGTTAAAAAGTTCTTGGTATCACTTCAGGGTTTAGATTTTCTCAGGTTATATGAAGAGCTGCAGTTCAGCAGTGTTCACAGAATGGCAGCCATCTTTGAATTCAAATATCTGATATTCCTGATTCATTGTTTGTAGTGGCTCCATTGTATTATCAGTACTCCGTTTAAGCAGTGGGTTTCAATTCACTTTCAGCAATTGTTGCAATCAAAAATTAGCAGACAATAGATTATTATTGGTAGGATTACTGTTCATAAAACTAGACTGTGTCATGGTATACTCACGCTGTGCCCAAGCTGGTATAGGAAAAAAGTAAAAGAAAATCAAACAAACCAAACCAGCACTATGGCGAACCACATAGTAGAACTAGTAGTACACGCAAGCAAACAAACTCCAAAAAGTGGACACGCAGAGAGTTCCAATAAAATAAACCACAATTTATTGCAACAATCCACAAAGCTTTTGAGTAGTAACTCTTCCTCAGTGTGTATAAATTGCCAGTAATGCATATAAAAGATGTGAAAATTTGAAACAAAAGTTGTGCTATAAAGATCTATCTACCAAGTCTACTAGGCATAATATGAAACCAGGGACTGTCCCTTGTTATAACTGTATTTGTTGTAATGTTATCAATAAAGAATGTGAATTTACACATCCAAAAACCAGTAAGAAGTTTTTGTTTAAATGTCATGGCACCTGTAATACATGTAATATTGTTTATTTAATGACCTGCATTAAATGCCCGGCCTTCTATGTTGATAAAAGTACTAGGAAATTAAAAGAAAGGATTATAGAACATAATTCAGAGGGCTGGCTGTGGTGGTGCAGTGGTTAACATTGCTGCCTCACAGCAAGAGGTTCACTTGTTTTATCCTTGGCTGGGTTGCCTTCTGTGCGGAGTCTGCATGTCCTCCCTGTGGTCACATGGGTTTCCTCCGGGTGCTCCAGTCCGCTCCCACATCCCAAGAACATGCTGTAGATGGACTGGACACTCTAAATTGTTCCTTAGGCATGAGTCTGTGCATGTGTGTGACTTCTGTGGAAGGTTGGGCACAAGGCTGGCAACCTGACACTGTAAAAAATCTCCACTGCCAATCATAGCCAGACAGGTGATCCACTGTGGTGACCCCTAACCAGAAAAAGCTGGAAGAAGAAGATAAAACATAATTCAGAGATAAGAAGAAGAATTGCCAGCAATGCACTAGCCCAACATGTAATGGAGAATGGGGAAGATCATGAGTTCCTACTTAGAGCCATAGATATTCGTCAAAAACATAAGCAAGGAAGTAATATAAACAATTTCTTAGAACTATGTGACTATGAGTGGATTATACGTTTAAATGCTGACCGAAATCCTGGACTTAATACAGCAGTCAGCATAAAACCAGTTCTAAGAACGAAGCAAATGATGTTGAAATGAACATACTCTTGTATTGTTTTTTAGAATGTTTTAAATATTCAATATACTTCTTATATATTGTTTGTATTTTTTAACCTACAGACGGGGTAGCTCCTTTAACTGCATGTTCTAATGATTGCATTTATCTTTAATTTTTAGTCTTTAATTAATTGATTTAGTACTCTGATTGGGCTGTGTCAGACTGAAGTTTGTATTTAAATCTGCTTTTACGATTGCTTTATACACAATGAGGAAGAGTTACTACTCAAAAAAGTTTTATGGATTGTTACAATAAATCATGGTTTATTTTATTTGAACTCTCTGCGAGTCCGCATTTTGGAGTTTGTTTACTTGCGTGTACTACTAGTTCTTCTATGCGGTTCACCATAGTGCAGGTTTGGTTTGTTTGATTAACTGATCTAGAACAGACAGTCTATTTATCACAAGAAAATAACTTATCCTAAAATGCTGTCAGACATGCTTGACTGAGGGTGGCACTCTTTGGTCCAGAAATAGATTGGGACATCAGACATTAGAGGTTTAACAGTGGATGACTAAGGAACAAAGAGCTAATGGAATAGTTTCAACAAGTGATCTTGGAATCAATGGCCAAGCAGGAGTGAAAAGAGGAGAGTGAAGAATCCTCTAGGGATAAGTGAAAGAATATTTTAAGGTTACACATTCATGGAGAAAAGAGAACTAGCAAGAAGTAGTAGGGCCTTTTATAACACTATGTTATGCAGAATTGAGGTGCTTCATTGTGAAAAAGGAACTTTATGCAAACAAGAAAATAGGAAATTGAGATAGAGTTACAGTGAAATCTGTCTGCACAGCAAAGACTAAGGAGAGTGCAGATACCTTTTTGATAGAATTATTTTGAGAATGCACAAAACAGCAAAAAATATTACCTTTTATTGCACTATTATTTGCAATGGAAGCAAACAGAAGAATGAGTATGATGACCATGAAACAAAGACATTGCCAACCTTCAAACACAGGACCCCACCCAGTTTGGGTTAGTGAAAGGCTGATTTTGTCTTCTGAACCTGATTGACTTCTTCAAATCAGTCTCCAGAGCTGTGGACGATGGTAAGGTGGTCCAAACAGCCTATCTGGACCTTGCCAAGGCCTTTGACACCATCTTCCACTCTGGAATCATAGATAAACTTACTAAGATGGGCATTAATCCCTACATCACTCGATGGGTTGCCAACTGGCTTATTGACAGAACCCACACTGTAAAACTAGATGACTCCAAATCCAGCTCTAGACAAGTGACAAGTGGAGTACCTCAGGGTTCAGTCCTGGGACTGCTCTTGTTTGGCATCTACTTCTCTGACGTACAGGCCAACACTAAGGGACTCTGGCTAACAAAGTTCGCAGATGATTGCAAACTGGAAGCCATTATTGAATCCCCAAATGATGTGGATATTCTATGAAAGGGCCTTACAGAAACAGATGCTTGGTGCCAGAGCCATGAGCTCAAGCTCAATGCCAAAAAATGTATAGTTATCTCCTTTGGGAAAAATATGTACCCATGAATTACCACACAGGTGGCAGTACACTAAACACAAAGTGTGATAAGAGACTTAGGGACACAGGTGGACAGTGGTCTCACCTTTGATAACCACATCGCCACAACAGTCAGGAAATCCTTCTATGTGGCACACCTCATCACTAAGGGATTTTCATCTAGAAAAAAGAAGGTCATTGTCCCAATGTACTCATCCCTCATTAGACCCATTATAGAATAAAATGCCCCATTTGGTATGTACCTCTCAAGACATCTGCAACAACTGGAAAGGCCACAGAAATACCTCACTAAAAGAATCACAGGCCTAAAGCAGATGCCCTATGCTGACCGTCTAAAAAAAACTCCAGCTATACTCTGTCACATGTCGTCTACTCAGAGGCAATCTCTGCTTAACATACAAGACCATATCAAACCCAGAGCTGTTGGACATGCTACACTTAAAGAAATCCCAGTCCCTCAGAGCCACATGCTCCAAGGATCTAAACCTTGTCATCACAATGAAAAAAACATGCTGGAGGGATAGATTCCTGACCCATTGACTCCCCAGACTCTGGAATAGACTGCCCATACATGTCAAGCAGAGCGCCTCTTTGTCCCTCTTCAAAAGGAACCTTGACAATTGGATGGGAGATAGGAAATTCACCCCAGGGATCACATCAGTCACCCTGCTAGACAGGGGTCCAGGTAAGTAAATATTGTGGGAAGAAATAGCCATGGAATTGTTATGGCTAGGCTTGTAATAGGCCCTAGGCCTGATAGCCTAGTACCAACCCATGAACCTATGAAGATAAGAGATTCAATATCCAGTGTGATATGTAGGAAGCCGATAGCTACAGCAAAGATATTTGCAGAGTAATATACAAACAATTGTACCAACCACAGAGAAATAACTTTGGTACATCTGTTAAGAGATCTGATGAATGACCTACAGCTTGTGAAAATAGATAAAACTAAAGGTCAGGGATTATTAGAAACAATAGAAACAGACAACACAGAAGAATGTACAAAGAAACAAACAGTAGTAAAAGCCTTGTGTGGAGGATGGATTCCTAATAGAATTGTGGAGAGAATTCAAGAAAGAAATTGTTCCTAGATGACAGAAAATGCTTAAAGCCATGATGGAGAATAAATACCCAAATTCGTAGACAAAGGCAGTGATTTCTGTGATAGTAAATGCAGGCAATGATCCTATAAATCCTAGTTCCTGTTGGTCAATCTCAATACTTAACCAGGATTATAAAATTCTTGAGGCAATCTTAGAAAGCCAGCTAGCTAAGATGTTGCCTAGAATAATTTGGTGAAACCAGTGTGAATTTATTAAAGGCAGGTAAACATTTGACAACATAAGTAGAATGCAGGTGATATACTTTGAGCAGAAAGAACACAAGAGTTTGGCACAGTTGGGATAAGCCACTGAAATTACCCTTGATAGGGTAGATTAGAAATACTTATGGGAGGTGTCGAGAGTAATAGGTTTTCCAGTGGAATTTATTAGGTTGTTACAGAGATTATACAAGACGCAGAAATGATATCAAAAGTTAATGGTAGCGTAACAGATGGATTTGAGATAAATAGTGTCCCCAATATTATCTGCTCTATATTTTCAACCACTGGCACAAAAAAGTAAGGCAATTAATATTAGAGGTTGGGAATGGAGTAGAAAAGAGGAAAACATTGCCATGATTGCAGATTATATTATCCTGCACTTTTCCTGTTCTGAGGATGATATTCCAGAGCTTTGCAGTTTACTGTGGCAAATCCTCTCTCCTCTTTCTTTATCTCTAAAAAGTCTTCAACATGGTCAACCACCAACTACTCATACATACACTTAAAACTATTCTCCTAGATGTCCAGGCTATCCAATGGTTCAAATCTTATCTGAGTGGTAGACAGCAGGCTGTACTATGGCAGAACAAACTATCTTCTCTTCTACCTATCACCCTTGGGGTCCATCAGGGCTCTATATTAGGACCCCTATTATTTTCTATCTTTATTAATGACCTGTACACATTCATCCCAACAGCCACCTGCATTCAATATGCAGATGACTCCACTATGATTTGCTCTGCCACCTCCCCTTTAAGTCTGCAGTCTCTGTCCCAAAATGTTTTTATACATCAAAAATTGGCTCTGTAATCGAGGTCTCCTATTAAATCTTAATAAAACGAAGCTACTGCTTTTCTCCCCCACTCGTAAAGCCTCCACTCCAACCTTTACTACCTTTACTATAAAATCTAGCAATGGCACTGTCATTGTCCCAGATCCCTGTACCAAACTCCTAGGTGTAACAGTTAATAATAACCTCAAGTTTGATATGCATATTAAACAGACTATTAAAAAACTTAATAAAAAGCTTGGCTCACTATACAAGATAAAACCTTTCCTCAATCCACTAGCTAGGACAGTAATTGCCCATACACATCTACTTTCTACCTTCCTTTATGCATCCCCTCTCTTAACAACTTGATTAAGTCTGACCTTAATCTCTAGCTGCTCTAATCATATTGCTAGATTTGCCACTGGGGCAGCATACAGAACGCACCACTGTCTGAACCTAAGGAATCTACCAACCTGAAAACACACCTGTACTTACAAAAATTATCACCCCTTACAGCATCCTCAAGACCCTTCACTCATCCAACATTACTAGTCCAAACTCGAAAACCTCAAAAGCAACAACTCATCTGGAGACTCTCTATATGCCAACTCTGTTGGTAAAATATGGAACTCACTTCCTGCTGAGCTTAGTTCAGAACCTGTTCTAACCCAATAAAAAAAATAAAATGAAAACAGTACTTTAAAAGGCAATGGCTATGTCCTTGCTCTAATCCTCACTAACTCTGGCAATATAAATAGGTGCTAAAGAGGTTTTTCGCCCACCCCTACATTGCTTCCTAATTGTTACTCTATAACAAATCAGACTTATATATGACAGAATGAATGACTTTTATCCTATGCATTGTATTTGTAACAGTGCTTTAACTTGTTTAATGTAACAGTTTTTTTGTTTGTATGTATGGAGCATTTCTCCCTGGGCCTCCACTGAAAATGGACAGGTATGCAGTTGGACTATCCCGGTCAACAAATGTAAAATAAATAACATAAATAAAAATTTACTAAAATTTCAGGATATAAAATTTGCTAAGAGAAAAAACAAGGCAATATGTGTACATTATGCCCCTTCTTTCCACTTAGTGCAGGAAAATGGATAGCATGTAGGACAAATGAGTCACTAAAAGAGACCTGGGATGCAATAAAAAGTAAAAATAACATGATGATAAGGAGTTGGAAAACACAGAGGTTCAACCAAGATGAAAGAATTCAGGCCATAAAAGTGTTTTTAGTTTCCCTGATAATATACAATGCACAAGCACTTGTTCAAGACCCAGGAATATGCTTTTGGGCATGGGTAAGAAAGGAAATACTAAAATATTTGTGGGAAGAAAGAAGAGACAATATTCAGTGGAAGAAAATGATTCTCCCAATATACGAGATCTTGGCCTCCCACATCTATATTGTGTATTATAGAGCAGCCCAGACAAGATTAATATATCTTTTACAGAATGCAATTTATCTAACAAAGTGAAAGATTATGCTTTAAGGACAGAAAGGTCTCAAGCAAATGCTACAGAGGATAAATACTACAGAGGATAAATATATGGGCAGTGCAGGTCCAAAAGGGAGAAGACAATAGATTTTTTGAAAAAGATTTATAATAATGCAAAAGAGTACTTAAAGAAGAAAGAATATCAGTACTGGAGGCTTGAACTATGGCTTACATATTTTAGAGATCAAAAGCTGTAGACTGACTTAAGTGTGACAAAAAGATGTTGCAAGAGGGCTGGAAAGTTGAGAGCAAGCAGGAAAAGGATGTATTTAGCAGAGTTAGTTAACAGGTATTTTACTGATGGGAGAAAAATATTAAGAGTTTCAAGGGCTACTTAATATCTTGGGTAAATATGTTGTAGAGAGTGAAGAAGGAGAGGAAAAATACTCAAAAGCTGAAACTAACAGTAAAACTGATTGAATCAAGAATGGATATGTCTGTCAAGAAGGGATTGATAGCCTTTCCAAAACGCTATTAAAGGAAAGGTGGAAAGCAATGTATAAACAAAATTTAATTTGGCAAAGAAAAGTGTACAGTTTCTAAAATGGTTAAAAAATCCAAGAAATTTAGGATTTTCACAAAGTAAATGCTTACATTGTTACATTTGTACCCCAGACCAATTGCAAACAATGTTTTCAGGAGCAAGTTGTCAGGGGACTGCCAACATATTGTTTGGTCCTGTAACAAACTAGATAGATATAAAAAAAAAAAAAAAAAAAACACAGATGGAGTTAATGCTTAGTGTAAAAGCATAATAACATAATAATAAAAATTAAAAAACAAAGCAGCAATGCAAAGAAGGGCATACAGTCAGTCCCAAATAAGGGAAAAGTCATCCAATAAAAATCACATCCAATAAATATAAAAAAAGGTGTTAAAAACAAAAGTGCATTATAACCATCTAGATGACCAGTCTCTGCAGTGTGTTTGGCCAATGCATTATGGATGGTACCTTTCCTTATGTGATACATTATTAAGCTCAGATCCGATAAGCCACCAGGCTTAAATGGGAAAGTACCAGTTAAGCCTTATCTAAAAATGAGGAGGCTCAAGATATAAAAAGACTCACAAGATCTTGTTACTAGAATACCAAGACAAGACTGAGTACTAGAAGTGAGTGAGTATTTGCTAAACTGTGTGGAAGAATATTCAAAACTGATACATATTAAGCCATTGGTTTCATTAATACCAATAATAGCTTAAAAGAGGGTTACTAACTCAAGATCCAAGAAATGATGAGGTGATTGATATGGTAAAATGGAAAAGGTGGGAATGAAGTATAGACCTAGAAAATTTCATAAGAAGAAATGGGAGGGATGGCAGCAGGATGTGAAATAGGTGGTAATAGGTCTTGTCGAGTGTGAGGATACAAAAAGATCTAAGTTGGGAAGTGGTCTTATGCTGAGTTGAGATCAGAAGTTGTAACTTACTGGATGATTTTACTAAATGTTAAACTGTGGAAGCTAGTTTAGAAGTCAATGATTAAATGAAACTGCATTTGTTAACTTGGTTCTGGGTTGTACCTACTGTATAACAAGGAAGCGGTATTTAATTGGAGAGTCGCTTGAAAAGAAAAGGACAAACACCAGGAGAATTTAGTGCAGCATGCATGAGGACTACACATATTTGAAATTGTTAATGTTTAATAAAGGTGTATAACAAATACAAAAGCTACAAATAAATAATTAAATAACCCCCCACTAAAAGTCTACCCACTAGTCAGCAATCTGGGAGCACATATAGACAGTAACCTGGTCTTCGATCAATCTGTGTCCAATGTAGTAAGGAAATGCTTCAATGTTGCACAACTTACAAGTGAGGGCATGGCAACAGTATCCAGGAAAGTCATTACACCACTATACTTGGTCCTCACCAGATCCATTCTTGAGTATAATTCCCCCTTCTATATGTACCTGACCAGAAACTTGAAGCAACTGGAATGTCCACAATGGTTCCTTACAAAAATCATATAGGGCATAAACACTATGTCATATGTGAAGGTTGAGTAGGTAGAGATTAATGCCTCAAAACCACACAGCAATGTCATATGTGGATTGCCTCAAAGCCCTATCTCTATACTCAGTCTCCTATAGACTACTGAGAGGCAATCTGCACCTGGCGTATAAGGTATCCCTGGGCCCCACTCTGTTGAACCTTTTGCACATCTGCAAAACCAACAGCATCAGAACTACTAGATCTAAAGACCTAAATCTTCTTTGCAACATCAGTAGGACATGGTGGAGAGACAGCTATGTATCTCAGATAATTCTCATCCTCTGGAATAGCCTCCACATCTATGTGAAACAAAGTCTCTCCCCAACCCTATGGAAGTGTAACTTGGACCATTGGATGGAAAATTAAAAATATACCCCTGATCTGGTGCCTAGGTCTCTGATGGATAGAGTCAGTCAGTAAATCATGTCATAACCAACAATCACTATATAAACATCTAAAACATATAACGTGTGGTACACATTTGGCTTGCATGACTATGCTGATTAATGTTATGCTAAGGAAAAAAGATTACTCAGCAGAGTACAAAGAGTATGCCTGGCTACACCCTTGCTTATTCGAACTCTGTATTTTCCCATCTGCTGAAAATCAAGCCCACAGTGCAGACACCATTACACATTCTTGCCACTTCAGGGAGTAAGGGCATAACCACCGAGTGACTGACATTTTTTTTTTCTGTCATAGCCTTCATAAAGGTTGGATGTGCCCAGTCATTTTTGCAGGCTCAAATTCCCATCAGTCTCCAGCCAGGATTGCAGGATTGGAGAAAGTATGTACTTTGTTAGATATATATTCCATCTTTCCCTACAGTCTGGGAGAGATAATTCCATTCTCTTCACAGACAATTCCTAGAACACCATAATGGCCAACCATATCTTAGGCTTCTGGATTATATCAGGGTTTAATCCATTTACATTTCATATATAATCTTAACACAGGCAAATTTCAAACATCATCTGTGAGAATAGTTCAAAGGGGAATAGTGAAGTAAGAAAATAGGATAATCCCATACAAAAAATGTATATTAAGCACCAGATACCTCTGCAGCAACAATGAATAAAGCAATTAAAAGTCCAAAAAAGTCTGCTGAGGGATGGCTCCAGTATCCCAATCAAACTCAAAATGAATAAACAACATGTATTCATGTGTGAATAAAGTTGCTCAGCTGAGAGATACTAAAGCAAGACCCTATTTTTCACAAAGATCATATAGAGATGCTGCAAGAAGAGGCAATACGCTTAAGATCTGTACACCGTATTCTACAGATGTTAAGAAGTATACAGATGTTATAAATCAGCATTGGGATATACTGTTAACTGACTCACAGATGTCTGAAATAGTAGGCTTCAAACCTGAGTTCACATTTAAGAATAAGAAGAATTTAAAAAGGAGATTATGTACTGTTAAAGCCATTAAATGTAGCAGGAAGTTAGTTGGGACTAAGCCCTGTGGGAAGTGTGCTCAATGTAAGCACATTAATCAGGAAACATTTTTTATACACCCTGACACTGAAAGGGTTTTGGATGTTAAAGTCGAACCACATGTGATACAATGCATGTTGTTTATTTGGCTAGTTGTTTAATCTGTAAATGTTTCTATATTGGGAAGACAGATTGTGCTTTGAAGGATAGGATAAGGGAGCACATGTATCACATTGGGAAAGGGAGTAGCACTAATGCCTTAGCTAAGCATGTAGTTAAGATGGGGGCACACCATAAATTTCTTTTTATGGTAGTTTCTAGGGTATATGAGAGTTTAAGAATGGGAGACATTAGAGGTAGGACAGAAGAAATGGAAGCCAAATGGCTAGTCATGCTTAGAGCCAATTATGGTCATGGACTCAATGACTGTGTACACATGAAACCTGTCCTTAGTAAGAGAGCTCTACATAGGTAAAATCCCTTTTGCCATTTTTGTTTTTAAAAAGTTATATTTATATATTTATGTATATATATTTTTAATATATAATATTTAGTTATTAATAGGTTTGAATACCTTTTATTTAAAATGAGTTATGTTTTTATTTTTATATGTTTTTTCTTTAAAAATGAAATGGTATATGTCATGTGATCATGTTACCTGCTGATAAAAGGTGTGAGTGTTTTGCATTGTATTTACACCTGCAGAAGCATTGTGTGAAAGCGCTAGTGTTGCAATAAAGCCAGTACTGCTTAAATTAACCTTTGTATTCATTTTGAGTTCGACTGGGATACTGGAGCCATCCCTCAGCAGACTTTTTTGGACTTTTAAGAAAATAGGATGTCACAACTAATGTCAGGGAAAAAAATAGTTGAAACTAAAACTACAGATGTAAATAAATGAGTAGTTAAATTATATTTACAGAGTATATAGCTGTCCATGACATATGCTGCAGTGAAGTTCAAGCCTGCTGAATAAGCATCCTTCATTCTGCAAGTGTCAAAGCTATGCTTCATCAGACATAGCACATATTGTGACCAAATTCTGTTTAAAAATTATATCATCAATCATAATAAAAGTGCATGTAAATCTTGTAGCTGTGCAAGTGTTGCAGAATTTAAGGTAATTTAAAATATTGCTTTGTTAGAGCAGCAAGCTTCGCATCCTAAATAGGTAATACAGAAATGGTACAGAAATTTTCTTAAATATATATTAGAGCCAATGATGCATTAAATGTGGCATGAAATGAAATGCTTATGCTGACTTTATGAAAGGTCATGCAGTTTAATAGAAACTATTGAAAAGGAATGTGTCAGAATAATGTCTATATTACAAAGCAGAAATGCACAAATAACCAGTCTACTGAAAAGAATATGTTCTTTATGCATGCCTCATTTACAAGCAGCTATATAACATGAAGTGTTTGATTTGCTAGATATGGCATATAAATCAATAGATCTACTCAATTTGTTGAGACATACCTGGTATTTCATTAAAATATGTAAAAACGTTGCAGTCATTTTTAATTTCTGTCACATTTTGCAGGTAAAATCTATGGACAATTTTGGATGTGTCTTCTTTTAATTGCATCTCTTGAGTCACTGAATTATACTTTTAGATCCATGAATATTAATTGCTGCTCAGTACTGGGACTTTTCTATAGGCAATTTGTCCATTCTAGTTAAAAAATAAATGCAGCTGATGCCAGTCAAGCAACTTTTTTTTCCATAAAACTAATGCAAGTAAAAGCAACACTATAAACACGTTTCTTGCCTTGTCACATTATACAGACCATTAAAATACATTTCAGCAGTATTTTTTGGGAATATATTATACTAAGTTTAAGGCTAAATAAGTGTTGCAAACAGCACACTGTGTTTTGGTTTGTGCTGATTAGCAATATATAACAATATATAGAAATGATTCAGGCAGCTACAGTAGTAGTAGGGGACATAATCCATGGATTATCAGTACTTTACAGACCAGTTAAGCAATCTGTGCATTTACAGGCCAGTTCAAAGAAACCTTTTTCATGGGAAAATGTGTAGTTTCATCTTTGAAAATTATATTTTCTTTTAAAACCAGGTATATCTGCAGTTGTGCTACATGATTGCAGCTCCAGTATCACTTTGGCATTTCCGTTCTTTTTACTTGCACATAGTCAGTGTCAGTTATATCAACCTTTTTCCCATGAATCTCATCAGCTCACTGAAATGAGCTCTATCATGGTTCCTGCAAAGAGGAATGAGAGTCATGTTCTCATAGTACTTATTGGTGAAGTGGGACTCAACTAAATGTGACCACAGAGTCCCACATGAAATAAAAAAATAAAACACTTACCCATTGGATGCACATACCACTTTGGTACTGTTAAACACTTACCCATCTGATGCACATACCACTTTGGTACTGTTAAACACTTACCCATCTGATGCACATACCACTTTGGTACTGTTAAACACGTACCCATCTGAAGCACATACCACTTTGGTACTGGTAAACACTTACCCATCTGATGCATATACCACTTTGGTACTGTTAAACATGTACCCATCTGATACACATACCACTTTGGTACTTGGCTGCTTCCGTTACTTTGCCGTTTTCGGCACTATAGTGCGATCTCGGAATTGGTATATTTAAGTAGGGGAGGTGTGGGGGGCACAGCCCTCCCACGTCAGGTGGTATGGGGGGTGGTGAAGCCCCCCACTTAACATAATGTTTTAAAGGTTTTTTTTTTTTTGAACAGTGATTTTGTTTTCCCTTGGAAAAAATTGCTGGTTTGAGGTTTCGACATTGTAAGCTTTCGCTTACATGGGAATGATTAATTATCGTTCACTTTTGTAAGCATGCGATAATATAATATAGACCCAGTAATTATATATTATCCCTATTAAGAATATGTGGGCTCAGACCACAGAACCATTTTAAAGCTTTATATTAAAAGTGCTTAACATATTTGCTTTAATAAATATAAATATTAAATATAAACACAATTATAAAATAAATATAAAAACATTTATATGTTTTTCTAAGATTAAATTATTAAGTTGTTTGAAATATACGGCATACATATGACATTAAAATAGCTGAATTAATATAAAAAGTGAATTAAATATATATGAAAGTACTTAAAATGTTGACTCACAATTTTTCTAAAATGTTTGCTTGTTTAAAATTTGTTTAAGTGAGGTACAATTATCTTTGAAATGGCAAAGGTTGTATGACTAGTATATATATATATATATATATATATATATATATATATATATATATATATATATATATATATATATATATATAAAGAGAGAGAGAGTGAGATTTATTAATGCAAGGGCTAAAACATGACTTTTGTTGGTTTTGTCATTTATCCTTGAGGTTCAGAAAATATCAAGCAATAACACCAATTTAATTCTTGATATTCCAATCTAGCTGCCCATCCCCCCCCCCCCACTCACTAAAGATCGAACTTTTTCTAGAATATGAAATAACATTTTTTTTAAGTTTCTTTATTCCTTAGATTGCCTAGTCAGGTGTCACTAGCATCATTTTTCTTAATAGCATATACATGTTCATAAATCCTAACTTACAAAGCTCTTTCAGTTTGTCATAAAACTAGCAAGGTATACTACTGTCCTAGTTTTACAGTCATATTTTCCATTTGGGGTAATTTCCCTGTAGAGACTGCTCACAGTCATGCTTCCTGAACTAAAAACATATCTACATTGACAACACTCATTACATTTCTTCATACAAACTACTTTTTCAGCCTTACAGCAGTTAGAATAATTTCCCTTCTCAAAGTATGATTTTAGGTTTTACCTTTCTTATACACATAAAATGGATTCTCACCTAACTTTCCAAGTAAGTCTAGGTGTCCAAAGACTGCCTTCCAATTTCTTTCATAATTTCCCCTTTATCATTATTGTCTTGGCTGTCTGGAATAATCATAAGTCTGTGATACTAGCCCGGACCAGTGCTCATACGAGCCTTTTTTATTAAAAACAATTGCTAACAGTTTAAAGTCAGAGATGTTGTAAGGAAAATTATTGGAATGTTTGAGACAGATAATTGTTAGGAGATAGGGAAGGAGCAGAATTAGATGGCAGTCCTATAGTAATAATATAATAATATAATAATATTTACATGCAAGTATCTTGTGGTTTAAGCAGAAGCATGTGATGTCAAATGATGTTTGCAGGCCTAGGTGTGGTAGGAGTATGTAAGTGATATGTCATATTCTGTGGCATGTGTGAGTGTTATGTTTGAACAAAAATTGTTTGAGTTGCAATCAGAATTTGGTATAGTTGTAGGTTTCTATAACATATGCATGAAGGATGGTCAGAGGTTAGGTGCAGGCACTGAAAGGTTGTTGTTTGAGCAATGGAATTTAGTTGAGGGGATCTGTAGAGTTGGTACAGAGGTGGACTACTCCTGAGGTTATAACTGTGAGTAGATGCTATGAGTCACATGGCAACAGGGTGGCTTGATAAAGTGGATTGTGAAAGAGGAAACTTAGTATGAGATCTGCTCTACCTGTAATGGGAAGTCAATTTTGTTTTGGAGGGTGAAGTACAGGGATGTTCCTGTTGTGGAGTTTGTTATAAAATGGCAGATCCTTTTGGATGGGGGTTGCAGGATGGGCATATTTTTGTTGGCAGCTGTGGAAAACTTGATTGGCTATGTTTGAACTGTGCAAATAATACTCCTCTTCCTATGATGGCTCTGGTTGCTTTGCAGAGAAATTGTCATTGTGTGTGTGTGTGTGTGTGTGTGTGTGTGTGTGTGTGTGTGTGTGTGTGTGTGTGTGTGTGTGTGTGTGTGTGTGAGAGATTAGAACATGGGGTTGTTGATTTTACTTTGCACCTTCTTGTTGTGTGTGTAAAGGTCTAAAGGCTGCATTAATCAGAGCAAAAGGTATATGAAGTTAGGTGGTTTCAATTTGATTGGTATGCTGGTCCTTTATATAGAAGGAGTTGGGACATCTGTGCAGTCTTTTGTATGTTTCAAAGATCATTTGTTTTTTTAGGGTTTAGTGCGTTTCTTCTTCTTTTTTTGTGAGGTGGAACCAATCACTTAGTTGTAGTCGACATCTTTTTATCTATTTCTTTGTGTTTGAGTCTTGATCTGTTGATAAACATGCCATCAGCATGCAGAATGATTGGTAGATGTGTCAGATCACAGGGTAATCATTTTACAAAGACAGATACAGAAGAGGAGAAGAAAACAAAGTTTTGAGCCCTGGGGTATTCCTAAGACAAAGATGCCATGTAGTGAAAGAGTAGAGACAGTGTAACTCTGAAGGTTCTATTTTCTAGAATGTTTTTGAGCCATTGTGTGTCTTCTGTACTGATTCCTGTCTCAAGCATTTACGATATGAGGATGATGTTTTAAGGTTGTACCATGCCTAAACCCCATTTTTCCTTTCTCCAGAATAACATTCCACTTTTCAATGGATTAAGCCTAGTATCCTAAACAGGAATAAAAATATTTATTTTTATAATTTCTCCAAAACATAAATCATCTTGCTAGATGCATGCTAGCTCATCAATTAGCATTATTATTATTTCTGTTACACTAAATGACTGAGAAACCTTCAAACTTTAATTCCACCACTGGCTTTTTTTTCCATGTCACATCCTTCAAATTCTTTTACTCCACCTCTTTTCCTCAAAATTAATACATTTGTTTCTTTCACTAAAAAGTGATCTGCTGTGGCGACCCCTGATGGGAGCAGCCAAAAGAAGAAGAAGAAGTTTATTTCAATAAAAAGTACTCTACCTACCTCTGCAAGTCTGCAAACCCTGTACTTATTTCCATTTTAATTCTAAATCTATTTAAGCTAACTGATCCTGTATCCCTTTGTATGTACATTTCACCCCTTTTCTATTTATATGCAATGTTAAATAAGAAGTGTATGTAAATATTATCAAAATGTTAACATAATGTCATATTTCCCATCATACCTCTCAACCTCTTAGTGCAAGAAATCTAAACAAGCCAAAAGTAATGGAGGGACAAAGGTCCAAAAATAGGGACTAATTTTAAATATTGCTTCTATAAGCTTAAAAATTGTGAGATAAACAGGTTTTGCATTATTATGTATTTTCTGAAGGATATGAAGTTTGAAACTCAAATATCTGTCATTATTTAATATTATTTAGTGACTTCAGTCCTCAATGATTTGCCAGAAAACCACAAGTATTATGAGGAACAGACCAAAATGTGGGGAAAATCTGGACAGTTGAGAGGTATCACATCTCTGCATCTGACTTTAACACTAGATTTTCCTGACTATTGCATTTGCACATAAACTAAACAAAAAGGGCTTACATCTTTGCTAAATTTTCCATTCATTTTTTTTATCAAGGCTTGGCACCCAGTGGTGCAAACATTGGTACTACTTACTTATTGCCACTATGGGATACCACACAACCATGTACAAAAATGTGAAAAAAGGGACAATACCCATGTCAAACGTCTGCTCTAACAAAGTTATTGAATGTATTGTCAAGCACATTATTAGATCTATGAATTAAATTTTAAGCTCCTAGCAAATGGCTCTGTTTTATATACTATCAACGTGTTTTATAAGCCATTATCACTGCTTCTGTAATTATTGTCACTATGTGATACCACACACTCATGTACAAAAATGTGAAAAAAATACCCATGTCAAACATCTGCTCTAACAAAGTTATTGACTGTATTGTCAAGCACATAATTAGATATATGAATTGAATTTTAAGCTCCATGCAAATGGCTCTGTTTTATACTATCAATGTCTTTTATAAGCCACAATCACTGCCTCTCCTTTTACCTACACTACCCAATTTGCCAGTATCCTTATTATTATTAATAACTTCATCATATGTTTACCCTTACAAAAACCCAACTTCTTCCTCCGTGCCTTCAAACAGACTGCAAAGATATACACAGAGCCTGTGTTAAATAACACATACCAAATATCTGCCATCATAAGACATGCACATAATTTACTTTCAACTGCAAAAACTGTAGAGAAAGTGGTGCACATAATTTAAAGATGGCTCCTCCAAACATGGATTTTATCCTGTTTACAGACTGGGTTCCAAAATAGTTATAGTCCCTCACACAACAATACACATCAGCAAGAAATCAGTAATAAAACTGTAGGAAAAAGTGCTACTTATGGTTTCAGTATTCACAGGTTTCTGCATGGCATTTAAAGCTGCGAATAACACATTTCATGCAGCTAGGCTAAAGAGGTGTGGACATAGAAATGGCCCTTCCATTTGGCTTTCTACCTATCTCACTTTCGTTTCACAGATTTAATTATTTGAATGTGTTAACAGGAAAGTCCAATTGGGTCATAAAAGATCTGTTTTCAGCAAAGGAGCAGGGAGAACATTTCCAAATTCATACAAAGAATTCATACATATAGTCACATAAATTATAAACAACTAAATATAAATATATGGCTCCAAATATATATACAAATGCAGGCAGGTAATCGCACAAACAAATTACAAATAGCTAAACATAAATGTATAGGGATATGTAGTGTAATACAGGCAAATAACATGTAGCAATATATACAGTTATGCTGTATTAAAAAAATAATTCTGCCAGAAACAAAATGTCTATTTTTAATTTCTCCAAATATTTTGCGTTTCTAATACCATGACAGGAAAGAACCCCATTCCTAAGTCAAAGTACAATTAAAGTTCATGAAATTAGCATTGTTTCAGTCTTTGATGTCAGCCAGAGGTGATCTTGCAGCACCCGCAATGTGCCCAGTAATGACTCCTTCTGCGATTCATATGGAGTTACATGTATTGCTAACATATTTAAGTAGGAGTGTAGATTCTTTTTCATATACCCATTGCTCCTGCTGCTATTGGAACTGTCTGAGTATCTTTTTTCCACATTGCCAGCAAATCTTGGTATTTTATAACTTTGTGTCTCTCTGTACACGAGACACTGTAGTCATTGGCTGTAGCAATTTCAATGATCAATGCTACTTTTGTCTTCTTTTCATGGACAACTATATCTGATTTTCTCACATCTATCTTTTAAACTGTTGTTAATGGGTGATCCCATGTGATGTATTGTCCCATCAAACTGCAGGTCTGCAGACCCCCAGCAAGAAAGGAAAAATAAAGAACATTCTAAAAATAAAATATTTGTTTTTTTTTTCTCTTTTATATACATTACTACAACTTTATACTGCTGGCTGGACGCTTACTTAGCTGCGAGTCCGACAACCTGACTGAAGTCCCGGAACTGCGCATGCTCGGCGAGTTCTGGGTTTTAATTAAAAAAAAAAAAAAGCTTCTGTAAATCCAGACTGCTGTAAAAACAGTTCGGATTAAGAAGAGAAGGCATCAGTGTGATGCTCAGAAGTCTATGTGGTTACAAACCGCATAGAAATGGAAGGGGTTCAGACTGCAGCATCCGCAGTCACGTATGTGACGTGGATGGACTGAATGGCTACTGATTGGTTCTCGCTCTCTTCCCACACTTTACCTACTGGGAAAACAGCGAGAAACCATCAGTACAGACAGTTCTTAACTTGTTTGGTTTACACTGACTTACAGCATTTAGCATACGGATACGGAGATTTTCCTAACCTAACTTCGTTTGGTTGGACTGACTGACACACTAGTGAAGGAAGGAGGCACTAATCTGACACCTGGGTGCGCTGACTGACTTGCACTTTTACTCTTTTCTTTCTTGTTAGGTTGGTATGTATACATTGACTGCATACATATTATATAATCGTTTGGCATTTGGCAAACTGAAATGTGCGATTGCGGATGCATAAATTTTCTTGCATCAGATCAGTATTATGATGTAGGCAACTTGTTTAGGTTCTAATTGGGTCAGATTATTTTGCTGACATTTAAGAATTTTTTTCCTGTTATATATTTCAGAATGTTTTTCATGTATTACTGCATCAGTTTTTCTTGCAGTGAAATAAATCTTTTAACTCTGCTGACATTTAACCAATACACATCTTTGAGTTGTTGTTGGTTCTGTTTTCTCCACTTAGTGCACTATACATTACTCTTACAAAGCAAGGCAGTTTTTGGGGGTCTATATCACATTGTCAAATTGGGAAAAGAGCGAATGGCTACAATACCGAAAATGCTGTTCATCGAAATGTGTTTTGTGGGGTCGCAGTACAGTGGGGATTGGAATATTTGCCCCTTCCTCACTGTAGTGTGATCTTGGAGTTGGTATATATAATTAGCGGGGGGGTTGTGGGGGCACAGCCCCACACAAGAACCACTTTGATGAACGGCGTTTTCGATATTGTAGCTGTTCACTCTTTTCCTAATTTGACTGTGATATAGACCCGTTTCTGGTATATACTGGAGTGCTATAATACCATATTTGCAAAATCTTCACATCCTTTCTACACCTTCATTGTCATTAGCTCTGTAATCAGTGTGATAAATTAAATGTTTACAGTGCATTTCTGACATAGTCTCCCAGTTATCCAGTCAAATAACTAACCAGTTGTTGTACATAACCATGTTTTTTATGATTCTATGCTGCTCGAGTCCTGTTTCTTCAATTTTAAATCCTTTACTTTTCTTAAAAATCAGAATAAGAAGATGGCTTCCCCCTCTGTCCTGTGCCCATGCTTATGATGGAAAATTATATTTACCTTTTTCTGGTTTATAGAATGTTGATTTTATCAATATATTGGTAAAAGAGAGTGTTTTGGCATTAACACAACCAGACCTCAAGATGAACTATGTTATTGTTGATGTTACCAGTGTTAACATAGGCTGTTTTTATATCTATTGTAAATAACTGTAATGAGGATGTGGACCAGAAATGTGGATATATAACTACAAAATTGGAAATTGATTGCTCCATTCCTAAATTACAAGTCTTGAATCAGATAAAAGGAAAACCTACTGATATATTTCAGGGCATTGGGTCCTGCCCCCCACCCGTAACTGATGTTTTCAGTAGTGACCTCCCCAGGATTTGGATATTTTGGGATTGAATGATTGTGTGCTGATTAAACAAGCTGCAATTATTCATAGTAAACCCCAGACATATTCAGCCAGTATCTTTAAAAATATCTCTTCTCTCCAATATTTTTCAAAAAACACTAGGAAGGTACTGTTTTTATTTTTGTTCAGAACCAATTATTTATTTCCCATTTCTCTGCTGCATGGGAATGCTTGACTATAATAAAATGCAGATGTATGTTATGGGGTTGGATACTCCCACAGCCCATGCATAAAGCATTATTTTCAGAAAATGCTCATCTGAGATGTTTTGCTCATAATGTTGTGCATTTGTTGTGGAATGTTCACCTCTTTTATGGTTTGTTTCAGTGCGCTGGTTAGTTCCTAAATTGGGATTATTTCAAGGAAATTTGCAGAGTGTTTCTTTGAGGCTGCACATTATTTGAGAGTTATGGCTGTTTTCTTTAGTATGTTGAAACTATATTATTTTTTATGTTCCCCTGAGCTGTGCCTGCAAATGGTCTACAGTGATCAGTGTACTACCCCAGTAAACAAACTAAAATAAATATTAAATATTTCTAGTAGTATACTGATGGACTGATTATCAACTGTCAAGATTTTCACAGAATGTTCAGATTTTTGGATCATTTCTTTGGTCTGCTTATCATAAAATCTCTAGTTTTCTGGCAAATCATTTAGGACTGAAATTAGTAATAATGACAGACATTTGAGTTTCAGATTTCACGTTTCTCAGAAAAAAACACGCTAATGGGTAATCTGTTATTCTAGCAATGTTGCAAGTTTATAAGAGCAATATTTAAAACCTCTCCATATTTTGGTCCTTTCCTTTGTACCCCATTTTTTCTGACTGTCTAGATTTCTTGCACCAAGAGGTAATGTATGACTGTCAGTCTGGGTTTTATATATGTTCTAGCAATTTAGAGATATGATTGTAAGCCATAAACTGTAAAGAATGAAATTTGGTTAGTCAGGAATTCAAACCTGCCCCTATATATAATTGTGTCATAATCACTGAAGCACATTAAACTATATCCCTAGGCAATGCTGGAGCAGCTGGACTAATGATGATTGCAAAGAAAGAAAATAGGTGATGCATAATATATGTGGTAACTGGTTTGTAAATATATGTTTGCCTATGTCATTTAGTTTGTTTAATATTGTGTTTCAAACATGCAGCTTTGTATTCTACTGAAGTGGTGTTTCTGAATCTCCCACTTAGAATTGTGTGCCCCAGTTTGAGTTTTATGTGTGCTTTCTGCTTATTTCATTCTGTGCAGCCCCCACCATTCTGTCTTTCACAGTATATGTATGTCAGCTGCACCCATGGAGGCAGAGAGCGTGTGTGTGTGTGTGTGTGTGTGTGTGTGTGTGTGTGTGTGTGTGTGTGTGTGTGTGTGTGTGTGTGTGTGTGTATATACAGATTTTTGCATCACATTTTTGGTTCATTATTCGTAAAAATTGTGGATTTCTGGTGAAATAGTGGCAAATCATTAAAGATTGAAATTAGAAAATTATGACAGACATTTGAGTTTCAGATTTCCCACTTGGCTTTGTCCAGATTTCTTGCTTTGAGGTTGAGAGCATGATAAATGTGTCAGGGCCATCATTGTCATCCAGAGACATTTCAAATAGTGACATACTTGTTGTACCCCACTCCCCAATTGAGTGACTCTGGATGTGTCCAAGCAAGGCGAGAAGCAGTTATGCAGTGTAAGTGTGCAAAGAATCCCCCCATCCAAGGCAGACACAAGTACTACAGTGGCTTTTCATTTATCCTTGATTCTGCAGAATGTTCTGGTTTTCTGTCATATTTTTATACTGTTGATTTATGCTTTTTATTATTCAGAAAATGCATGTTGTTGCAGTGTATGCTGCTCTGTGTTTAAGTAGCAATGCTTTAATGACCATCAGGTAAGCTTGTCTGAGATTGTAAGATGCAAGTAAGCTTTAATAAGCATACTGTTAAAGAATTATCAACATTGAAAGTCTTTTTGTTGTTGTCATGCAGAGAGTATTTACATAACCTGATAACGTATAAGCCTTAGGTATTGAAATGCATATGACGGTATTTGTAATAAAAGACAGGAGTACAGTATTTTCAGAAGCTCATTACATTTGTTGGAGACTTGTAGTCATCTCTGTAGGCTTTACCCGTAAATTAAACAGAATGCTAATCTGTCATGTGTGGTCCATAATCTGTGCAGTAATCCTTTAAGCAATTTATCTTGAACTTGTTTCTTGTTTGCTGTTCATTTTTTACTTTGATCATGTTTTCCCCATGAAACAAGTAGATAGTTGTTGTCAGACAGCACTGCAGAAGGTCTTTTTTGGATAAGAAACATTCCCCCGGATTCTTAAAAGCTTACATGGTGTGCACGATCGGTGCAGGAAGCCAAGCAGGCAATATGTCCGCCGTGCGATCCAGTAACAGCCTGCAGGGGTGTGCACGAGTGCTCCTGCACTAATATCGCACGGACAATGCCCTTATATGCAAATCACCCCATTTGCAGGAGAAATCAATGCAAATGAGGTGAATCTGCGTTCCAGAAAGCTTGCGACCGTCCATGCAGGACTGGTGCAATCAGCAGGAATGTACTCGAGTGCATGTCTGCAAAATCCAAAACGGAGCTATGACAGCCCCAAATAAAGGCTGCATATCATGTAGTAAGCATGCCAATGGCTAAGTATAAGGCCATTAGCATTGCAAACAGTAGAAAAACTTAAAAAAATCAACTTTTAATTCCTATTAGCTGATCCCGGCTGTGGAAGCATAGGATCGGGGGGAAAATAACAAAACGAATATAAATTAAGCATTCCAACTAAAATCAGTATTCTTCCATGCACGTCAATGGCAGGCAGAAGACAACATGGCCAGTGAGCAGTGGTTGCTAAGGGTGGAGGCTCAGTGTGAGACATGTAACTATGCATTGGCAGGCAATCCTATGCAAATGAGGGGAAGGATAGTGAATCCCAGTTTTCCCCAGGATGTAAGGCAGGTCCCAACAGTGTAAGAGTATGAAAAGCTGGGTGCAAGCCTAGGAGGTAGGTGACATCATGGGGGGTGTGTCAGGCATACTGTAAGCAGATTGGAGCCCTGTGGTCTGGAGTTGCTCCTAGAGTAGCACAGCTAAGCTTGGGGGTGTGTCTAATCCTGCCTAGCAGTCATTACAAAGCCTAAGCATGTGGGCGCGCCACACACTGGGTCGTACAGGAAGAAAAAAGAGGTTAAACCAGGAAATAGCAGCAGTGTGCACATATGAGCACTCTGCACGGCGTGCACATGGGCTGAAACAGGAAGGCAATTGGACGGGAAAACAGCAGTAGGAAGGTAATCAATGAGTACTAGGTTAGCTCGCAGATGAAATGCATCAGAACCAGCCAATTACACAGGCAGCAGATCAGTCCAGCCAAGAAAACTACTATGAACTATGCAAACACCTACCCCTCCATTTTTTCCAACACTCTATAACACCGGTGTAAACAAGCGGGGAACTTTTAACACTCACATCTGCAAAATGTTAGGGGCTGCAATACCTACCATACAACTACTTGTGGAAGAGGCTGAGGGTGGTGAGGATGTGAATGCTGCTGAGCAACCCACAGTGAGGAGATAGAGAAGAGTGTAGAGACCCAGGGTAACCTACCAAGGCCTACATGAGATGGAGATAGAGGAGCAATAGGGTGGACAGGGACCTCCTACAGCAAATTGTTGAACTGTGCCGGCCACGCCTCACACACAGAACTAACAGAGGGGAACCCATCCCAGTGGATACAAAGGTATGTGTAGGCCTAAAAATACCAGCTACAGGTATCTTACAAAGGCCAACTGGGGATATGATGGGGATCTCACAGGCATCAGCATCCAGGGTACTCCACCAGTTCCTGGATGCCATGTCAGCACATGTCGGTGAGCACGTTTACTTCCCCAACACCCATGAGGCGTTGATCAGCAATATACAACTGTTCCACCAAATAGGAGAATACCCTGAGGTAGTGGGTGCTATAGACTGCACACACATATGCATCAAAGCACCACCCGGTGAGCAGGGTAGGGTCTACATTAACTGCAAGGGCTTCCCCTCCATCAACTGCCAGGTCATGTGCGATGCTCAGGGCATAATCATGAATGTGTGTGCTGGCTGCCCAGGAAGCTATCATGATTCCCACATGTGGCATCTGACGCAGCTGTACCACAGATTTGCCAGTGGTGACATCCCACACGGTCACCTAGTGGGGGATGCTGGATACGCACTGCAGCTGTGGCTGATGACTCTCATCAGAAATACACACACACCCGAACAAGAACTCCGTAATGAGGCACACACACAAACAAGAATCATAACAGATCGTGTGTTTGGGATGCTCAAGTCACAGTTCCAGTGCCTGGACACATCCGGTGGAGTCTTGCAGTACTCACCAGCTAGATGTACCCAAATTGTCCCTGTATGTGCCATGCTACACAATATTATCATGCAGAACAGCTGCAGTAGGAACAGCACGGGGCATGGCCACACAGCCCCCCACTATTGCCAAGGCCTGCATGGGCACAGAGTGACTCAGAAGAGGAACAACCTCAGCCTGCCCCAGTAGGCCGAAGGAGGCATGCCCAGTATGCCCTGGACTTGGCAAACAGGCAACGCATAGCACATACACTGACATGGGAGGAACCCAAGGAATAACACCTGTCTCTGACTCTCACATACAGTAAAAGGGATGCCAAACATTACACTACCTGTGCCTAACCATGTGCAGGGAGTGTACTATGTGCATCCGACATAGGCAGCCCTGCAGCACCACCCTCAATACTGGGACACCCACAAGGTAAGTGACTCTTACATGCCAGTTGGGGGGGGGGGTCACATACCCAACAACAGTCACAGCCAGCAGGACAGGTGTAGGCAAACACAAACAAAGGCTGTGCTATGGCCTCTGAATGAGGCCTATGGGCAATCCCCCTCCCCAGGCCTACACAGATTGACTACAGCAGGCCAGGCAGTGGGATGTCAGTTGTGAAGGGTAGGAAGTCAGACACGAATATGTAGGTAATTATAAGCTAAGTTCTGTAGTACACTTTATGCCTCTAACCAGCACAATAGGTAAGACCACAGACTGAAATGGAGTACCCGACATACCAGTACAGTCCTAGCAAATATGTACAAGTGTCAGGCGTGCCCCCCATCCTACGTAGACATATAGCAACAGTCAGGTGTGTCCCCCCATCCTGTGTAGAAATGTATAAATAGTCAGGTGTGACCACCCCTATGCAGAAATGTAGTAACGGTCAATGCCAACTGATCGATGTATACCCTGCTGAGACAGCATGCAACCTGTTGGTGTACAACACAAACATCAGCACTGCAGTACAAAGTACCTGGACTTGACTCACACATGCAATACAGATGACCATACTGGGCATGCTCATACATACAGAGAAATGAAGGCAATGTAAGTCAGCAACATACTGAAAGGTCACACTGGGCATGCTCACACACAAACACATGAAGGCCATGTCTGCAAACACCAGTGGACCAGACATATCTGGCAGTCACAGTTGTTAGTGCAGACACTCATCAGTATGCACAACTCATGCCTTGCACATACACTGGCCAGGAATACAGACATATATGTAAGGACAACACACAATAATAAGCCAAAGGTAGACAGACAAAGATGTGTGGAAGAGGGTGACTGTGACAAGGAGCCATCCAGGCCTGTCCCACCCAGCACACAACTAAAGGGCTCCAAACACATGAGGTGCAGATGTCACTCACTGCAGATACTAGCCACCAGTATCTGTCAGCAGTACAGACTATGTGGTGCACGTGCCAGCTGTGCAACATGACTATACAAGGAAGTAGACATCTAGTCACTGCATGCACTTACCTGTGAAATATGGCCCTGTGTTTGCCTGCATGTGGCGTGTCAACCCCTAGACGAATGAGTAATGGCCCATGCACTCACACTGCCCTCCCCATAGCCCTACTATGACAAGCCTGCTGAGGTCATCCAATGTGAAATACATCTTTGGGAGCGTTGTGGCCTAGTAATCACTGTGGCGTGTCCCGTAACTGCATACTCCTGTAGTGTGATAAGCTAATTAAGTATGGGTTTGAATCCCAGACTTGCCAACTGTGTGTTTGTGTGCATGACTGTGTAGAGAACAATCCCTGTTAGAGGAGTCACACCCGCAACTCTTTTCATGCACATCTTCAGCAAGGCTGCCGATGTCATTCACCTAGAAATACACCTCTGTGAAGATTGTAGCCCAGTAATCAACATAGAGCATCCTGTAACTGTGTACCGCTGTAATGTGCTAAACTAGTTAGGTAGGAGTTCTATCGTCAGACACGGTGAGTTTGTCTGTCAGTCAGAGAGCAATGCTTTTTAGGCCAGCCACACTCCCCACAATCCAAATGCTCAACCTTTGCAAGGCAGCTGATGTCATCCACCTAGTAATACACCTCTGGGAAGCTGTAGCCCAGTAATTTCCGTAGCGCATCCTGTAACTGTGTACTGCTGTAGTGTGCTAAACTAGTTAGGTAGGAGTTCTATTTCCAGACATGGCAACTGTGTGTGTCTGTCAATCTGTATAGACAGCCATGCTTTTTAGGCCAGCCACACTCCCCCACAATGCAAATGCTCAACCTTTGCAAGGCAGTTGATGTCATCCACCTAGTAATACACCTCTGGGAAGCTGTAGCCCAGTAATCTCCGTAGCATGTCCAGTAACTACATACTGCTGTAATGTAATAAACTAGTTGGGTAGGTGCTCTATTCCCAGACATGACAAGTGTGGATGTACGTGTGTTCCTATGTCCAGGTAGAAGCAATGCTTTTGAGTCCATTCACAGGTGCTACAACCTCCAATGGTCTGCTTTGACAAGTATGCCTATGTCATCAACTGTGTAATACACCATTGGGGAAGTGATAGGCAGGTAATCTCCATGGCACATGCCATAATTGTGTACTGTTGTAGTGTGATAAACTAATTAAGTAGGAATTCTAACACCAGCCTTGGCAACTGTGTGTGTGTGTCTGTCTCACTCTGTGTAAAAAAGCAATGTTTTGTAGTGTAGGCACACCCCCTACAATTTAAATGCTCTACCTTGGTAAGGCAGCTGATGTCATCCACCTAGTAATACACCTCTGAGAAGGTTATATCCCAGTAATCTCCGTAGCGCATGCCATAATTGCGTACCGCTAAAGTGTGATTCAGAACTCTGGTAGGGTTCTATAACCACCCATGGCTGTTTTGGATGTTTTGTGAGTGTTCCACTGTCTGTGTAGGGAACAATACATTTTAGGCTAGTCACACTCAGTACATGTCAAATGCCCTACCTTGGCAATCCTGCTGATGTCAGCCAATATCATATACACCTTTGGGGAAGGAATACTGCAGTAATCACTGTGGCACGTACTATAAATGTGTAGTGCTGTAGTGTAATAAACTTGTTAGGTAGAGGTTCTACTCCTGGACATGACAGGTGTGTGTGTGCACGTGTGTGTGTATTTGTACCTCATATCCTATGTTGAGGAGTGTGTGACACCTGGGCCCAATATATAGCAGGTTTTTCAATTTTCTTATATGGCAGCCCTAGTACATATCACAATGTCCACTGTACAGGGAAAACAGATGTGAAATAGCCAAGAGGCTGGGGTGCATATCCATACCCATACATGTGACATCAAGGCCAGGCAATTACAGTTAGCAACCCCAGTATTACCGAGAGCACACTCACAACCCATATCTTATACACACACACATGGTGAGGCAACAGCCATGATGTGTGTAGTACACAGCATATTGGCGACTGATAGTAACTATAGTGTGAATGCAGTGGCCTACAGAGGCCATGGCTCCCTGTCCATCAGTACAATAGGCACATAATTGCAGACAGTACGGCTTCATTATGTATCCAACTGGATGCCTGCAACAACTGTGGTTCCATCACATGTGATCCACAAAGGACATACCATGCCTTACACACATGCCCTGTATGGACAGATGCCACTGACACCAGAGAATACCTGTAGCATGCTATCAATGTAGGTGCAGGGTCAACCTGCTGTCCATTACCTGGCCCTGCCACATGAGGGCGGGACTGTCACATCTAATGATAACATGCCGTGTGCACAACATGGGCCAGACAAACCAGGTGCATGTCCACATACCACTGTACCTGAATGTGGGATGTGTGCAAATCCCAAACACTGTCCATGTCATGGCGTATAGAACACATACATGCCAAGCACTGCACAGCACTGGGCACTCACAATAGCAACCCAGGAGACTGGATGGTGAATACTATAACCACCTGTGTGGTCCATACCAGACACCCCTTAGCCATAATGCAGACCATTCTCATGTGGCCTGATGCCAAGGTATACCCCCCCACCCAGCCTTGTACAGCCATCTGGCACCATCACCCACTACACACCCATGAAGCACTGCACACATGCACACTGGTACTAGCACCCTGTGTCTGTGTGTGTGATGTATTATGCTACCGACCACATTCACACCCAGTACAACCCCCATTGGCATACTGAAGCATGTTCTCTAATGTCAGACACTGTCACATACCCTTTGACCACAGAACCCCAGGATAACCCCTTTGGGCCAATTGATACCTATGCATTACTGTATTGTGGCAAGGTAAGTGGTTAGGAAGTGTATTTGCTACCCTGCCAAGTGTGGCAATGTGTATGAGTCCCTTACAGAGTGTGGCTGTGTTGATGCTGACACCTGTTCATGTGGACAGGCCCATGTGCTACACCTGCTGTATCACAACAGTGTTGGAGATGTCACTCACCATCACATATGTGTCTGGACAACTCACCAACATGTAAGCTATGTGGCGCATGCAATAACTGCATACACATGTGATAGCTATGTATAGTCAGTCAGGTGTTTGAAACCCCGGACTGGTAGGTGTGTGACACACACATGCTTATGTTTTACTCATATACACCTTCCCTGACATACATTGTCTCTGTCTGTACCACCCACACCCTCTCTGGTGGATGTGGGATGTACACCTGCTTTGCTAGGCAGCAGCCTGTGTTTTGTAAGTGATGGTCATGATCAGCTGATGGACTCTGCACCAACTGCAGCCCTCCTCTAGCTGAGTGCATGTGGAACAGCTGTGGTAACATTCCCATAGTGAACTGCATGGTAACACACACCAATATCTAGGAACATCATTTTGGTGTTGGCCCTTTACATCCACTGTGAGCAGGAACTAGATCTGTCATTTGGCAAAATACTTCTCAGATAGATTGGGGATTTACCTCTAACAGTTTACATTGTGGAAACAGGGCAACACACTGGAGGGGGATGTGCCTGACCTGACTACAGTCTGTAAGTGCTGCAATACTGTGGAGTTATGTTGGTTTAATAGAGTGTGTGTGAATATGGCTGTCCAACATGTTGTAATACCTGCCATGTCAGTACTATATTTATGAGGAATCTGCATCAGCAGGTACATCTGCAGACTGGGAAGTGTGTTGTGTCCTTTATGTCATGTGATACCCACTGAGCATGTATCTGTGAACTGCAGAAGGTAGTATGAGGATTGCAGTCTGTAGATGGTGAAAGCCCTGACAGGTACTGACTTCATATACCTCATAGTACACATGTTGCAACAAACCCTGTTACAACAGTACATGTATGTGGTTATCACAGCAACATATCAATATTGGCTCAGAGTATATGCTTCCAGCCACATCTCTGTCACCCCCCCACCATATCAGCTTCAACAGACTATACACATAACTCATTAGGTATGGCTACAGCTTAACTACCATTTGGACAGATTGTGTAGTGTAACACAGCTTCTGCTATGTGATTGTAGCCATGTCCCCTGTGTGGACACTAACATTGCCGGCCTGGTACTGACTATTCACTTGCATGCCATTGTCAGGGCCACTATGGTTACATATATGCCAGTGGTATGGCTGCTCTGAGATTGCTGCACATCTGACAGTCTGTGTTATAGGGGAGTTCTATGCATGCTGTTGGACATGTACCGGGATTGTGTAGACTATTACTATGAACGTATGTACTATGACAGTGACACAATAACATGCATATGTTCCATTGGCCAGATTAATTACCTTCCCACACACCTGGTGACATCACATGTGTGCCAACCTGGGGCCTCCTCGTGTACTGTTACAGCTATACCTTCAGGTGGAACCAACCAGGGGATGTTGGCCCACCCCCCTCAGGCACACACCAACATGTCCTTGTACTCTGAGCTCAGGTCTAAAGCCTGTTCCATACCAGGCTCCACAGACACATGAGGGATGTGCTACATCCATCTGAGGCAACATGTACACATTCAAAAGGCCAACATGCTCCTCCTGCTCAGCCACCAGACCTGGCACCTTAAGGATGTGGACTGCTGTTGTGAGTGGGAGTTGGTGGGAGCCTTGTTCCCATTGTGCCCATATTTGGGACCATGGTGCGTCCACATCACAGACCACACACACCATCCACAGTGTTTACCCACCACATGTGTCACATACCACCCCTGTAGACTGTCCTCTATATCTACCAATCCTGACCACCTCCACATGTGTATCTGATATACTTCCCCATATTGCCATAGCAAACTTCACAGGCGGGGGCATTGTGGTGCTAGGACGGAACTAACATGTGACATACCCGTCCATGGTGCACGCACTGCCAGCTGTAGATATCTGTCTGTGTTGCTATGTGTGCTGCTGCCTCACACATAGCACACATCACTGTGGTAGTGATATAGGAGACATGTCTTACCATACATATCTGTTAGTGTGTGTGTTTGTACAGATGTAGATATTTGCATATCGGTATTTATCTATATGTGTGTAGATATATGTGACTTCATATATATGTGCACATATATATATGTCTACACATGGGTATATGTACATTTCTAGACATACATGCTGATATACATATATATATATATATATATATATATATATATATATATATATATATATATATATATATATATATAGCTTTAAATATTATATATGTGACATATGTACACATATGCATACCGATATGTGGGGTACATTCAGACATCAGCTCCACAATCTCACAACACCTTCATGCACAGCTGCACTGTTCTGCCTTGCTACAACACAGACAGGTGCCACATATGGACACGGCCTGACTTTAGAGGGCTATATGTAGGAGTCGATGGCAGGTAACCCTGTTACACACCTATGGCATTCCGACATGCTACATTACAGATTCACCTGGGTATTCTGCCAGTGGTGGGCCATGGCTCCCACATGTCCATCATAATGGCATTACTACCACCACCAGCTATTGACCATGTCATATACATACTTCCCATTATGCTACTCACACTGTGATGGCTTACATCTTGACTGTCAGTGCTGACTTGCACAGTAGACGGCTATGGTCCAGGGACAGACACTATTGTCCATAGCAGTTGACTAAGGCACTTGTGAGCAATTGTAAGTGAGTTTGTGCTGGTTTGCTCAAGGGAGATATATATATATATATATTTAGTTATAGATGTATATATACACACACACACACATGCATCTACATATTTAGCTACATGTCCTGTAATGTTGAATGGTATTGCTGCATGCTTTGTTTGTGGAAACATCAGGGTTATGTATATCTGCTGTGGCTTAGTGGTAAATCATATTGCCTATGGTGTGCAGGCTCCTGGGTTCGGGCCTTGCAGGGACTGTTTAATTTGTTGCTGGCAAGATTGAGGCCAATTGGATACAGAGTGGTTAAAGCACTTTTATGCTGTTGTCAGTGGGTTTGCGCAATGGTAAGCACTACTAACTTCCAGTGACATACGCTTACACATGGTTAGCCTCGCTATTGCTTACTTTGTGTAAGCACTGCGTCCCGTCATGCAAACAAACTTGCACCTGCTTAGTCATGCTTATTTATCCTTACTACTGCTCTATTTACGACAGTATTAGTCTACTGATCCGTGGGGAGGGGGGGGGGGGTTGGTGGATTTGGCAAGCATATGGGGTTATCATTCATTACACTGCTTCCTATTCCATTTCACACATATATGTTATTTATTAGGTTATACAACTACATATATTGATCTTAACAGTATTTGACATGGAAATGGACTATACTGCAGTGGGACTCGAACTGGGATTGCCTGCTCATGAGGTGAACGCTCTTGCCCACTACAATATTGCTGTACTTCTTCCTTTGCACATGTCCTGCTTTTTATCCTCCTTTTGCTATTTCAGCTACATTAACCATAGCTAAGTGATGGGCACACCCGCGCACCTATGGTTAGCTTTAATCGGTGTTTTAAAAGGTATAGATGGGTTTCATCTTTTAATTTATATGTCCTGTTGCTGTTGTATGTATGGGGGTCTGTTGTTGGGGATATGGGGACACCTGTAACAGATCTCGCTCATTTCTTAACAGCTTCTGTGTGCGACATTGCAGGGGTGTGTCTATTCTTTGAGCTCTGCTCTCAGACATGCCCCCTGTACTTGTACATGCTCCGTGTAAGCCTAGGATCTCGGCCAGCACACCTTCATCACTATGCTTGGAGCACTGCCATCCTGCTCCTAAATGGTCACTTCTGTGTAGGACTAAACTAGTCCTGCACGGAAGTTTAGTAAATCCGGGGGATTTTTACAAGTGGGGGTAATCAGTATCACAGATATTTCAGCATGTTACTTGGTACTTTTATAAAGCTGAATATATACTATAATTAGAACTGCAGTGCAAGAAGTGGTTTGAGTTGAGTGCTGATTGTTTTATTTATACATTATTTTGACTGACATTCCAGTAATGTATTTAAAAAGTAATTTATTTTTAATGCCTCACAACCATTTTGTTTCCATCTAGATATTAAGTAAGCTGTCATGTAGCCAATGCACTGAAATATTTATTTTCTTCTCCACTAAATTTTGTGTTGATTGGACTCTCATAATGGCAATGTGGTACCCAGGGCAGCGTATTTAATTAAAGTCCCAGTTTTTATAGTTTTGAGCATAAATTTGCCTCTTTCTAGTGGGACACACCCCTTCCCATTGGCCCCACCCATTCATCTGTCTCCTGCAGCCCCCATTTGATTTGAAGTCACTAACCACCACTGTGTAGACTTTGTTTTCTATGATGCTTTGTGGCTAATGTTTCCAGTGTTTTTCAGCTACTTCAATACCATAATGTTTGCACAATCCCCAGTGCTACAGTCCTGTTACATTATTATGCTTTCAGTATACAATCCTACTACCATTAGTGTGTCACAACAAGGCATGCGACTGTTTCCAATTCTATTTTACAAAATCTACATTTGTCTGTTTCTCCTACATGTTCAATGGACTTTTTAAACCAACGTGTACGTAGCCTATTGGCTTGGGCTGGGATATTTCCATTTTGCTCCTATCCATGAAAGACAAGCATGTTAAACAGGGGATGAATTTGTGGTTACCTATCCATTCATCAAAATTACATTTGAGTAGACTAAGATATGCTTTATGTGGAGAGGAAGACAGTTCCACATAAGAGGAATTCTCTGTGATGCATTCCTAACCAACATGTTCTATTTGATTTTCGCAGGTGATTGAGATCTCTTGAGAGGGTTGCTATGCCACCACTGGATTTGCAAATGTGTAATAGATCTGACAGGACAGGTAACTGTTTAGTTGTTCAGTGTATTACCAGTATGAATAAGTTCAATATCTCATGGTTGGCACCCCATCGATGAAGAGTTTTGCTGTCTAACACCTACTAAGTATTAGTAAAGACTCCAATTCCCAGGTGACTCTGAAGTCGATTGAATGAATAAATGGATAATAAATTAATGAAGCTAATATGCATAACACTTGTATAGTTACTGAGAGAATGGATATATTGTGATTAATTATATAAATGACAGACATGACATACCTTACTGTGGTACCTTATTGCTCGTTTTTCTATAGAACCCCCCCTCCCTTTTTCTACCCACGCTCATTCAGGTAAATATAATAAAAATTTCAAGTTTAAAATACATCAGTATCAGATTGGTAGCAGAAAAACTGGAAAAGGTATGCATAGTAATAATATTAACATTATCAGCTACTTTTATCTGACAAAAAGCCAACAACACATGGAATTACTAAATGTTAAGCAGTGAGGAACAAGCATCCAAACACCCAGGATCCTCTAATATCAAATCATCAGTAAAAATCCCACACACCTTCACTATCATTTGGATTGTATATCACATTTGTATAGTATCTTTTTAGGTCATTGCTGAAAGCATTTAATAGAGATACGTTGTAAGGAAACATATTCAAACGTCTCTAATAAAGTAAGGCTTCATCGAGTATACTGCATGCATTTCTAGTTCTTATTTACTTTTACTCATAATTTTTGATGAAAAACATCAGTGAAATTCTAATCATGTGCATGGAACATTTCATATCAAATGCCCTTTCTGCCACAGAAATGGAAGTAACAACCAAAAGAACAAAATTATGAAAAGTCCAGAATAAGTGTCTAAAGAGAAATACATGGAAATAGAAACGTGGTTGCAGTCACCATTGCTTTGTTATGCATAAATGTATTTTGCTCTTGTGCAAAGACATCCAGCATCTGTCTCCTACCTAAATTCCATTTCTCTAGCCATTCATTGTCAGGATTTCTGAAATGAAGCAGTACTATGGCTTTACAGACAAATGCAAAATAGAGTACAACATAGATGTGTAGTGCAAGCACTGGCAACGTTATTGATGAAATTAATTACATTAGAACCAAAACTAGTGTCAAATGGTTATTGAACTATTTTGCAGAAATAATAAATCAGACATTTGTGCCTCATGGTGTTTTGTTACAAATGAAATAGATTCTAATCATCCTATGAGAATCCACAAATGCATCCATAATAATTCCACTTTTTTTCTCAAGAGTAAAGAAAAGTAGTTGATTCTGTCAAATGAAGATGGAAAAACACTGCAAAAAAAAAAAAAAAAAAAAAAAGACCAGCAAGATAATTCACAAAGCAAAAACGCTGTGAACATCACAGATGCTTCAATAATTGTAATAGTACTACCTCTTCCAGCAGCAGCAACACTATAAGCAAAAAAGAAAGAACTGTTTTCATTTCCAGAAAGGTGTATCATTTGTTTAGCGGATTAAGGTCCCACGACACTAAAAACACATACTCTATGAAATAAAGCCTTCAAAAACAACAACAGGAAATAGGAACATAGTTTGTACAAATGCTTTATCAGGAAAAAGCCTCTACCACTGTTTGTGTAGCAGCTAAACCATTATTATGGAAACAGACATTATGATTGATTCCGGAAATATGACACCTCTCATTATTCTCAGTATTAACTCGAATGCAAAAGGTGAAACTGATTTTGTGTTATCCATGTGCTAAAAAACAAGAAAGCATTTGTCAAAAAAGACAGTTTAGAAATGTGGGCAGCAACAAAAGCCTTTAATTGTCTTTCTCTCTCTCTCCGTACAATTTTATTTTGTATTTAAAAATTGTACTCACGTGTAGCAAACAGAGATAATCACATACCTTTTAGCAAGAAGATATTCATATGTATAACCGAACTAACTATACTGAAATGTTATTTGTCTCATCCATAATTTCAGATAGATTTCCTACCAGACAGTATCAGAAAGTTGTCTTAGAACTATAAGTGTCCCTGACTCATAGAAGAAGGGTGCCCCCACCATTACCCCAAATGATTTCAGGTGCTGTTAAGAAAATGAGAAAAGAACAGCTTTTTAAATACAAATATGCATATAAAATCCTCTAAATGAACAGTAAGCCATGTTATTGAAAATCTGTAACATAAATAGGTAGGATTGACACCTATTTAAAATAAAATCCTGTAAGTCCCTGGCTCCATAACATAAACTGAGGAAGTCCTGATTATGACTAGGATGACCTGTATTCATTTAGTAGCATGGGTGCTGGAAAGTCCATTTATGAGAAGATGGACCTGAGATATCAATGCCAAATCACCTATCCTGGGGTAAGGAAGAAAGTACGAACCACTACATTGAAGACACTTGCTGGACAGCAGCTGACTATCTGTGGAACAGCCCCGGGCATGCTTGAACTATTGATTAATACATGCAAAACTGAGTTGGGGATGGTATGGGTGTGAACAACCACAGCGGCCATTGCTATTCAGCCGGCCACAAATGAGGATGAGGTAGAAGAGATGGAAAAGGGAGAATTAAGAAGAAAAACAACACATTATGTTAACTATTTGCTACCGTCTTTCTTGTTTTACTTCATTTATTTGCCATCATGTAAAAAACAGTTCAAAGTCAAAGACGGCTAATGAATTAAAGAAGGAATTCATACCAATGTTTGATAAGAGATTAAAAATGAAAAACTGAAAAAATCTTAATTGCAGGATAATATGTATGTATGTATGTATGTATCTATCTATGCACATATATAGGTGATGTGTAAATCAGATTCTTGCAGTTAAAAAGAGGAACAGAACAGCTATCAGATAATGGTAACTAGCATAAATAGAGGAGGAAGTGTCAGCAATACACAACAGTAAAAAAATGTAAAGTATTGATGAAAATTACAATTTAATTATTGATTTGTTTTACATATTTTACATTTGTTATTCATATAAGCAGACTGGTTAAATGACACCTTTCAGCTACAACAGTTAGTCATAGCTTATAATAGCATTATAAATTTAATTTCTGCCATTTTTCATTATATGTCTTTGAGACAGTCACCACCCACTAATACTGAATAAATCAAGAACATTTAATTTGGGGAAAATTTTCATAATTTTCATTTTGGGAAAATAAATTCATAAAAATATCATCATATGGTTCAAAATCTACTTACAGGTGAGATACTTTCAAACCTATCATACTATAATCCTATTTGAAAATGGTATACTTATTATGAGAGATCCAAAAGACTCAGCATTAGGAGCCCTCTTTTTCAGATTATTTACTTATGATATAGCACATGATTTACCCAACCACAAACTAAGCAAGTGCACTAATGATATTGTTTCACATAGAAGCTAGGAAAACTCACCAATCAGTCTAACTTAAGAAGCAATCAAAATTCACAGACTGGTCTATGTGGTTCCACAAAAACAGGTTTCATATTAATAGCTTTAAAATTAATGTCATGATGTTCTCCACTTCAAAAAAGCTATTCACCCTACTCACATTAACTTTACAGAATACTAAAGGAAAAATTATTCCAAATGTTATAGAGCAAAAGTACCTAGGTAAAGCACTTGACCATTTGATAAACTTTAATAGTGACACAGACAATATTACCAACAAAGCACTATGTCACCTAAGCAAGGTTACTGTGTCTCAACCCTGCTCTGACCAGCAGCTTTTATGGCCTTAGCTAAACACATCTGAATTCCCAAGGCCTATCATGTCTTATCAATGATCATCCTTCATTCTCTTAACACCTACAAAATTCAAGTTAATGAAAATAAACTGTCCAGATGTGTTTGACTATTTAATTAAAACTGCCATCATTGCACATTACAAGAGAAGCTGCAATTGCATTCTGTTGCATCCAGATCCACATATCTAATGAGTACCCTCCTATTCATAATCCTCTCTTGGTTATTACCCACACTTTAAAGGATTAGTTCAGATTAAGGACGAAAGCTATTCTCTTAGAAGCACACAAGTTGATGCACTCATACTTGTCAGGCCAAAATTTAAACTAGCTATTGCAGAGAAAGTCTTCTCAAGATTAGTACCTACCACAAGGAAACAACAACCATCCAGTATAGAAAAGTATAACATTTTGGGAACATTCAAGGAAAATTTAAGGTATTTTCTTCAAGGCGAATCAAAGTGCAGCTGCTTTCATGACACTGCACTATGGTATATAGCTCATACTAGACTGGAAAAAAAATTGTCTCCTATGTATGTATTGTTACTTTTAACACCTGTATCGAATTATCACTTAAAGATATAGGTAAACATATGTTTATATAAAAGAAAAACAAAACATGTTAACATGTAGACAGTTATAAATATTATATATCACATACATGTTTTTTTGCAATTAACATTAATTCAACATTACATAAATTGCTTATTTCCTGCCTTCCCTTAAACCTCACTCCTCCTGCAAAACATTATTCTGCATGTATTTTTCTCACTGTTTTCTATATAGTCTGATCCTACCATTTTCTAAAGATTGCTCTTCAAGTTTTTTTTTAATCTCTGTTGCAATATTCATGACTTCACGTACAGTTGGTTTAGTCCTTGATTTCCATTTTCAAGTAATTGTTTTTGTCAGCCATGGGAATTACACTAACAAGGCCTTACTATGTCTAGACAATTCAGATCCTTTATCCCAGCTCACAAAAATAATTTTCTTAGTTATACCCATTTGCTCACCCAATATTTCTGACCGAGTACCCCGTAGGGAATTTTTAAAGTCTCAACTCATCATACTCATTTTTCCAGTTTCCTGTTTCTTCACTCATCACACATACAACATTTGCTACCTACCTGAGGAAAACGTCTTTGGACTTTGCTTGGGCTATAAAAATATTTATGCAAATGTTTTCAAGCAAAAATCCCAAACCTCTTAGACTTTGTTGCATATTTGGGAGCCTTACATATGTCCTCCCATTGTTTGCTTCTGAATCACTTATCCAATATATCTTCCCAATCTTTGTAACCTCCTCTAATTGATTCCTATAGTCATTGTGCAGTATCTTATATGCCATACTAATTATCCATTTTATAACAGCAGCTTCAACTAAAAACTCTACCAAAGCAGGTCTTTCACAAAAGATTTCCCTATCCCTTTCTCTTTGCCTATACCCTGATACACGTCCCTGAGAGGGAAGCCTGCAGTACAAATGTTGTCTCAGCCTTTTCCTATTCTATCACCTTTCCCTCTCTAGTTATTTGCTCCCAATACCTTGGTTCCTCCACCTGTTTTCTTGATAAATCCCAGCCCCTTCTTGCAGCTTTTGTCTGCCCCTAATTACACTCATCCCCGTCAGTAGAATCTCCCTTCTGCATTCTCACATTGGCTTCATTGTTAGAATACTTTTTGCTTCTTTGTTTATATAATATTACATATGGCTGTTATTTACTTATTTCACTTTTCTGCATCTAAAATCCCATTCTTTCTTCATTTTTTGAATGTTAGCCTGCTTCATCATCATCCATTTCCACTTTGAATTATAGCTTTCTGCTTGTGTTATGTATAGGAGCACTAACTATGTTGCTCTAAATTATTTCTTCAAATCAGGTAATCCTAAACCATATTCTTATATTGGAAAGATCAGCTTATCCCACTTGACCCTTGCTCTCTTCCCAGATAAAATACTTCAACTCTTTATTAGTTACTTTCCAGAACTAATCTTCTAGTTGACAAAACTATGCCTAGCCTGTTTATAAAACTCAAGGGAACATTTTTACTGCTTGTATCTTGCTATCAATATCCATAAAAATGAGCTTTCAGTTTCTGAGCTTTTGTATTATCTTTTATTAAGTCTCTTCCCACATATCCTTAGCTGCCATAACACAGGGCAGGATTCACAAAGCCTCTGTGTAAGAGTTACAAGGCTTACACGGAGGCAGCAGTTAAACGGTGTGACGTCAGCATGTCATGCATATGCATGAGGGCATGCTGAATCACACCTAAGGCTAACACGGTCCGTGGAAGACAGTAGGGGGCGTGTCCGTAGGGTGAGCCCTGCAAACGGACATGCCCCCAGAAGAGTAAAAGTCTCGAAAGTAAACCCCCATGACAGAGTCCGTGTAAATGTGAATAAACACAACACAACACATGCCCCCACAGACTATGAACATAAAATGTATAAATGAACATCTTATATATTTTTTTTTAAGTTGTAAAGATGTTTGCCCGTGAGTGCGCTCATTTGCACGGGCGTGCCTGTCGCTTAGCCACAGTTAGCAGTCAGTGGAAAAGCATATAAGAACTAAATATGCAAAGTAAGCCAAGAAGCAATAGTGTAGCAGTTGAGACGTCGACTGAAGAAGAGGCAGTCATGGTTCAAGCCCCCACAACATCAATTTTTATTTGTAGTGAAATAAGCACGAAACAAGTCCCTGACACATATGTACACATATAAAATTATATTTTATGTAAAATGTAATGAAATGGGCCATGTATTTTGAAGAAATGTGAGATAAAAAAAAAAAAAAAAATGTCAGATGTGCCTATAGCTGAGCTACAGTCTAACAAGTTGAGTACATCTGCCTGTAGGTGAGCAGTGTTTTAACAGGTTTAAAATGAGTGCCCGTAGGTGAGCAGTGGTTTAACAGGTGTAAAATGAGTGCCTGGGGTTGAGCAGCGTTCTAACATGCTGAAGCTGTGTGCCCATAGCTGAGCCGAGTGTAATATGCGTGCAGACAGCCAAACCACGCGTAAGCCAGCATGATCCGTTTGCGCGAAGCTGAGCACCGTGCCAACAAGCTAACCGACGGGCAACGTTGAGCAAGCTATATCAAAACTGCCTTTACACAGACACACCTCCTAGCCTGTGTAGACAGATATAAAAAGCAATGGCCAGGTTTGAACTCAGGATATCATGCACCATAGTCAAAGTACTGAACCACTAAGCCATAACAGTTGTACTTAAAAATGCAGTAATAGCATATATATAGGAATGAATAGAAAGAGGAGCATGACAAAGCAGGTTTTGTGAAGCTGATACAATTCCAAAATGGCCAATCACAGATAAGTGCAGGAAAAACGGCATATATAAGCCCCATAGGCGGGAATACACAGCATAACCGATTGTAGAACCGACTTGCAGCCAGGATGTCAGGTGTAGGTGAGGGTAGTTGCTTCCGAGCACAGAGGTGGGACATTGAGGAGTCCAAATATATGGTTTGGCTCCTCGTCCATAATCATGAGGCCCAACTCATGCAGGGCCAGGTCCTGTGTGGAGCATATAGGGCTGAGACGTGGGACCGGTTGGCTCATGATCTCACCAGTGCCACAGGAATACCAAGGACTGGTGAGCAGGTCCGTCACCACCATGCGGACCTGAAGAGACAGAAGCAGGACCAACTGAACCGTTGGATCCAGGAGGCCCGGCAAATACCCAATGCCCCACTACTGAGTAAGTTACATGTAATTATTTATGTAAGAAATTAACCTAGCTGATATTATGGAGATGTGTATTCCAATATTACTTTATTTATATTACAACTGCAGGTGTCCGTTCTGCAAATCGTCGAGCCTATGGCGATAGGCTGGCATGGTTGCACCACCAGGCAGGTCAGTAATTCTCTCCCTGTAACTGTAAATAAATATATAAGTATGACAGTTAGCAAAAGAGTGCTGTGTAGTCACTAATTAATAAAACGTGCAAGTAACAGTGTAAGAGGGTTTGCAAGTATTGCTTGATTACAAAAGTGTGATGCAGCCTGTAATCCAAACATAAAAATGAAACAAGTCTGAAATAAAGATGTCCCACCTGTAATATAATAGTACATAACCTGCAGCAGGCTGAAAAGTACAGCTGCAGAAGTTGAGTAAAACACATGTTTGAAAAATATCCCTGTTGAAATACAGAAACATGACAGAAGTGTGACTGTTGGAAAGGATTGTTATAACAACAGGGAAAACATGTCAATAAAGCCTAGAATTAAGTACCATCCTGAATTGTAAAAATAAAACAAGTGAGAGAGTGCGAGAAAGAGGTATGAATCCACCAATAAAGTAGTAATAACTCCTGAATAAAGTATACTGCAGTCAGTACAGCATGAAATGAATGTGACAGGCAGAACCAAACAGTAACATGTGTGGAAAATGGTACCGCAGCTGGAATTTTT
>NC_056736.1:478804108-478834108 GCF_019279795.1 Protopterus annectens | reverse complement strand
GGAGGAACACTGCTGTGCCATTGTATAAAGACATTATGTAAAAGGGTAAGCAATTTATTTCTTAAATAATGTCATTGTATAATAGCAACAACCCACTCCTGGATGTGGGTAATGCTGGATTTACCCATGGTTGTCTTTATTTGATGACGAGGCTAAGCCCTCATCATCAAACTATACCAACCATGGTAAAAGCTAGCATTACTTACACCCAGTCATGGGTTATTGCTTAATTATCACATCTGGAATTCTATGCCTTGAAAATGTTAACTTTAGGAAATTTCCAATGTGTCTGCATAAAACAAATGCATACAGCCCTTATTAACAACACACATCCTTTGTAGCATTAATCCATTGTCTTGTCCTGAAAATTAATACAAAAACTGTTTATTTTCTTAGAATGTTATTGCACTAAGCATTACACAACCCATGATTCTCATCTTCTTTGCAATACCTTGATCAGCATACCTTGCCAAAATACTATTTAAACATGCTCTTTATTTATATTTTATAGTTCCCAACAATGATTCATTCTCTTAGTAATATTTTCCCTACCAGATTAGTCACTCTTAATTCAACAGCCTTAAACATAAGACTTTGGGGGGAATTTAATAAAGCCTGCATGGACTTATTTGCAGTGTAGGCATAGTGGCATGGTGCTTACATGCAAGTAAGCAGATATACGATCCAGTAAAGGAAGTGAGGGGCATGCATGAGCATGCAAACATGGAAGTGTCCATGGCATGCAAATCACCTCATAAGAAGGTGAAATGCATGCAAATGAACATATATAGCAGACGTAATCTGTGGCACTTGTGATAGGTACTGTGAACTGCAGTGTGTAATACTATTAGGTAGGAGTTCTAATCTCATATGTTGCAACTCTGTGTATGTGTATTAATATATCTCCTCCCAGCACTATGGATATGTTCATAAGGGCTGTCTCCATGCAACGGTTTGCATTTTATGGCCCTGTGACTGGCTGTTGGCCTCTAAATTCCTTCCTCTACAAGGCTTGCAAATGTCATCCACCTCAAGAGCACTGGTTGACTATTGAACAACAGATAAACTGCATGATAACTGTGTGTGTGTGTGTGTGTGTGTGTGTGTGTGTGTGTGTGTGTGTGTGTGTGTGTGTGTGTGTGTGTGTGTGTGTGTGTGTGTGTGTGTGTGTGAATACATCCCCATGCAGCACTTCAGACAAGCCCCTATGGGCTATCTCTGTGCAATGGATATGCATTTTATGCCCACTGACTAGCTGCTGGCCTCAACATTGGCCTCCGTTACAAAGCCTGCTGATGTCATCCACCTTAAGAGCACTGGCTGACAGTATATTATCAGATAAACAGCATGGTGCATGTGATAAGTACTGCAAGCTATAGTGTGTAATACTAGATATGTATGAATTCTAATCTCACAGCATCCAATGTGTGTGTGTGTAAATATGTCCCCTGACAGCACTAGAGACATGCCTATGTGCCCTACCACTGTGCATTGGTTATGCATTTTATGGCCCTGTAACTAGCCGCTGGCCCTAAATTGCCTCCTATACATTAGAATAATTGCTGTCCACCACTATCTACAGTTGTATATGCAAACCCAGGTGATATGTATCAAGGGTAGTACAGTGTGTCACAGGGTAAGAAAGCATGATGACACTGACTGTCTCCATTGTCTCTGACACAATGTTCTACACATATACACTAGGGAGCCATGCACATATACTGGCATTCCTTGTTGACATCATGTCTCTGCTGTGCTACCTTCCCATCCTGTGCTGCTGTATTGATGCCATGTGCCCATAGTTGCACCACTCAAACCCCTGTGACAAAAATATTCATAGCTCCGTGACACACCTGTCATTCTGTAACACTACCACCAGTGTACCATCAGGCAACAAAGATACGCAACATGTGATGTGTAGTCCTGACAAATGCCAGCAAACAGTACCTGCTGTGTCCCACAACTGCCATGGCATACCACTATTGCACTACATAAACACATGTAAAGGTATAGAGTCATCTTGTGCATCAGAAAAATATATGCAAGTCCCCGCATTGATGACATGGATGGAAGAGATGTGACACAAGTATCATCACATTCACAGGGTGTGGTGTGGGGTTGCTGAAGGCCTAGGCTGTTCCAAACAGTTGACAGCATGTGTGTGAGTCAGGAAGGGGTGCTGGTGAAATGGGTCATAGAGAGGTGTCCTCTGTGTCTATAGGTGACCTGCACGTGACAGTGGTGTTGGAGTTTGTGCATGTACACAGTCAAACTCAATGCTATCCTTACGCGTTCATATGGTGGACATCTGTAGACCATACATGGTAAAATGGACACTTTACCATCTCTGGTCATGAACCACAGGAACTGGCTTCTCCATGAGTAGCACAGGCAGCACCATGCCCTAAGTCAGATGTGGTGCTAGTACCTGAAAGTGACTGCTGTCTTCTGGGCCTCTGTCCCCATCGAGACCATCCAGGAACATGAGCTCATGGCTTGCCATGTCATGCTGTGGACAGCACACCTCTCTCTGTAGCAGTGTAGGTACTGCCACTATGGGAACATGAGTGTACACAGCCACATGAACACCGAGGAGAAGGTGTTGCTGGTTTATATCCATGTGTCTGACACTCAACCCCAACCACATGTTCCAGTACTGACAATGGTTGCTCAAAGACAGACACTGTCTGAGCCCACCATCTGTCCACTGTATCTGTGAAATGTTCTATGGCATCACCAATCCAGTGGAGGCAGTCATGGATATCAGACTGTGCTGAATCCATAACAGTAAGCATCCATCTGGTGTTGCATTCAGCTCATGCCTGTGCCTGCATTACAGCCTGAAACATGTGGCAAGTGACCAGTGATGTGTCACCTGCATGAGGAGGTGGATGGGCAGCAGTCCTCCTTCAAGCACCTCTGCCAGTCTGCCTGTGTAGGACCTTACCAGCTCTTTGACTATGGCCAGTGTCTACACTAACTGATGCTATAGTTCTCATACTATCCTGTACTATGTTGCCACTCTCTGACTGTCCAATATTTGTGGTCTGTGGTGACTGTGTGCATGTGGGCATACTGACTGTGTGCAAGGACAATGAGGACAGAAGAGGAATGTCAACCTCTGGGACAGTTTCAGCCACCAACACCCCCACCTGTACCTCACTATGGCCACCATTATCATCAGAGTCTGATGAGACAGTGACATCAGATTGAGAGGGGGAGAGACTCCAACCCCCTCTTCACCTGTGAGAAGCAAGACAAAAGCAGTACATTACCACTTGCATTACTATTTATGGTAATCTACACAGATTCATACAAATGTGGATCCACAACTGCATTACATGTCCAACATGTTCTCATCTCTGATCCCATGCACAGCACACACACTCACAACAACAGACACAAACAACCCAGCCTCTGTATAACATGCACGTCACCTACATCCGGGTAACATTGCCAGCTCAATACACCTGTGAAGTATGCAATATGACAGTGTATGAGACAGAACTATACAAGAAACCCAGTACACCTATCTTGACAATGATATGCCAGTTGTGGTAGTACTGCCTCAGGTATGTACCTTCTCCCTATTGTGTTTGAATGAGCGTCTTGGAGTCATTCCCTCATGTATAGCAGGCTGCATAGATGCTCATAACTATAAGTGCAAACATGTTAATGTTAGTAGAAATACACACCTGCCACTCCCTAGGCTATGCACTGTAGTTAACTGCTCTGAAAAGGAACATACAATTATTCTGCTGTAGCTAAGCACAACAGTTGTGCAAAAGTCAAAGTGGCAGCCCTTAACATTCATAGGGTATACCTGATCTGGCAAGACTACATTATCACATTTACCAGGTATAGGCCCATAAACTCTGGCCACACCTGGCACACCTGTGAAAAGGTGAGGGAGAGTTATTGTCAGCAACACCAAAGGTTACAGTGTTACAGGGTAATATATGCATATATCCACATGTACAGTACCTAATGTGATACTGGCTATATTGGTGACATTCTGAGTAAGTGTGCACAACTGTGGGTAAAAGCCAAACCCCCACCCTCCAATGCAGATAGACTTGACACCCATGCACTGGTCTGTTGAGCCTGGCACAATGACTGCTAATGTATTATACTGGTGGATGCAGTCACCTTACCTGGAAGCTCCTCTGATGTGGATGCTGTGGCACTCACCTCCAGGTTGTATGGCGTTATGTTTGGCGGAGAGCTGTGGGTTGATCCTAGGTTCAACAGGAATTCCTTTGTGGCTGAGAGTGGTTGTTCTGTTGCAGTCCCTCCACCAATGGCAGCATGATCTCTGGCAAAAGCAGCTGCCCTTTGACATGCAGCATTGACATGCATGCGGCTCAGTGTCAAACCTGCTCATAGGTCCTGTCCTCTTGGCCAATATCATTAACAGCCCTCACAAGATCAGCCCACAATGCTGCCTGCTGTTCATAATTTTTGTGACCCCTTGACAGCAGGATGTGATGGTTGAGTCTGAGGGCATCCAGTACAGTGTCATTTTCTGCAGATAAAAATGGAGGATGTCTCTGTCAGCACATCGTTCCTGCAAGACAACAAGGGGAACACATTACAGGACCAGATACATGGATATCCGCTATGTACAGAACCTACACACCCACAATGGCTTGTACTATCCACTGCTCCCTCACATATCATACCCTACAGTTTGGTGACATACTATGTGTCTGACTATCACCAAGATAGTAGCACTAATGGGTAGTATCTCGGCATGCTGTGACAGATTCTGCTGTATATCACTACAGCTATCACTGCAGTGTTCTTTGGTGTGTCCCATGTGGGCATATCCCCATTAGTATGTGACATGGCCACTGTTGGACCACGAGCAGTGTGCTATGCCAACTACTACATGTGCTACAATGACAGACAGCAATGCAAACCTGCTGTCATATATGTTCTCTGTAGGCATCATACACTCAACTATGCAGATGTTTGCAGAATGTCATCATGTTTGCTCATAGCTGTGGTCCTTCTTGCACAAACTTGTGCATGTCTAACAAATGGCTGCCCAGTGATTGTTGGTTTCTGTCAGAAAACTGACACAGAATCTGTCTCCCATCAGAGCCCTCAGACAACACTTATTCTACAGTAATATCTGTGTACTCTAATAACATTCTTACTTTGTATGGCAAATATGTATACTCTGTCACTGAGTTTGGGCCTTTGCCCCCCCCCCCATTACATATGGCTTTGTCCTAATTTCTTACTGTAGGAGGTTGATAGGTATGTTAGGCCTAGCTGTCAGGCAGACAGGGACGAATGTCCATGAAGCAGGGACTTAGCCAGAGTACATCAGGGACATTCAAGGACACTTGTATGATATTAGTACTTTTTATATGTGACATTGACAGACTGAGAGGAGGTGAATTACAGTACATCATTTGACCTTACAGAGTGTACACTCATAGTTATTATCACTATATGTCTCATGTGTAATCCACTATCTTTACTACATCTGCTGACTGTTGTAGTATGGATTGACAGGGCAGAGTTGAGATTTGATTCAAAGTAGGGACAATTGAGTGGCATTCCTTTAGGTGTTGGACAAAAGAGTATCACTGACATGTCACTATCATAGATCTAATACAAGCCTACTGTTTTAATCCCTATTCCCTATACCTGCATCCTCCCATCTGCATCCCTTTCTATGGGGAAATGTAGTACATACCAGGTAGAGTGATGTATTCCTTTTAGTGAAGTGTTCCTCTGCAAATGCTTTGTACATATGCTGTCTGTGTCAGTAAAACTACATACAGACCTGTTCCCCATAAGCAGCTCCTTGTCTTTTGTAGGTAATGCTCATTAAGAGTTAATTGCCTGTGCACCACTCTGTGGCTCAGAATTGCTAATTGTGTCCAAAACAGCTGAAATGCACTATCATTAGCCAATGACGTGGCACAACAGTGCAATATATAAGGCCTTCATGTAGACTTTGGCCCCTTTCTTAGTTGTTGAGATGGACATTACTGAGGTGTGGAGATAACAGCATCACAGAAGATAAGTGCAAATACTGTCCACTGTATAGATGTATGAAGTATGTCCACAGTTTTCCCTCATATGTTTGTTCATTGTCCGATGACAGAGTGGTCATTGGGCATGTCACTGGCAAATATTGTGGGTTAGGGTCAGAAGGGGGAGTGAGACATGTGAGTGTCACAATTCATAACCATCAAAATATGCAGTAGCTGCTATTCCATCAACTTACTATCTTTGTAGGGGCAACTGTGAAACATGAACCTATCTTTGGGCCTTTGCCCACTTTATGCATGGTTGTGGCAGGATCCCTTGTTATAGGGAGTTGGGAGGTATGGTCTGTCTATAGCAGCTACTTGAACATACAGTTGTGTATGCTCCAGGCTGCAGCTGTTGCTGTAGCCTAGGACACAATGGTGGGGAGTGTGAACACTTTGGAGGCCTGCAAGCTGTGCATGTAACTGTGGCAGCTGTGGCAGCCCTGTCATTACAGCAGAGCCAGGGTAAGGGTACCCATTACTGTCCAGTCGAGGCATGTGCTTAAGATACATCTGTTATGCAACAGTGCCAATTGCAGAGAAGTAGGCGAGATATAGTTAGGTTATACGAACATGTGCAGTATGTCAATACCTGCAGCCCTGTGACTTGTAAAACTGGGTATCTGACAATTCAGTAACAGTAACCTATGTGGATTAAAATTTCATGAGTCAGTCATTACTTGCTGTGGTCAAAACAATGTAATTGAAATGTAACATACTGGATTCGAACCCAGGACTGTGTGCGGCAAAATGTCCTGCGTACAAGGCATTTAACAGACTGCACTGCTGAGTCAGTGCTGTAGAAGCTGTATTTGCCAGATATATTTGTTGACATACAGGCTGTGACACACATCTGCATCCATCAGTACGTGCATGGCTTTCAAAGGCAGTTGTTCTGCAGCAAGGTCTCATTTGAACATATATACTCTGCCACTGATGCCTTAACAGGTGTATTTGAAGATGTTGCAGGTAAAATGGAACATTTACTTTCTATCCCAGGCCTTACATACTGCCATTATTATTTATGTGGCTGCCTACTGGTGTATTTATGCATCAGAGTCCCAAGTGCACTCCATTTGTCACATTAGGTTTGATTTCACTCTGTCAGTGGCAATCAGTATGTATCACTAGAAATATCTGCATTAGTTAAGAATTGTGTGACCTTAGAAGGTTGTAGTTGACAGGGGCCCGGGTTTGAGACTTGGAAGGGGGTGATTATTTTGTACACGTGCCTAACACTGTGAGAAACACGTAAGATCATTAAGGCACATTGAAGCACTTTTAATTGGGTTTGAGTGACATGACATATCACGGCCACCACTTAGCCCTGTGCAAACCCATGTTAAAAATGTAAAAAGAAAATAAAAGAAAATGGGAATGATAGGGCAGTGGTGAAATGGGGCAAACAGGGGGAAAACATAGTGGAAGGCAGGTAGGGATGTACAGGATGTATGTAGGGAAGGACCATAGCTTTCCATTTCTTGTACAGAAACAGCTGTGTAGTTTAACAGATTTTGTGTATGAATTTGGACTATCAAACCCCAGAAAGAGGGGTGAGGACAACATAAATATGATGTCAAGCCAATTAGACCAAATTAGTTGTGTCCAGTGGATGTGTGAGAGAAATGGAGAGCTATGTATGGGGAGATATATTTTTTGTGGGACAAGTATCCATTTTTTTTTATAAGGAGAGAGTGGAATGTTGGGAAAGGGATATAGGTATGTGTGGGGAGATAAGCTGTGTAGGAGAGGATGCAATTGCAGAAAGATAAGACAGCAGACAGGAGTGGTGTGTGACATATCAGGGGATAAACACCTTGGATGGGGAGGGTGTTGTGAAATCCGAAGTGTATGTCCCTCCAGATGGCAGCAGCATGACTGAGATCCCCACCCATGGGCAGTCCATACTGCTCCTTCAGTGCCCCGAAGGTGGCTATGCTGGAGGCTGGGCACCAGGGCCAGTGTGTCCCACCAGGTTGTCAAGTCTGCCCAAAATCCAGTGCAGGCGACATTCATATTTCCTATAAACAATCCTGTGCACCATAGCTGGTAGTCAACCCTGGGTGACTACTGCCCCTCTGCCACCACTCCCGAGGGGACGGGACTCATCCTCTGAGGCAATTCCAGCTATAGGTGGTGCAGGGCCAGCAGATGGGGCACCACCGGCTTGGTTCCCAGATGTGCTGACACCAGGTGCCATGGATGGCTGAGGTAGGGTAGGCAGATCAGCAGGAACTGGCCTACCCTGACATGCTATGCTTATGGAGCTGAAACAATACATTTAGGTTAGTTATGAACAAAACCATTGTTAGTAATAACAGCATTCCAGAACTTTGAAAATAACTCCATTACATTTCAATGCATATCATATGAAACACACCAGTGAATAACAGAGCAGTCAGTATATTAACAGCATGCCAGTAACAGTTATGGCATATCGCCAACAGGCTAGGTAATTCAACAAGATATGTTACTATGCAACCATTGTAATACATAACAATAATAAAACACATGCCCCAAAATAAAGCTTCTGGAACAATGCATGTTAATACTAAACCATAACTAATGCATAACAATACAAATATTTGAAGATACTGGGTGAGGAGACAGAGAAATACAGTCCAGTAATACCATTATATGCTATATAGTTGACAACAGTACTGCTATCTACTCTACAGGTCTGTCCTTATTTATGTGTAAAATACCCTATAGCTGCTGTAGCACGTACATACCTCTGAAGCTATCTGCATTGGACAGTATGGGCTAAACAATAACAACTGCAGGTACACAACTGCACAGAACACTTACACATCAGGTGGACCTATATAGCAACCAAGGTGTACCGTGAGCTGATGTACTGTGACTTTACTATTTACACACACACACACACACACACACACACACACACACACACACACACACACACACACACACACACATATATATATATATATATATATATATATATATATATATATATATATATATATATATACATATATATATATATATATATATATATATATATATATATATATATATATGTGTGTGTGTGTGTGTGTGTGGATGATACATCTGTGACAGAGGGATTATGCAATGGTAATTCCATTATGTGACAGTGTGACACTTTAGAGACACATATGTGTGCAGTACAGACAGTAAACAACTATCATGCCTTACTTGGCAGGCATGGGGATAGAACACAATAGCAGTGAATGCAGCTGACATCTGCATCAAATGTATTAATTGACTGCAGCAACCTTTAACACACACTCCAGGCATGCAGTTATACCAGAGCTTACCCATTTTATTTCTTTTCTTTTATCATTACACTTATTTCCTGATTTTTTTATGCTGTAGTTTCACATTCCTGGTAATGATTGTAACAGTCTCTGACATGTAAACACACAATAATGTAAACCTACTCTGGGCTACCTCACCCATTTACCTGTAGGTCCTGTGGAGAGAAAATCTGCAAACATTACATGCCTGATACTGTAATAATTAGATCCACATAGCACTGGATTCGAACCCTGGTCCAGTGTGGCAAAAATGTACTTCATACACATTATTTAGAAAACTGAGCTACTGAGTCACTGCTGATTAGTGACAAACTGATATTTACCTAGAGGTCACCTGGCACCAGAATATGACCTGCTAATAGTGCTACAGTTTTATACTTAACTGTAGTGACAGTGGAATACACATGCATGACATTCAAGCATAACAGACATAATAGGTAAAGTATATATTACCACTCAGACTTCGGGTGTGCACATTACATTGTTAGTGTGTTGAAATATCTGTGAAGTCAACAACCGATATCCGACTATTGGTTACTATTTGCAGGCTACAACTAGTACACTGTCATACCTGACTGCAGCAACGTACCTCACAGCCTGAATGTTTGTAGATGACATGCAATGGTGAAAACAATGCAATCCTGCAGTACACAATTTACCTTGGTGTTATTGCTATTGTTCCATGTGTCAATGCAGAACAGTTGTCATAAGTGATTTCTTACAAAAAACTCTGAACCTACACTCAGAGCACAACAGACTTTATTAGATATACCTTAATGCAGGTACTGATACAAGTTCATGTTTTTTATTGCAGAAGAGTTTTAATACTTGATTTCTTGTAAGACAGCCCTACTTCCACAAGCATTGCATAAAGACTTTACCATAGAAACCTTCAATCAGTTACTCCTATAATGTCATGTTTTTCTACACAACAGTTGTCATTATGCAGGTGTTGCAACACAGCTATAATTCCACAGTTATTGCACTACAAACGTTCATTGCATATACTTTATTACTGTTAATACTTTAGTCTTTCCTGCTTATGGCACAACAGTTGGCAGTATGCACTTCTTGCAGTTTAGGTGTAAGTCCACATTCATTGCAATACAATCTTTACTGTATATACCTAATCACAGTTGCTGCTTTGCTCTTTCTTGCTTATTTGACCATAGATAGCAAAATACATCTGCACTCACCACACTCACGGCGCAACCTGGCCAAGCACCTGGCATGCTCCTCGATGTTGCCACTCCTCTCATCTGCAGCTGTTGGGAGAGAAACACACCATTATGCATACCATTTTATCAGACATTCAAGATTAGATTTAGGTGAAATGCAGGCAAAGGTACTTACATACATGTGGGAAATTCCTAGGCCGGAATTCTTGGACCCAAATGTCCAAGACAGCCCCATTTCATCTTTTCAGGCCGGCATGGTGGTGATGATACAGCTCACATGTTTGGGGGATATCAATTGCACTGGTGAGATCCCTTTCCAGCCAGTCCCAGGCCTCCACCTTGCACTCTGAGCCCTGGTAACCTCCCTGCATCAGCCAGCCTTCATGGTTTTCTATAAGGAGTCTGACCATGACCCTGGACTCCTGAATGCCCCACCGCTGTGCGCAAACCCTCTCCAACTCTTGCCATTGTATATTTTAGAGACAGAACTCCAATGGATTATGCTGTATTCCCACCTCTTGAGTTTAATATAGCCTGTTTTCCTGCATTTACACGCCACTGAGCAATATTTAAAAATGCGGCACATCACAGTGCAAAACGAGCGCAGCTGCGTTGAGCAGTGCTAAAACCTATATGTGTAGCAGTGTTTAGCAGTGCGCAAACCAGCCAAGGATGCCAAGCAGTGCATAAACAATTTCAGCCGTTACTGTGTTTATGCAGTGCTTAGCAGGGCTTAGCAGGTCTTAGCAAAGCTAAGCAGTGACTGGTGCACCATCATTATTCTTATTAAATCCCTTTGATTTAACAATAATTTTGATAATAATTCAGATGTGAATCACCATTCAACAGTGCATGCACTAGACCCAACTAATAAATTATTAATGTGTGTAATTTAGAAAACTTAGAGGATACATATATTTGAGTATAATATGAGCATATCAGAAACACAAAAAATCCTCACTCATTCTTGTCTGTCACTGTTCTCACAACTAAACAGGAAAGGGAAACATTTAGCTCTTGTATGGGAATGGAACTCAGGGCTTCAAGTGCTCTATGCAGTTATCATTGCCACTGGACAAAGAAGGAAAGGCTTTTTAGTTAGGCATTGGATTTCCCCCAAGAACAACTGTTTTCTTCTTTTAGCTAGGAAACCATTATCATGATGTTTTGTTTTTTTCCCCTTTTTATACACAAGTATTCAAATCCAGTGCAAACCATAATCCTGGTATTCAAAATACAACTCTGACCCAAAGAAACCACCGACTGTGATTTACAAAGAAGGCAACCAAGTAAAACAAAATTTCTTTATTTTCTAGCGCTTTGATATTCCTTGAAGGTGGAAACACAGAAGCGCTAGAAAATAAAGAAATTTTGTTCTACTTGGTTGCCTTAATTGTAAATCACAGTCGGTGGTTCCTTTGGGTCAGAGTTGTATTTTGGATTTTGTGAAGGAGAGGAGAATTCGTTGTCCATAATCCTAGTATTGTTTTCACAAATGAAAAAGAAAGGAAAGTACTGACCATTGTCTGGGGCTTGAACCCAGAATCTCACACAGTCTCTGCCATTGTCACTACTTAAGGGCCAAACATTAGTCTCTGGACAGCTAAAAAGACAAACACCTGCTCTTCTGGGTACTCAGTACATCACTCCCCAGAAAGTCCTTGTTAATCGAATTGCACTGACAACTGTATGGGAGGTGTGTTGTTTTGTGTTCAATCCCCAGACCAGTATCAGTGTTTTCTTTTCCTCTTCATTTAAGAAAATAATGGTGGGTTAATGGATTAGACTGCACACTAAAGCTTGACTGTCACCATCCCACATTCTGTTATCATTGAATACATGACATTCATCAAAGAGATTGACATTGTCATGAAATATTTTAGTTTCAAATGGTAGTATTACATTATTCAGTCTCTTCATTTCATATTTCCAGTTTGGGCAGTCATCTTGTTGCAGTAGGTCTCTAGTCTGTAGTATTCACTGTAGGGAGAGCATGGCTGACCCAGGGACAATCACCATTATCATCATCATCAACCTCATTTTACCCATTTTTACATGAGGTTGGGGTGTTATCTCACTTGTTGCCATTTCTCCATATTCTGTGCAACTCTCCTAACATCTTCAGCACTCATGCCTGACTGTCACAGGTCTTCTCTCACATAATCCATCCACCACTTTTCTGCATGCCTTCATTTCCTCTTGCCTTCTTCCTGTCAACCCCAAATCTTCTTCACCAGGTTGTCTTTTGCTTTCATACATGTGTTCAGACCACTGCAATCTGGTTTTTTTTTACCTTTTTTATAGTTGGAACTACTTTGGCTTCTGCTCTTGTGTCCTTATTTCTTTATCTGTTCCATAGTGTTTATTCTACCACCCATCGCGGGCACTTCATCTCCATCACTTCTAGCTTTCTCAACTGGTCTGCCTTTACTGCCTGTTTTTCTATACTATACAGTAGTACTGGTGACATAGCTCTTTTGTACACCTTACTTTTCAGCTTCTTTGACTTTCTTCTGTCATATACTACCCCTGACACTCTGTGCCAGTTGGCTGCAGCACTCATATCTCCCTTCTCCTCAACCATCCCTCCCAGATACTTGCAGCTGTTAACATGTTCCACTGTTTTTCCTTCTTTTTCACTTCTCAGCTTCTAATTTCCCCCATTTGCTGCCATCCCTGCCCTTGTTCAGAAGAGAAAGGTCTGGCTACAGTCATGTCATTTGTTTTACAAGGCAGGCTATACTATTTTGCTTTTGGATCCAGCAGTGTTAGAAGATAAGAATGGCAAGTTTCCTAGCAGTTTAGGGATAAAGCAGCTGCATGGGCAGTCTTAAGCAGGGAAAACGCAAACTGACCATTACTCCAGAGGAAGCCTGGGGCTTCTTCTCTGGATTAAGATGACAAACTGGGAGGCCAATCTAGTGCAGAAAAGAATAAAATCTGATACAGAGAGACCAAAAATGACAAGAAGAGCAAAATACAGGAGACATGAGCTGTGGTACAGATCAAGGCATCAACTGGGTAATATTGACAAGCTGTCTTTAAGTAACAGGGGCAAGACAGACAGAGGTGTTAGGGAAATAAAGAAGAAGTTATTTCTATGGAAACTGTACAAGATGAGGACAGATATACAGAAAGAAGGTACAGAAAAAAATGAAATTGGTTCAGTTTCAATAGATGGAGCACTACTGGTTAAAGGAAGGGCTCAAAAATTAGACCATGATAATGCTCTATGTATGGCAAGAGATGGCATTGGGAATCATTAATCACAGCTCTGCTGCACATTGAGCAAATGGACAAGAGTTTTGATCACATCTCTCAACTGTCCTTCTTTTCGAGGAATATTCATCTTTTAGGCCTAATATTTCCTCTGCACAGTATGTCCCTATTTCCAGGCTTGATTTAACCCTTCTCACAATTTTCGGAATCTCTCTCATCATATGTGGTTTTTGAATTGTCTAGTGTATAGAAATCACAGTACATTACTAAGATACTAATGGCATGAATAATTTAAAGAAAGAGGACACAGATCTTATATCTGTTTTTCTGAAGCAAAAATAAATGACCTTATGTGATAGAATTCTGTAATGCAGTTAATTAAAGTCTACAGATTTTACATTGCCTCTGATATGATTTTACATTGCCTCTGATATATATATATATATATATATATATATATATATATATATATATATATATATTTGTCACAGTCTGGTTTGTAAACATGTATTCCTGTATTCCTACTGGAAGTTGGAAGAGTTACATGGCATTAGGTATTCAAATTGTATGCTAATTGGATGTCTAGATTTTTAGCTGGATGTTATTACTTTTAAACAGCGTTTGAACCTGTTTTCAATGTCTACCAGTTGAGAGGTGTGGTTTTTGATAGATATGTTAGATAATGCTTATAAAGTGCATGGGCAAGCATAAGAGCATGACTAGCTAAGGAGTTTTTACAAGTGGAGTAAAATATAAAACCAAATTAAAAAAAGTACTAAACTTACTGAACATATAACAGATTTAAGAACAGTAGGGGAGCCCTTACATGCAGTCAGCAAGAATTATAGTAATTACTAAGGTGAAAGCAGACACTACCCATATGGCTAACTACTGATGAGTGTCCTTGGTAAACACAGATGTTAAAATTTTGACTAAGATTATTCCATCCAAACTACATGGGATACTACCATGTCTTACTGACTAAGGAAATGGACAGCCAAACATTTGAGTCAGTCATCTGGCCCTTTTTTCTATTTCAGGTATTTGAACAAAAAGGATTAGGGCCTGAAATTATAGCCAAGGTGTCGGGTTTACATAGCTAACTTAAGTTCACAGTACTGGTCAACGGCGTGTGTTATAATGTGGGAGTATAAAGAAGGGAACCAACCAGGGATGCCCATTATCTCCCCTGCCTCTTCACATTAGTAGTATAGTAATATAGTAAATGGTATCGAAAGTCAGGTAGACGTTATAAAATGAGTTTATTTTGGGAAGCTCTAGGACTTGATTTTATATGTTTACAGATTTTTGCAGCATGTTACTAGCAGAGGAAATGGATGTGCTTTCCTCCAGGGAATGTCAATATTAAATTGTATGTAGTCTAAGAAAACAGCCCTAGATGTAGTAGGGAAGAGGCAAGGCAAAGAGGTGGAAGTGACAAAATACCTGGGTTTAGAAGTGAACAAGAGAAAGGGAACAATTATGCAGAACATAAACATTCTTATGGGTAGGATAACCACAAGCATTGAAAAGGGTTACAGCTGCATCAAAAGAATGATGAGTAGAAGTAACACAATAATATCATGATTGCACACTTGGTTCATTATCTCATTCACAGTATACCTACGCCATACAGACACCAAGGACATAAGAAAATCCAGATAGTTATAGATTCTTACATAAAACACATGTAACAGAATCCCTGTTACCAGAATACATGCTCTGAGAAAAATAGGAGACAGGGGCTTAATTCATATACCCACCTTAATGCAGACCCATAATTTAGTGCAGTGTGTAATAAATAAGGAGGAAGCAACGGGTATGTGAGACAGTATTCAGCTTGAAAGGGAATCTCACTCAGCTTTCTCAACAGACTGGTTGGATGATTGCAAATCAGGACTAGCAGACTGTAGTGCATTTAGGTGGGGGATAGCAATATTAACTAATAGCTGGCATTGGCAGAATAACAATATTATTACCTCTCTCAACACTAACCAATCACAATCCAGCACCACCTCCACTACCTCCCACCACTCAGCCTTTTGTTTGAAACCTGTTTCCACTGCTTATATAAAATCTCTGATGCAGAAACTTAAGCCTTGTTCTCCTTCTTTCAACAACCTACCTCCCCCAGTTTCTCAAACGTGCAGGCAGTACTATAAGAAATATCCCATATCAATTCTTATCAACCATTCTATCAAAGAATCCTCAGTTCCAGATGTTTGTTAATCCTTTTATACAATTTCACTTCATAAAGGAGGCAACTCCACCAGACCTTACAATTTCTGACCTATAGCCATCCTCTCACCTCTCTCAAAAATCCTAGAGAAATGCATTCACAAACTACTTCTTAAATATCTACTCCAGGAAAATCTTCTCACCACTTCTCAACACAGATTTAGGCCCCATCACAGCACATCTACAGCCCTTCTATCCTTCACTCAGACTATAGTCGGGGCAAGAGATAACAACACACTGGTGTCATGCCTATTCCTTGACCTCTCCAAGGCATTCAACACCATCTCCCACCCTAAGCTTCTTACTAAACTAACTGAACTCAAACTCTCTGCATTCACTACTCTCTGGTTCTCTAGTTATCTTAATAACAGACAGCAATCTGTTAGATAGCAGACCTTCTTGTGTTTATTCTTACCTATCCAAGTAGGTGTACCCCCAGGATCCATTCTGAGACCCCTTCTCTTTAATATTTTTGCTAACAATCTATGCTGCACCTGCTGCACCTCATCTTTGATCCAGTATACCGATGATTCTACTCTTATTACTCTGTTCGACAACCCTACCGACCTTCACTCCCTTACGCAGACTTCTTTTAAAACCACTGAACACTGGCTAATCAATAACCAATTCATACTTAGCCCAAAGAAAACTAAGCTTCTTCTCTTCCTTCCAAAATCTATGGCCAAACTTAAAACTTCCTTCACTCTGTCTTCCTTATACAACACTGTCATTCATGCTAACTCCCATACCAACGTTCTAGGAATCCCAATTGACGATCAACTGAAACTTGACCTTTATATCCAACAATCCATCAAAAGGACCATTGTTATCCAAAAGTAGTTGATAGATGCATGGAGATACAAGGGATGCATGGCATGTTTCTGTGCTCCAGATACAATTATTGAAAGTATATAGATTCATCAAATAAGGTTAAGCACCCCGATACAAGGAAACAATTAGAATTTAAAGTGAATGCCACATGCAATACATGCCATATAGGGTATGTAGGCCATTGCAAAGTGTATTCATCTTTTTACATAAGCAAAACTGATAGACAACTTCGCAATCAGATTAGGGAACACATATATAGTATAGATAATGAAATAAGTACAAATACATTAGCCAAACATGTTGAGCAATGAGGCCCTTCCCATAATTTTATGTTCTTAGTAATAGAAGTAATAAAACCCAATGGACGTGGATGTGATGTTAGGAATATATCAGAAACCTCCAAAATTAAATGGATTATTAGAATAAGAGCCAATAGGGGTAGTGGGTTGAATGACAAAGTTTCTGTAAAACCCACTCTTAAAGCAAAGCTTAAGTATAGATAATTTTATACAATTTTTATATATCACATTTTTAAATATGATGCCTTTTATTATGTTACTTCTTTTTTAAAAGATGATACTTTCTGAAATGTTATTGGATATTTTATCGGATGTGTTTTTTTCTATTGGTTGAATGTGATTTAAATAGCAAATGGATTATTTGCATTGGTGTCTGATGAAGCAGTAGTCATAACTGTGAAAGCGCTCACACAATAAAGGTTTTCTTGATATTTGATTTGGATTCTTCACTTATTCTGCCAGCTTCTACTGTGGTTTGATTCACTTTAGTCTTTGTTTTTGGTTTCTACATTATTTTATAGTTAAGTGAACCATTTATCCAGTCTGCTGCCTGTATCATTTGGATATTCTTTCTAAAGTGGCATTCTCTTGTTAGCCCTGAGTGGTGGTAATCTTTCATCTCATCTCCCCTCCCCCTACACCCCCCCCCCTTCAAAACTGTGAAAGAGATGTTTGCTGCTGAGATTAATAGCTCTCACCGAGTGACTATCTTCAAGTGCTGATGCCTTGAAATAGCCTTTTCTTATTGCCAGTGGTGGCACCTATTTTTGCTGTACCATATCTTCTTTCTGTCCTCAGATTTTAATCCATAATGCCTAGTAAGTTGTAACACTTTCATTGGTAAACCTTCAAACTTAATTTTTCAAGAATTCATGAGAAAGCCAAATCCCTAAATAATTTTGAGGAATAGGCTGTAAAACCTAGAACATTGTTTTTAAATAGCATTAAGATGCACTTAAGTTTATGCATCAATATGCATTTTACGAATACTAATTCAAGATTAACTTTTCACATAAACTTACTATAATCATCATTATTTTTACCTGATAAAAGGTTATGTGGGACAGGCAAAATCAGGGATATATGAGATGTATGGTCTTGGCCCATTTAACTGTTAATGTAGTGTTGTCTGTACTTGCTCACTGTAATTTGTCTGCTAACTGTAGGTCTTATCCAGGTTTTTTGGAAGAATTTTCTTACATATGTAAAAATTGCTAATGCATCAGCTCAGATTTTTTTACACATTGTAAGTCGCTGTGCAAGTCCCCATTCACTGTTTTGCTTCTGGTTCCAGTCACTTCAGTTTTTCAAAACATTGCTAGGCACAACATGTTCATTCCTCTTCATAAATCCACTGCACATATTATTATTCATTGTGTTTATCTAAATATGCATGTTCTATCCCCTTCCCTTTTCAATTCCAAGACATCAGTTTGGGTGCTTCTTAAAGCTGCTATGTCACTTATTACAATGAAATAAAGCTGCTTATTGCCAGGACATCCAGGTTCATATCTCTGAATCAGACAGATGAAAGTACATGTGCTGATTAGGCAAATTCTGCTTTGCTGGAATGGAATGCATTACTTATCTCTATTCACTCCTCTGATAGGGAGACATACATTGGTAGATACCACATTCACAGATGCTCACACCTACTAAGTGTGCTGGCTGTGTAATAATGCCACAGTTCTGTGTTCTAATGGGGGATGCAAGTAATGCACTGGAACTTTGCCTCATGACACCCATGAGAAATGAACAAAAGCCCACCAAGCAAGTATGCAATGATGCCCATACTCAGACTAGGAATATCGCAGAATGTGTATTTTGACTTTCTTAAATGAAGGTTCTGGTATCTAGACACATCAAGAGGTACCCTGCAGTACAGTCCAGCGACCACTACATAAATGCATGCAGTCTGTTCCATGTTGCTCAGTATAATTCTCATTAAATGAGGTTTGGGACAGACCATTTTGTCCTGGGAAATCTTCAAGTAGGGTTAAATGCATAGGTTATCAGGAATTAAGAGAATAAGGGGAGGATAAGGTTAATTGGGATGGAGGGATGTTTTAGGAAAAAATGAGGTATGGGTAGAGAGGGGCTTAGAGGGTTTTGTCAAGTGTAACTGAGGTAGGAGTCATATTTTTGGTATGAACTTGCAATGAAGCAGGTTTATGCCCGAGATGACCAGTAGGAACTTTGATGGTCAGGTAGGCCTTGGGGTTAATGGTGTTATGAAGAGTGAGGTGAGTATGGTGGTACAGTATTTCCTTCCTTAAACTTATATTTTTGAACTAAGTGTAGTTAATATGTTGACACTAGTGCCTTGGGGGTTTCTGAGTTTAGTACAGTTAATTTAGCAAGGGGTTGGGATGCATGGTGTAGGCTAAATAAATACAGATGAATTTAATTTCAACATTAATATGTTGCCATTATAGGTGTAAATAAGGAGGTGCACTTCCCCACTGTAAGGGGTTAAAAGGGTAGTTATTATTGAAGTTCTTTCCATTTCCTCTTTTACCTTCAGTTTCTATAATTTAATGGTAGGTGAGTGAATTAGGGTGGTTAAGTGGCGGCATATTAAGGCCTTACCTCTCAACTGTTCAGATTTTGAGCACTGGGTTTTAGTGGTTAAAGTTGGCTTATCAGGTTTATGGTTTAGGAGGTTTGCATGTGTGGATGGGTTGCTTATTTAAGCGAGTGCCTTTAGCGTGCATTTTAACATTTTTCCTCAGCAAGGAATGACTTTATCTAGGGGTTATTGGGTAGTAGTAGTGAAATTCCTACATAATTTGGGAGATGTGTTGAGTAATGTGCAAGCAGAAGTGGTTTATTTAATTTGTTTACACATTTATGTGTGGCATGTGCTTTGAAGGTGAGAAATATGGGGAAGTGTGGCATGCTGCTCTAGTTGTCACAATGTTACTGTCAGTGCTGTGTACTGAAGCCTTATATTGTTTTGCTTTTTTTTTGAAGGTTTTTCTCTGATTGCTCTTCTGCCTTCTGATGTTTTGCCATTTCACAGGGTGCAGAATGGGGAGGGGGAGGGTTAAGTGTTGTTATTGCTGTCTTGCATGTTGGGTTCCATCAGATGTGACAGGCATTTCAGTTTTGGCTTCGAACCCTTTGGGGATTTAGGCTGTGTAGGGCTTATTGTTCGTCCACCTTCTGAGTTTCGATGAGCAATATTTTATATGAAAAAAAAAGTCATCTTTGGTGGGGTTTTGTCTCATTGGGATTCATGGCCTTGTCCATTGGATTCTATGAGAGTTTGAGCACTGTGATGGCATCCGAGCTGTGCAATCCATTGTAGGGTTTTGTCGTGGGCTGCAAAAAAAAAAAAAAAAAAAGAGAGAAGGGTAGCACTGAGTGGAAGTTGTATGTAGTTCTCCAGTAAAGATGGTGTTCAAGGTCTGTTGTTCCATCCGTGGGTTTACTACATCTATTCATCTGGGCAGTAGGTCTCATGGTAATGTGTTTTCATGGGCCATGAGGCTTCAGGGCATACCTCTCGGGGGGGTGGTGAACTGTCAAGACTAGATGTCGTACAAAAAAAAAATAAAAATGCACGTTTGTTGTTGGATGTAGCAATTTCAGTTTATGGTACTCCAGTGGTATGTTGTGTCTGTTGGAGGGGGACAAGTTGTTTGCATCACCTAGTGTTTGAGTCGGGTTGCTGTCACCAAACTGTTGTTTATCCTTGGCAGCAACAAACTGACAGATGTCTGCAGCTTTGCAGTCCTGGAGATGCATACGTTTTCTGCTGGCACAGTGTTGTCGCACAGAGTGGAGATTGTCACAGATGTAACAAAAGTGGCTATCATGGGCTTTACTCACCTCACCCTGGTTTTTGTGCATGCTTTTCTGACACTTCTCAAAAAGGCCTACCTTCCCAGCCAATCACAATGCTAAAGCTGTTGCAGGAAATGGCTGATGCTTTTCTTTAGATGCATTCACTTCCCTGCCTTTCTGCTCTGGCATCACGTAATACAACTGGGTGTATATGGCTTAACCAAAATATTTAATTTGCCTGAATATAACTAGCTTGCTTGATCTAAAACCTCAGGGTACTGTAGAATTCTGCATTACCTAAACAAAACCTCACAGTGGTAACAAAGTCTGAAAACATTTATTAAGCAGCAGTATGATACAAACAATAAGCAAAGCAAAGCAGACCTCAGGGAGTTTGCAATCTTTTCATTTAATTCAAAGAAAATAATGCTTGTAGGTCTTTATTATTTACCTACTCTGCTCATTCTTTACTGAACTTTGTTTTGACTGCTGTGCAACTCGATTCTGTGGGCTTGGTTTCTAGTCGGGCTATTGCGAGGATAGGTTCACAGTGCTTGTTGTTTTCCAATGAGTTGCAGGCTGGACTAGCTGTGTCCAGGGACAGTGCAGTAGGTGTCCTTTTTTTCACTTGTGTGGGTCTTGTGTATTTTGTGGTGGTTTGTTGACTGGGGGAAGCAGAGATGGCCATTATGTGGGCTACGGGTTCCATAAGGGAAGAGGTTGCTGCCGCTCATGTATGCCCTCAAGGATATAGCTGTTGCTTACTGTCTGGGGCTCATGCACACAATTAAGTGAATAAGATTCGGATCCTTTGGGGGAAGGTGGGATAATTGCACACAATTAAATGAATAAGCTTCAGAGCCATTGGGGGAAGGCAGGCCAATGCAAGCTAATGATTTTACCAGTATTTTAAATTTGTAAGAGGTTTGGTGGCAAGGGGTGGGGGGTAGTAGGGAAGCACAACAGGGCTGTGCATGCCAGTCCTGAGGTGATAATAATAAATACAAGGAGATGGTGAAGGAGTGGAAAGCCAGACTGGTCAAAAAAACAAAAAAAGACCAGTATAGTAAATATAGCAGGTGGAGTGGTTTTGTATGAGACATACAAAGGAAAGTATTTTATAGCTCACTTGTTAAATGTGTAAGATACCAACACTAATTTTGTTGGCATTCTGGCCCGATGAGGTTCAGATTTGTGGGTAGGAGGTGGAGAGGTATTGTAGCTAGTGTAGGTAAGGGGGAAGAGTTCTTGGTGACTGATTCTTTTGCTGGTTGCATAACTGTTAACCTTTCATACCAAATGAAGAATATCAGACATCATAGCATGGCGCAAATGGGATATGAGTTGAAAAACATTATGCTAAGGGCTTATTAGCAACATCCACTAGGAGGGTCAGAGAAGGGTTAAAGTATGCTACTCGCCTATATGACTATATATAGGTTCATAGGTTCATAGGTGTGTACTAGGCTAATGGCCCTGCAGCCTTTACAAGCCTAGCCCATAGGATTACCCTGGCATCGTGCCACCTGACATTAGTTCATAGTGCCTCTGTTAAGTAGAGACACTGGAGTGATCCCCGGGTGAATTTTCTATTTCCCATCCACTCATCAAGATTCCTCTTCAAGAGGGCCAGTGAGGTGCTCTGCTTGACATGTATGGGAAGTCTGTTCCATAGCATGGGCAGTCTCTGGGTTATGAACCTGTCCCTCCTGCATGTTCTGTTGATTGTGGTAATGAGGTTGAGGTCTCTGGAGCATGTGGTGTGGAGGGATTGGGATTTTTTTAGATGTAGCATTTCTAACAGAGTTGGGTCAGCAATTGCTTTGTAAGTCAAGCAGAGATCACCTCTAAGTAGGTGATATGAGACAGAGAATAGTTGGGAGTTTTTTTGAGTCTGTCCATATAGGACAAGTGTTTAAGGCCTAGGATCCTCTTTGTGAGGTACTTTTGTAGCCTCTTCAATTATTGCAGGTGTTTAGTGAGGTGCATGCCTAATGGGGCAATGTACTCAATGATTGGCCTAACGAGGGAAGAGTAGAGGGAGACAATGACCTTTTTCTTCCTTGGTGCAAAACCCTTAGTAATGAGGTGTGCTACATTGAAGGACTTTCTGACCACAGTGGCAATGTTGTGGTCAGAAGAGTGGTTGCTGTCAACCTGTGTTCCTAGATCTCTTATAACACCTTCTTTGTTCAGTGGACTAAAATCAATGTGGTACTTCAAGGGAACCGGGTTTTTTCCCAAGGAGGATGACTACACATTTTTTTGGCATTGAGCTTAAGGACATGGTTCTTGCACCAGTCGTTGGTCTCATTGAGACCTTTCTGTAGGATGTCAGCATCACTTGGGGAGTTAATAATAGCTCCCAACTAGCAATTGTCTGTGAACTTTGTCAGCCAGAGTATCTTCATGTTGGCCTGGACTTCGGAGAAGTAGATACCAAACAGGAGAGGACCCAGGACAGAACCCTGTGGGACTCCACTCGTGACTGTTCACAGTCTGACTTGGAGTCAGCTACTTTCACACTGAAAGTTCTATCTGTGAGACAGTTTTCAGCTCACCTAGTGATATAGGAGTTGATGTCTAGCTTAGTGAGTTTTTCTATGATTCCTGCATGGGGAATGGTATCAAAGACCTTGGCCAGATCAAGGTAGGCTGTATGAACCACCTTGCCTTCATCCACAGCTCTGATGACTGACTCAAAGGAGTCGACCAAGTTAAGCAGGCATGATCTACACTTCACAAAACCAAACTGTGTAGGATCCAGAGTTTGGAGATTCCCTATATCCTTGTTTATTAGGTCCATGATGATACGCTCCATAGCTTTGCATATCAGACTCATCAGGCTAATGGGATGATAGTTCCCAGGGTCTGTAGTCACTCCTCCCTTGTGGAGAGGGATGACTGTAGCAGTGCACCATTTGGTAGGAGCAAAGCCTGAGGTGAGGCTGTGATTGAAAAGGGCACACAGGTGAGGTCCCAGTTCACTCTGTAGTTCATGTAGAACACAGCCGGGGATATTGTCAGGTCCCATAGAAGCTGTATTCTTGGCCTTGGACAGTGCTGTTTTAATCTGTGCAGCAGTAATACTGGGTGCCTGGCAATCTACTGGTATTGTGTTTGGTCCTTTGGGGGGGAGGGTTAAAGATGACACTGAATCTGTCGGCCAGTATATTGGCAATATCTGTAGGATTGGTATAGGAGGTACCATTGTGCAGTAGCTCAGAGCAAATCTGGGTATTGCCGTGGAGGTTCTTTACGTAACTATAGAAGGCCTTGTGGTTGTCTTTACTATCTGCTGCAATTCTGTTTTCATGGTTATATGAAATACACATTATAATAATATCTGCCCACAATTGTTCAAGAACTACATAATGGACCAATTCAGAACTAAACACATATGCTCTCATTCCTACTCCAAAAAAACACAATACTTTCTCACACTCCTCACCAAACTCCAATATCTGTATCACCATTTTAACACCAGGCTCACCATAAGTGGGGATATCTACCTCAACCCAGGCTCAAATCCATCCTGTCCATCACAAACTGCTCCAAAACAAATGTCAGAACATAACACCCCCACTATCTTCATCCCTGAGCAAATCAACAACAACAGCAAAACCAACCATCTTTTAATGCTAAATATTAATATTAGAAGTATCAAAAATAAAATACCTGAACTCCAGGCCACAAAAGCACACTACTCCCCAGACATAGTTGCTTTAACAGAAACCTGGCTAAATAAAAACATAGCTAACTCAGAAGTTCAACTTACTGGCTACAATATCATTAGACAAGACAGACCACTTTGTAAAGGGCGTGGAATTGACTTACTGTACAAGTCCATCTTAACTATCCATCAATTACCAAACTCCTACCCCTCCCCCAATAATTGGGACATACTTATCTCACAACTTCAACTTCACCCTAAAAAGGTCATCACCACAATTGTGATCTATATTCCACCTGGTAATACACCTGCTAGCCTTGAAGACTTCTTATCCTGGTGTTCTTCCACATACTCACAAGAAACCCTTATTCTGGGGGACTACAACCTAGATTGGTTCACCTGTATATCAGAACGACCAAGTAATCTAATAAATCTCCATGGCTACCAGCAAGTAGTCCAAATTCCAACTAGATGTGATAAAAAATCTAAATGGGAATCCATCTTTGACTGGGTCCTAACTAACAACCCCACATTGTACCCTCACACAGGCAGTCTCCCAGACACCTTAAGTGACCACAGTATAATATACTTTATACATAGAAGAACAAGCATATGCAAAACCACTAACTATATATCCACTAGAAAAACAAAAAAATTATCTCCTGAGATCCTCAATACTCTACTCTATAACTGTCACTGGACCCCCCTAAAAACTCTCCCACTTGACGAGACTGTAGCATATTTCAACAAAACAGTTCTACAACACCTAGACACTGTCACTCCATTGTGAAAAATCAAGGTTAGAACCTCTACAAACCCCTGGCTCAGTAAAGAAACCAAACAAATCCTCAAGTCCAGAGACACAAATCTGTCTTTACTATCAAAAAAACAAAGAAACACAAAGCGTAACTAAGTACCAAGAACTGCGCAACCATGCAAAAAAATGCATTAGGCTGGACAAAAAATTCTACTACACGACATTACAAACTAAATACCAACACAACCCGCAAAAATTTTGGCAAAATGTAAACCAGCTACTAAAATCCACCCTAAAGGCTACCCCCAAACCAACCACCCCTGACACTAAAGTTCCCATTGAAACACAATTCAGCTCCCACTTTGTGAACTCAATTCTATCCTTAGTATCACAGGACAGTTCCTTCCTCACTATGCCCCCCAGCACAAATAACACTAATACAAGCTTTACCCTCAAAACAGTTTCCACCACTTCAATCAAAAGCATGCTCTCCAAACTAAAAACCTCATCAACAGCAGCCAACCTACTCTCCAGCTATTTCTTGAAACTCACAGCAGATGCTATTGCTATCCCAGTCTCCACTCTCACAAACAGATCAGTTGTTGAAAACTATGTGCCCAAACTCTGGAAAATATCCTATACATAAAGGCAGGACCTCCACTGAACTTAATAACTACAGACCCATTGCTTTACTCACCCCCCCTGGCCAAAATCCTAGAAAAATGTATCCATACCCAAATGCTAAACTATCTCCTAGACAGCAACATCCTGCCACCTAATCAGCATGGTTTCAGACCTGCCATAGTACCACTACAGCCCTCCTCTGCTTCACAGACACAGTAAACCGTCTCAAAAATGAAGGCCTACAGGTGTCAACTCTTTTTTTGGATATGTCCAAAGCATTTGACACAGTCTCACACCAAATCCTGCTAAACAAACTAAACCAATATCACCTATCACCTAAATTCCACTCTTACCTGGTTCCAAAGCTACTTAACTGACAGGTACCAAACTGTGAAATAGGAACATTTTCTCTCTCCTCAGCTGCTCATAACTAATGGAGTCCCACAGGATTCTGTCTTAGGGCCACTACTATTTACAGTCTTCACAAATGACCTCCATATCTCCACATAACATGCATCTATCATTCAGTATGCAGATGACACTACCTTAATCTGTGCTGCACAAAACATTCCCACCCTCCTGCAAACAACTCAGCTAGCATTCTCTGGCATTGAAAACTACCTTACCAAAGCCCAACTTATCCTCAATCCAAAGAAAACTCAGTTTATGATTATAACCAGTTCTAACAAAAACACTGATAACAGTGAATTCACTATCTACTCCACAAATGCTACTCCAATCATTCCAGTGGCACAGGCTAAGCTATTGGGAATAACCATAGACTCCCACGTACAATGTTATAGTCATCTCAACTTAACTATTAAAAAAGTTCATGCCAAACTGGGATCACTCTACCGTATCAAACCATTTCTTACCAACAACACAAGATCAGCCATTGCTCACTCCCAACTTCTATCCACCCTACTCTATGCATCTCCCATTCTGACTAATCTCAACAAAACTGAACTAAGCAAAATGGAAGCCTGCTATAACAGAATTGCCTACTTTGCTGCAAATAGCTCATATAGAACTCATCACTGTACTGCTTTGAGACAGCTCCACTGGCTTGAACTACCCAACCTCCTAACCTACAATCAGCTCTGCCTCTGTCATTCTATCTATTACCTCCCCAATAAGTGTCCTGCCCTCAAAAACCTAGTACAACATCACTCAGCCAAAAGTCCTCTTAGATCATCAAGCAGCCTACTACTAGAAGTCACCAACAGCTACAATAGCTTTGGAGATGCACTATATAGTAGTTCAGTGGCTAAAAAATTAAACTCTGTCCCCACTAGCATTCAAAACACATCATCCAAAGCCTCCTTTAAAGACCTCATCAGGCAACATCTCAAGCAAAGTTGGCAGTGCCATGATTGCTCCCCAGGCTAGTGAAAGCGGGTAAGGTATACATACTAAATCTAGAATACTTGATAATAGTTTTCAAGCTTACTCACAAACACTGGCTAATCTACAATGTATGTATTGTACCTGTGTACTATGTATGTATTCTACTTATGTTCCAAATGTCAGCTGTACATCCCAAATCTATCAATTACCTTTATTTTTAAATGAATATTTTTTTTGTTTGTTCTCTCCACTGTAACTTTTGATGTGCCACATACCACTGTAAAAACATGTTTTTTGTAATATGTGTGTATACTGATCATGTCTAAATAACTAAATGCATCTGTAATTTTTAGTTTGTGGTCGGATCTAACCAGGGAGGAGTTGACTATTAGTGCAGAGCAATGATCACCCATGTTGGTAATGACCAGGTCAAGGATGTTGCTCCCTCTAGTGGGAGTAAGAACAAGCTGGTCCTGGGCATTGGAATTAATGAATTCCAGGAAACATTGGGCAAGTGTATTGGTACAGGAGTAGTTTTCCCAGTTAATGGAGGGGTAGTTGAAATCTCTCAGTATGAGTGTGTTAGGTTGGACCCTAATATTCCTCAGGGTGCTTAGGAACATGGAGTGAGTGTCTTGGGACATGGTTGGGGATCTATAACAGACTATGACCTGAATCGCTGTCTTACCCAGTGTTAGCTGCACCTGAAGTATCTCTGATGCATTATGTTGGGCAACCAGTCTGGAGTTATGCACATCCTTTATGAATATGGAAACACCACCACCTTTGGAGCTTCGGTCCAGGTTCTGGGGCCAAAAGGTGTCGAATAAGTTATAGCCTGGTAGTGTAGGCTTGCTTTCTGCTGCCTTGAACCAGGTCTCTGTTACAGCACAAATGTCGATGTTCTCCATTTTAAGGAGTGCTCCGAGTGAGTGCATTTTGAGATTTAGACTTCTAGCGTTGAGCAGCATGACACTCAGATTGCATTTGTTTGTAGCTGTTACAGCGGTAATTTGATCTTTGGAACATGGCCTAAAAAAGGCACTATAAGGGTGGCAAGAGCCTTGGCCAGTATCCATTAGCCCAGGGGTGACAGATGCAGGCCATCTCTGGCAAAGCATTGAGGTCTGTCAATCATGTTATCCCAGGCAGACAGATACCAGATCCCCTTAGAATGACACCAGAAACTTAGCCAATTGTTGAAATCAGTCATTTTCTTCTTGTACTGTGGTATCATTCTGGGTGATGGTAGAATGCTGCTCAGGGCTAGGGTCAAACCCATCTGGGTTACATAATCCGAGAGGTCCTTCATGTCTCTTTTCATGTAGTCCTGGGAGGTACATCTCAGGTCATTCACACTCATATGTATAATGAATGAGAGAGTCATATGTGTACCTGTTACTGAGGGACCTGAGTGGGTGGTTATATGGCGAATGCTGGCACCTGACAGGCAGATGACTGTTGTTTTCTGTTGATTTAACCTAGTGTGTGTGACACCGGTGTGCCTCACTATTGAGTCACCCATGACTAGTGTGCTGGGCATGCTGTTTTGCCTTAGGGGCTTTGGTTGAGTGGTACACTGTTTAGGAGAGTTATGTCTCTCATATCTCATGACTAGTGTTGTGTTGTCGTGATCGAGTGCATTTCTGCCTTGGTGGTCTCTGCCGTTTGTGAATATTTTTATTGAGAGCCACCGTGAAGGTGGATGTGTGAGCCTAAGCCTAACAACTTACAAATGCTAAAACTGATACCTTCAAAACTACATAGACTTTATTTAACCATATAATGGCTGTGTTCTAACATCAGACAGAAACAACCCCAAGGATACATCTTGTATCTGCAGTATTAACAAGGTAAGTCTGGGACCCGCATAGAAAAAAAACACAGTAGAATTATATAACTGATTACTGTCATATGCAAATTCACATATATATACTGATATTTGCATTCTACAGTTATGGATTTTGCTCAGTACTGTGCATCAAGCATTTCAGTTAACCACTGTATAAAAAACAGTGAGCAGGTGAATGTTAGCATAATCTGCACAAGTATAACAATAAGCAATACTTAAATATCTACTTTGACTGCATGAGTAAGAACAATAACAGAAATGCATTGATAGTCAACAATTACGGAAGCAATCATTCGCAGTCTCGCAAATGATTATGAGCAATGAGTATAAACATTTATGCTGTAATACATTTATATTAAAGGATGGTTCTGATTAAGCAAGCAGTAGCTATCCACTCAATTCAACAGAGATATATATACAACCCGAAGTAACAAAGAAATTTGTATAAGGCAGTTCACAGTTATGCTCTGTTAGCCAGGGTTGGGGAAACAGAAGGGCAAGCCTGACACCAAAGAAGTGAGCGCATGCAAGTAAAATCAATTATTTCTTAAGTATTCAAATTGCAGAACCAGTAGCAAGGTATGTAGAGCAGTCCCAAGCACTGCCTAGTAAAGTAGACCATGTGTGTGTGTGTGTGTGTGTGTGTGTGTGTGTGTGTGTGTGTGTGTGTGTGTGTGTGTGTGTGTGTGTGTGTGTGTGTGTGTGTGTGTGTGTGTGTGTGTGTGTGTGTGTGTCTATGTGAGGTGGTATGGGCATTGTTTGTTTAATATGTATGTTTGTGCATGAACCTAATCAAGTGCTGTGCTAGCACTCTGTCTTGGCATCATGGACAGGTGTG
>NC_056736.1:478694108-478799108 GCF_019279795.1 Protopterus annectens | reverse complement strand
TAGAGCTCACTGCCTAAAGAGAAAAGTGAAAATTTTAATTTGGGCCTCCTTATAAAGCACAAACAAGCCTGGCATTAGTACACATAGTTTAGCAGTCTTGAAAGTACTCAGTGAAGAAAATGCACCTGCCATGTAACTTGTTTTGTAGCACAAGGTGTAAGTGAAATGAATTTAGAGAAAGAAGACAGGTGATGCAAGGCTTGAATCCAGTTAATTGATGCTTTTATAGAATTGGGAGTCTGTATACACATTTACACACATTTTGTTAAACCATTGTTTTGTTGTTTGTCAATTGACTATTATCAGTACTGTTAGCAACATGTGAGCTGTCATTTGCCTCCTTTACCATTATATGGTATTACCTACAATCCTGATACTGTGTGGCAGAAAATAAAGTTCTGATGGGGAAAGGAGATGTGAGAAGAATTAATGTGTTGCTGTAATGCAGTTCTTGCTCTGGTCATTAGTATATATACATATATATATATATATATATATATATATATATATATATATATATACCCTTTGATTGATGTAATTTTCAAATGTTTTCCTATTTTTTAATGTGTTTTGCAATTGCACTCCACCCCTCAATAGACTAGGAAACATACACTGCCTTATACTCACAGGCACAATGATTCCTATTTCTTACTAACAAAAATACCCTTGACCAGATAGTCTGCACACGCATGAGAGTTTCAAACTTACTGGACCTGGTACTCACTAATATGACAGATCACTGTACCCCCCCTCTACCCTGTGTTGCATCCTTACTGGTGAGGTCAGTCCACAGAGCTGTCGCTTTTGAAATTAAAAAAAAAAAAAACAACCAGCAAATCCTATTAAGTGATAATTTATCAAAATTCGATGCCCCTTCCAACTCTGAGTACACAACAACCTATGCAAATCGTTCAAAGAGACCCTGTGCAACCATGTAAATGACTGGATAGAGGCTGCTGTACTTAGTAGATTTAAGTCCAAAACAAAGTCTAAAAATAAACCACACTGGTTGAATTCTAATCTTAACAGGTTATATAACAAAATCAAAAAGACATGGCTGAAATCAGTAAGAGTAACTCCCATAATGATATAGACTATCAAGTTAAACTAAACAGGAAAGTAAGAGGACTCATTAAGTTCAACAAGGCCACTTATGAGGTCAAGATAGTCTCACAGGCTAAAGACAAACACAAGGGCTTCTACAGCTACACCCAAAACGTCAAAGGCAGCACACAGCAGTGTACTGAACTGGTGGCCAGTGGTTCTACCTTCACTGAGCAGAGTAAGATAGAAAATTTGTTAGCTGATAAGTTCAGCTCAAACTTCACCCCCACTCCTCCCATGCCTCTCTTCATGAAATACCTACTAGAATAATCCTGCCCCAACTGTTTAACAGGGAACAGGTTCTGGTGGCATTCATTAAGGCCAAAAATACAGCCAGAATGGCACCCAATAATATCCCAGGAAGCATCATAAATAGCTCAAAACATGACCTACAAGGACCACTTGAGTCACTTTTCAACTACAGCCTCAAAACAGGCTGTGACCATGAAAATGAGGACTGCAACAGTTATACTACTTCATAAAGGTGTACTATCAACCAAGCCCAGAAACTACAGTGCTGCTAGTCTGAGTAGTCTAATATACAAAGTTATGGAACAAATTATCATGGAAGTGATCAAGAAAAGCATAGGCTACCTTCAGGAACTGGACCAAATCCAGTTTGGCTTTGTCAAGGGAAGTTGTCCTGTGGCATTGATAGTCAATAAGCAAAATTTAAAACTGTATCCTTTTTTTTATTTCTTATGGGTTCAATTCCGAGGTAGTACTGCTCAACCTCACCATTGTATAACTTGCAACAGGCCAATATGTCACAAGTTTTACAATTTTTTCTCCAACCAACAATGATCAGAATAAACACCATTAAGCATTTAACAATGTTTAGCATTGGAACACATTCCAATAATTTCAGCACCACACATGCCCAAATCTCACTGTCATTTTTTCACACCTTCCATCATTTTTGATGTAATCCATGTCTATGTGTCTGGCAAGCTCTTGTTGCACTTTCAATACTGCAAATGCAACTGGCAGGTCCATACACCTTTGTTCACAAGCTGTTACACATGAGGTCAGATATGGGTGCCGATTCTTACCTAAATTTCTACCTTAACTGCTGCAGACATGGCTGTTAATGGTAAAGATGGTGTTCCATTTAGAGCAGATAGGTGGGGTATTGAGGAGTCCATTATTTTTGGGGCACTCATCACAAAGTGCTACAGTTGGAGGCTACTGCAGGAAGAATATGCCAGGTCTCAGTATAAGGCTAAAGCTTGGATTAGCTTGGCCAAGGCTGTTTTCAGTACAACTTGCATCCCACACACTAGAAAGCAATGTTAGCAACACTATAATGACAGGAAGAGATGCAAGCAGGACTTCCTGAGCCAATGGGAGGATGAACGTAAGACTGCAAACACCCCTCTGTTGTATAAGAAATGTGAAACATCACCTGTCTATAATATGGCACTGTTCAGGTGCAGTAGAAATAGCAGAGTGCTGTGGGGTACATCAGTCCTTTACTGTATCCCAGCTTGAGCAGGCATACTTTAACTTTCATATCAATCATACATGCCTGTTCCAATATCTCTTCTCGATTGCATTTATGCAATGAGTACATCAGCTTAATTGTGTTTGGATTCAATACCCAGAAACATACATTATACATTTTTCAGGATATTATTTGAAGATATTAATTACAATACTGTATGACATTAACAATTACATTTTGGCAAATGTAATTATTAATTTGAAATCAGATATGCAGTATATACATTCAAGCTAAACATCTATTGTTCAGGCTGAAGAGTTGTATATACACCACATAGGATGTTCCAATTGAAAATATTGTTAGGAAGTATGCTGCCCAAAAATTCCTGGCTTCATGACAATAGTATAAGTCATGAAACATAACACCTCAGTATAACACATCTCTTTTCCACACTGGGTCATTTATTATGCTGCTGGCAGTAATGTGCACCTTGTGTAATGTTGAAATTGTCATTACTTTGATGAAGACTGATGTCTTCATTCTCCCTTACCTCATTATTTTGCGACTTTCCCTTCAAACCAACAAAATCAAGGTTGTGAGGTAACATTTCCTGTGGGGTGTGTTGACATAATTCAGAGGTCTGTAAAATGCTTTTGGCATACTGTCAAGGGTCTGAATCATCCAGAAATAAGTGAAAGTCAAATGCAATGGTTTAATTATATTACTATTATGTGTGCAAGTGTTATCTACATATCACAGTAACCCACTATAATCCTGCTTATGACTCATTCATGGTTATACTTTTGACCCCTGCTTTCTGCTTATTGGAATCACTTGATTGTGCATATCATGATAGATTACTTATTAGGAAAAGCATAACATAACATTAACATACCCCAAGAATGTTAAAAAATTCCCAGGAGAAATATAACATTATTTGTGGGTCTCTATCACTTTCTCAATGGCTAAATGCATTCTTGCTTCTGTATCATCAATTATTACCATTTCATATTTATTAGCTAATTGTTACAATGTACATGTTATAGGATTTTACAATTGTCATGAGGGCAGTGAAGACGAATGCATGCATTCTGCTCTGTTTCAGTTTGTTGTCATTTTTGAACATTGTGAAGTAGGAGTTCCAATGTGGTGTGTTTAGATCAGCTTGTTGCACTTACTTCATATAAACTGCCCATGTCTGCTCATAGAATAGACTTGCTTATAAGTGAGCTGTTTCACTTACATTGTGTACTCATGCTTTCTTACACTGTTTCATGGCTGCTAACAATGCCAACGATGAAACGCTACTTGCGAAAGCATGATAAACAGCATGCATATTCAATGAGTGCTGCTGCTCACCTCTCTAATGCACTGCAATTGTGTTTGGGCAAAGCCTACTTGATTATTAATGAATCCTATTTAAGTGTTTATGTGTGCTAGCAAAAGATGTAATAATACAAATGTACACTGTTAAAATGAGACAAGAAGGATGGGAAATGGGAAAAGTATAATAAAACCACTATGTATTTCATACCCAGATGATTTAGTTATTCTAGCAACAAATATGGTATGGGAGAGAGAAACTGGGACAACAACAGAAAGGGGTAAAGTATAGCTAGTTTAAGGTCAAATAGGTCAATAGGTAGCCAACTACCTCCTAGCTCCCCTGGTCCTGAAAGTAGCACCCCTAGAATCCTACCCACGTTCAGCTTCCAACCAGTCGCCACTTCACTTCACTTCACTTATCCGCACCTTGATCAAAAAATTAAACCCACTACACTTAATTATATATCCTCAGCCCTCTTCTTGGATCTTTCCAAGGCATTCGATATGGTTGATCACCAACTTTTAATCCACACCCTGCAAACATTCTGTTTACATACTAGAGCCCTTCAATGGTTTCAGTCCTACCTGAATGGTCGACAGCAGGCTGTCCTCTGGCAGAACAAACTCTCTAACCTTCTACCTAACACCCTTGGAGTACCACAAGGCTCTATACTAGGGCCCTTGCTGTTCTCCATCTTCATTAACGACCTTTATACTGTCATCCCAAAAGTCAGCTGTATCCAATATGCTGATGATTTTACTCTGATTTGCTTGGCCACATCTCCAATAGAGTTATGGTCAGCTACCCAGACCACCTTTAATACAATAGAAAACTGGTTTTCTGAACGTTGTCTGATCCTAAATCCCCCAAAAAACTCAAATGCTGTTATTTTCACCAACACGTAGGTCTACTGCTTTCACCTTTACCATAAATTCAAATGATGGCACAATAATCTCCCCCTGACCCCTCTACAAAACTATTAGGTGTCATCATAGATAATAATCTAAAATTCAACCTACATGTTAACCAAACTATCAAAACCATCAATAAAAAACTATGGTCACTTTACAGAATAAAAGCCTTCCTATCCCCTCCAGCTAAAATTGCCATAGCTCGCTCTCACCGTCTTTCAACCCTTCTGTATGCATCCCCTCTACTCTGAATTTAAACAAGACTGTCCTTAACAAATTATCAATTTGCTACAACCACATTGCCAGGTTTGCCACTGGGCTGCCATTTAGGACACATCATTGCATCAATCTAAATCAGCTTGGGTGGCTTGAACTACCCAGCCTAATCCAGTATAACCAACTGATTATGGCCTATAAAATCCTCTATAATCTGAACAATACTCCTGCACTTAAAAATATTATCACCTCCTATAACAATCCTAGACCGCTTTGATCCTCTAACAAACTACTAATTCAGACTAGCAAAATTAATAACACAGCCGGTGACTCTCTCTTTGCAAACTCTGTAAGTAGATCCTGGAACTCTCTTCCAGCTGATATTACCTTACTTTCCACCTTAGATCAATTTAAAACTAGACTGAAATAACATTTGTCACTCAACTGGCTATGTCACTGTATCAAGCCTGGCTAACTCTCTAGAATGTGTAAAAATCTGTTAACCAGCTTACTGTGTAATTTAATTTATTCCTGACTTACACTCAGGATTAACTCTAACCTGTGGAACTTGTTTAACTTCTTACTTATGTAATCTCTGTAAATAGTCTGTTTGTATTATGTAATGCTGGTATTATGTAATGCTGTATCTGCTTACCCTTGGAGTTTTTCTCCCCGGGCCTCCGAGGAAAATGGACATGCATCCAGTCGGACTATCCCAGTCAACAAATGTAAAATAAATAAAATAAAAGTAGACAGTTTTGATGAAATGAAATAAAAAAAAAATAAATGGAATATATTTTAAATAAGGTTTGTGAAAGCAGATAAATCATAGCTGAATGGAGAACAATTCTTAAAAAAAGACTAGTTGGTGGAAAACTTTCTATTATTCATTTAGAAAGAAGGTACATACATTAAATACATATTTTGGGGATAACTGGGATATCGAGAGGGTATATATATATATGTTCCTGCAAAAATGGAAAAAGAATTGTTAGATAATTTGGTTATTTGGGGGTCAAGACTGAATCCAGTTATACAGGAAGTTGTGTATAATTAGAAAGAAGACGAAGGTTTGAATTTAAATAATATTGTGAACATTTGACATCTATAAACAATGTCTGGATATAAAAATATGAAGGAGCATGAAGGTAGCTTGACAAGGATAATGCTCTATGTGAAACAAGAAATAATGGAAAAATTAAAAGGGAAAGAAAAGAGGAAAGTGTTTTAAAATTTTTACATGTAATATCCTAGAACAAAAAAACAACATATAAAAATACAATAAAACAACATATACAGCTATAACATTACCTTCATCACGTCTACATCCTGAAGACTTTTTGTATTTCATTCTGATATTCATCCCATTTAATCATAATCTTAAGCAAATAAGCTATGATACCAATGCCTGAACATCTCCACAATCAGAACTGGATCTCTGTTTAAGGAGTTCCCAGTTATAGAACTCAAACTTACAATCACCTTTACAATCTTAGCACAATCATACCATAAATATCTTTTAGAGTCATATGGAATAATGGAAATAATATCCTTTAGAAGCTTTAAAAAAATCTCATATTTGTTATCTAAGCTTCTATGTCAAATCAAACCTTTCCATTTCACGTTGAGCTGTTACTTTAACTGTCTCTCCAAGCTCTGCAATCCTTCCTATTAATTTTTAAAATATCATTATACACTTTCTCAAGTTATCTGTACATTTATCCAGTTCTTTTGCCATTTCCTTTTTATTTTTCCATCTTTCGAGTACCAATTCACCAGTGACACTTTGCTCACTGTAGTTATTACATATCATTTACAACAATCTGAAAATCTCCTAATTTTTAAATAATAAGCAGGAAATTTCCAGCGACACATTAAATTAAATAGCATATTAGTCTGTGAGTGAAATTCCAAAACAGAATGTTGAGATAAAGGGGTGAAGTATAATCCTGTTCATGACTCATTCACTTTTACTGTCAGATATACATACCATATCTTATATAGTTAATCAGTTTGGAATTAATACATATCTATATCTATTTATCTATCTCTATCTATATCTGTCTATATATATATATATATATATATATATATATATATATATATATATATATATATAAACAAATCTACTTTTAAATAATAAATTTGCAAAATCCTAAATGAAAGAATATTGAAACCAGAATGTCGAAAGTTTAATTTCTTGAAAATTTAAAACACTGACACTTAAATATCGAAAAACAAAAAGTAAACCTAATGCTCCTGCCTTCCAATGAAAAAAAAAACACACACCAACAAAAACGCTGCAATACTTACTTTTCTATGTTTAAGAGGGTGGCAAGCCCCCTGTACCACCCACACTACCTGCTAATTAAATATATCAACTCTTGAGATCACACTAGACTGAAAAAAATGGTAAATATACAATTCCATGTTATATGGCTGTACTACCTGTAAATAGCTGCCCCTGCAAGCATTTTAAGCCTAGCAGTTTTTTTCCTTGTGAGACTCAAACCCTGTACCTTTCCATCATGTTTGCACTTAGGACAAAAATATATTTCATTTAAACAGTCCATTACAAAGAGTATGCTTACCTTTGAATTACAACACCTAGGGCCAGATTCTCGAAGGCTTGCACGGAGTCTTAGAGTAGAGTAAGACTCCATGCAGCCAACATGTCTGCCGAGTGATCCAGGAACAGCCAGTAGGGGCATGTAACAGAGCTCTCAAAACTAGTCCTACATGGACAGGGCTTGGATATGCAAATTACCTCAATTGCAGGTGAAAGCTATGCAAATGAGGTAAATTTGTGATCCAGGAAACCCGAACCTGTCCGAGTAGGAGTAGTGTTATTTGCAGAAATGTACTCAGTTGACAACTGAGTATGGTTCTGCAAATAGCAAAACGGAGCAATGACAGCTCCAAAAAAAGGATGCATTTACAGGATGAAGCATGCCAATGGCCAAAAATATGGCCATTGGCAATGTAAAGTGATGCAAAATAAAAATAAAATAACTTTTTTTTTTCATCCCGATCTCCCGGGTTTAAGCGTAGTGCAGCGCCGCGCAAACGAGCCGCACCCTAAAAACCAGAAAATCAATAATTAAGATCCACAAATGTGGATTTTATTGCTGATATGAATTTACAATGCAAGTGAATGGAAGGCTGAAGTCAACATGGCCACCGAGTAGAGGTTGCTAAGGGGGGAAGCTCAGTCTAAGAGATGTAACCAAGCATTAGTAGGCAATCCTATGCAAATGAGGGTTAGGATAGTGAATCGCAAGTTTACATAGCAAATGAGCACAGTCAGTGGAGTGTAGGAGTAGGATAAGGGGAGTAACAGAGTAGAAGATAGGTGACATCATGAGGGGGGCATGTATGAAACAAGTGAAGCTCATTGGAGCTGAGTGACATGTGTCAGGTTACATTTACATATCATTGAAAGAGGTGTGTCAACAGGTAGGCTAGGTAAGAAATTGATGGTGTATGCCGTGGATAACACCAAAGTTTCTTGCTGAGCATGCCTGCGTGCCAGTAAACCCGAGTAAGATAGTGTGCGCTCGTGTTAGCGTGTGTGCACGCGTGTAAGCTGGAGTAAGCATATGTCAGGCTGTGTAAACAGTTGTAAGTATGTTTGTGCCAGTGTGCACACGTTTTAACAAGAATAAGCAAGTTTTAGTCAATGTAAGCATGTGTGCATGCGTGTTAGCTGTTGTGCGCGTGTTTGCACTTGTGTGCGCGGCGCTCACCCCTGAGGAAACAGAAAGGAAAAAGGAAGCACACCAAATAGTAGGAAGTTACCATGGAGTATTAGCAGAGCTAGCAGGTGAAAACAATCAGAATCAGGCAATTACACAGGCAGTACACTAGCCCAGCCCAGCCCAGCACTTAAAACTCTGCAAACAACAGTCCATTATGTTTCTCTCAAGAGACACTGCAACACTGCAGTAAGCTAATAGAAGTGAAAAATGAAAAAGCTTTACTGATACAAAGAAATGTTAGGGGCTGCCATTGCTGTTATAAGGCGACATATGCAACATGCTGAGGTTGGTGATAATGCAAATGCTGCTGGACAACCCACAGTGAGGAGACGGAGAAGAGTGTACAGGCCCAGGGTAACCTACCAGGGGCTACATGATCTGGAGATAGTGGAGCACTATAGAGTGGACAGAGACCTCTTGCAGCAAATTGTTGAGCTGTGCAGGCCATGCCTCACACACAGAACCAACAGAGGGAAACCCATTCCAGTGGAAACCAAGGTATGTGCTGGCCTAAGAATATTAACAACTGGTACCTTCCAGAGACCAACTGGTGATATGATGGGGATATCACAGGCATCAGCATCCAAGGTACTGCACCAGTTCCTGGATGCCATGTCAGCACATGTCGGTGATCATGTATATTTCACCAATTTCTGTGAGGAATTGGCCAGCAATATGCATCTCTTCCAGCAAATAGCGGAATACCCTGAGGTAGTGGGTGCAATAGACTGCATGCACATACATATCAAAGCACAAGCCGGTGAGCAGGGTAGGGTCTAATTCAACTGCAAGGGCTTCCCCTCCATCAACTGCCAGCTCGTGTGTGATGCCCAGGGAATAATACTGAATGTGTGTGCTGGCTGCCCTGGAAGCTACCATAATTCCCATTTCTGGCATCTGACACAGCTGTACCAGACATTTGCCAATGGGGACATCCCACATGGTCGCCTAGTGGGGGATGCTGGCTATGTGCTGGAGCCGTGGCTGATGACACCCATCAGAAACACACACACACCTGAACAGGAACGCCATAATGAGGCACACACACAAACACGAAATGTAATCGAGCATGTGTTTGGGCTGCTCAAGTCACGGTTCCGGTTCCTGGACACATCTGGTGGAGCCTTGCAGTACTCACCAACAACATGTACGCAAATTGTCATGGTATGTGCTATGCTACATAATATGATCCTGCGAAAACAGCTGCAGCAGGACCAGCATAGGCCTGGGCCAAACAGCCCCCCACCATTGCCAAGGCCATCACAGGCAGAGCATGACTCGGAGGAGGAACAACCTGAGCCTGCCCCAGTAGGCAGAAGGAGGCATGCCCAGTATGCTTTGGCCTTGGCAAAGAGGCAACGTATAGCACATACACTGGCTCAGTAGGAACCCTGGAAATTATACCTCTCTGACTCGCACATATAGTAAAAGGGATGCCTAAGTTGACACCACCTGCTTCCAAACATGTATAGGGAGTGTAGTATGTGCATCTGACATAGCCAGCCCTGCAGCACCACTTAAAGCATGATTGCTATGTGTTAAGCAATATAAAGCAGTGCTAAATAGCATTTACCACCATGTAGTATATGTAAAGAAAATCACACACACCAACTAGCACAACTGTGGTCAATGTTGAGTAATATTGGGCAACGTCCAGCAATGTTGGTTAATACTGAGCAGTGTTGGACAAGCTGGGTCTAGGTATATGAAGGTCTCTCCAAACACCATTATATTGGGTGACTTCAACTACCCAAACATTGACTGGGAGCAGTACTCAAGGCCCAACACCTTAGCCCAAAGGTTCCCAGAATTTATAAACTCAAATACTATGGAAAAACTAGTCACCACCCCCACAAGAGGGGATAACATACTGGACCTGGTCATCACCAACATGGGGACTCTAAGCTCCATACCAGAGGTATTACCCTCATTGGTAAGATCGGACCATAAATCAGTTCTACTGGATATCCACATCCCGATTCCACCCACAGCCCAGAAAAAAAACACAGTGAAAAACGTCTCAAAAGCTAATGTCACACTTCTCAAAATTGATGTGGAATCCCTCAAGGCTCTGGGCCAGTGGAAAGTACGGCTCAAACTGCAGAATCCTTCATAAACGTATTCTATGAACACCTTCAGGAATGCATGGATCATGCTATCCCAAACAAAACCAAGACCCAATCATCCAAAGGCAGGCATCCTACCTGGTGGACCCCAGTCATAAATAAGCTGTACAACAGAAGGAGGATGCTACTACATGATAGAGCAAAATCCCTAAAAGGGAACGCATCTCTGATCAGTACTAGCAAAAAACTACGATCCCTCATAAAATCATCCAAGGCCAGCTTTGTGAGAAAAATTGCACAGGACACTAAAGATAATCACACAGCCTTCTTTAGTTATGTTAGGAACCTGGGTGGCAACTCCCAGATATGCTCAGAGTTGGTCCAAAATGACAATAAATACACTGAACCCACAGACATTGCCAACATCCTGGCAGACAGGTTCAGTGCAAACTTCTCTCCCCCTTCCCCCCCTAAAGAGCAAATATCTATCCCAGCAGAGTGCTGCCTCCCTGACATATCAGATGCTCTGGTGAGAGCCACCCTCTCCAAAGCAAAAAACACAGCATCAATGGAACCAGATGGTGTCCCGGGCTGCATTCTACATGAACTCCAAGAAGAGCTAAACACCCACATAAAGCTGCTGTTCAATCACAGCCTTACTACAGGATATGTACCCAAAGAATGGCGTACAGCAACAGTGGTCCCACTCCCCAAAGATGGTGCCTCTACGGACCCTGGAAACTATCGCCCCATAAGCCTGACTAGCCCGGTCTGCAAAGCTATGGAGAGGATCATCATGCAACTCATAAACAAAGACATTGGGGACCTACAGACACTGGATCCTACCCAATTTGGCTTTGTTAAGGGCAGAACTTGCCTCTTAAACCTGGTCGATTTCTTTGAAACAGTCAACAAGGCCATTGATGAGGGGAAAGTAGTCCACACAGCCTACATGGACCTCGCAAAAGCCTTCGACACAATACCCCACTCAGGCATCATAGATAAGCTCTCCAGCTTAAATATAAACCCCTATGTCATAAGATGGGTTGCAAACTGGCTCAAGGACAGAACCCACATAGTCAGAATTGCTGGAGCCATGTCAGACTCTAAACCAGTTACAAGTGGCGTCCCACAAGTCTCAGTCCTGGGACCTCTTGTGTTCGGCATATATTTTTTGGAGGTACAGGCTAACATGGGAGGACTGTGGCTGACCAGGTTTGCAGATGACTGCAAACTGGGCACCATAATTGACTCTCCAGCTGACACAAGCATCCTCCAAAGGGGTCTCATAGAGACGGATAACAGGTGCCAGAGCCATGGCCTAAAGCTAAACGCTAAAAAGTGTATAGTGCCCACAAATTACCACATAGGCAGGAATCCATTAAGTATGGAAGAAGTAATTAGGGACCTGGGGACCCAAGTTGACAGTAATTTCCCCTTTGACAACCACATTGCCAAAGTGGTTAGAAAGACATTCTATATAGCCCACCTTATCATGAAAGGATTAACATCTACATCAAGGGAGATCATTGTGCCCCTTTATTCATCCCTCATCAGGCCCATAATTGAATACAATGCCCCATTTGGGATGTACCTTACCCGACACCTGCAGCAACTAGAAAGACCTCAAAAGTACCTCACAAAGAGGATCATGGGACTCAAACAGATGCCATATGCTGCTCGGTTAAAGAAACTACAGCTCTACTCAGTTGCATACCACCTACTTAGAGGAGATCTATGCCTGACGTATAAAGCCATGTCCAACCCGGAGTTAGCGAGCATGCTCCACCTCAGAAAATCCAAATCCCGTAGAGCTAAGAGCTCGAGGGACATGAACCTGAGCACAGAAATAAATTGGACATGCTGGAGGGACAGATTCCTAACCCAGAGGCTCCCTTCACTCTGGAATAAAATCCCAGTCCATGTTAGGCAGAGCCCCTCACTGACTCTCTTCAAGAGGAATTTTGACGAGTGGATGGGAGATCATAGGTTTACCACTGGGATTACTTCGGTGTCACTACTAGACAGAGGCACAGTAAACTAACCTTAAAAAGGGCACAGTAAAATCAGTTCAAAGGGTGGCGAAAGCCAAACACACTCTGGCTAGGCTTGTAAATGCCTTAGAGCAGATAGCCTAGTATGAAGCTATGAACCTAAGTAGGGCATAGCTGAACAAAAGGCAACATGCTCATATTTGCTCTACTGGCCCTTAAGCAGTCTGGTCTGCTCAGTATGAAAATGTAAAGCAGGGATATGCCTTGAACCCAGAACACAGTGCACTATAGTCATAGTACTGAACCACTAAGCCATGACAGCATTGCAGTGGTCAGCCTGTATGAAGAAATATTGATAAGTGTATGCTAAGTATTCCATGGAAACCCTGCAGGCACAGCATAATCCCTGTCGAGTTATGACACAAAGGTGAGTCCTGCAGTGAGAATAGAACCTGACTTTCAACACACACAGTAGAAATGTTAATATTGGGCATGCACACATACATTAACAGATGTAGTGGACCTCAGACAGCAACATACTGAAAGGTCACACTGGGCTTGCTCACACACTTGAATAAATGAGACAAATGTCAGGCAACAGAACACTGACAGTCTGAACTGGGCATGCTCACACACTTAGGCCATGTCAGAGTACAGCAGTGGCCCACACGTATCAGGCAGTTGCATGTGTTAACCCAGGAACCTCTCACTATCCAGCAATCTGCCCTTTGCACACAGTTATAGGACAACAGACACATATATAATATAGTGGAACACTGTCATAATCAAATATGTTCTGCAGATACCCAAGTTGTTTATAGAAAGTGGGAAAGCAAAGACGATAAAACCTGCAAATAGTATCAGAGATAAACATTCTGCATCCTGAACATTAGCATAGGTTCAGAGGTTGATACTAGCCTATCTGTCCTAGGGCATGTACAAGCCTAACCAGAGTGTGTTTGGCTTTCGCAACCCTGTCAAAGTAGAACATTGTACCTGTGAATAGTAGGTCACATAAGATAGCCCATTTACGTTGTGTGTTGTACCTCTGTCTAGCAGGGACCCAGAAGATATCCCATGGGTAAACATACGATCACCCATCCACTTGTCAAGATGTCTCCTGTAGGTGGTCAGTGGGTGGCTCTGCCCATGAAAACTGGGATTACAATCCGGAGTGAGTGGAGCCTCTGGGATAAGAATCTGTCCATCCAGCATGTCCTATTAACATCTGTGCTGAGGTATATGTCCCTGGAGTGTGCAGCTCCAAGGGAGTCGGATATCCTGAGGTGGAGCATGTCCATTAAATCTGGGTCAGATATTTCCTTAAACTACAGGCACACAACACATCCTTGTAGGTGGTAAGCGACTGAGTATAGCTGGAGTTACTGTATCTGAACTGTGCAGGGCATCCATGTGAGTCCCTACATCTGCTTGTTGAGGAACATTTGTGGCAATTACAGTTGCTGCAGGTGTCGGGTAAGGTACATCCCAAATGTGGCATTGTAACCAAGCATGGTCATGATGAGTATAGGGGCACAATGACCTCACTTGATCAACATGTGAAACCATATTAGATAAGGTGGGCTATATAGAAGTTCTGTCTAACCACTTTGGCAACGTGATTGTCAAAGGCGAGAGTACAAACAAGTTGTGTCCCCAAACCCCTAACAACTACTACCATATGTAATGGATTACTACCTATGTGATAATGTGTGGTCATGTTGTTGTTCCCAAAGGGGATGACTATGGAACTAATGGCATTTAGCTGTAGGCCATTGCTTAGGCACCAGTCATCCTATCTCTGTGAGACCCCATTTGAGTTTGCATGTGCCAGCTGGAGAGTTGATTATGGCACCCAGTTTGCAGTCATCTGCGAACATGGTCAGCCATATTCCTCCTGTGTTAGCCGTACATCACACAAATATATACTGAACAAGAGAGGTCCCAGAACTGAGCCTTGTGTGATGCCATGTGTAACTAGTGTATAGTCAGTCATGGCACCTGCAATACTGAGCATGGGGGTGCTATCCCTGATTCAGGTAGCAATCCATCGTGTGAGGTATGTGTCGATATCGACGCCGGTGAGCCTATGCATAATGGCCGAGTGGGGTATTGTGTCAAAGGGTTGTGCAAGGTCCAGGCAGGCTATGTGGACAACCATCCCTACACCGATGGACCTGGTAACTGTTTAAAGAATACAAACAGGTCCAGGAGGCAAGATCTGCCCACAACAACTCTGAAATGTGTAGGACCCAGTGTCTGTAGGTTCCCGATGTCTATGTGCATCAGTCCCATTACAATACGCTCCATAGCTTTGCAGAACAGGCTAGTTAGCCTTATAGGCCGATATTGTCTGTGGTCCGTTGTGGCAGCAACTCTGTGGAGCAGGACCACTATCACTGTACGCCATTCCGTGGGTACATATCCTGCAGTAATTCTGATATTGAACAGTGACGTAATGTGAGGGTTACATCTGTCATGAAGCCCGTGTAAGACACAGGCTGGGACACCGTCTGGTCCCATTGATGCTGTGTTGTCCGCTCTGGGAAGGTCAGCACTCACCTGTTTATTTGTGATGTCAGGGAGGTTACACTCTGTTGGGATGGACAGTAGCTCCTTAGGGGGGATAGGGGGGAGACATCTGCACTGAACCTGTTTGCCAGGATATTGGCAATGTCTGTGGTTCAGGGTATGTTTAGTCAGTATGCAGTAACTCACAGTATATCAGTGAGTGTCCACCCAGGTACCTGAATTAACTGAAGAAGGCCTTGTGAGTGTCCTACGTGTCTGGTGCAATTGTCCGTTAGAAGCGGGCCTGACATAAATACATGAGTGATTGTAGCTGTCTGCTAGTACAGATCACAGATGCCTTCCCTGTCTGGGATTGTGCTCTATTATGTTGCAGTGTCCTCCTTTCATTGTATAGCTTATTAATGGCCGGGGTCTACCATACAGGTCCCCTGCCATTGGAGGTGTGAGTCCAGTTGTTATTTGGGATAGCACGATCCATGCAGTCCACTAGGTGTCCATAGAATGTGTATGCAAAGGACTCAGCAGTCAGAGCCATACTTACCACTGTCCCAGGGTCTCTGAAGGATACCACCTTGGTTTGGAGAAGTGTGACATTTGCTTTTGAGAAGTTCACCAAGATTACCCAGGATGAGTGTGTGGACGGGATATGGATGTCCAGTGAGATAAATGTATGTTCTGACCTTACCAATGAGGGGTATATCTCAGGTGTGGAACATAGAGTCCCCATGTTGGTTATGATCATGTCCAATATGTTGTCCCCTCTTGTGGGTGTGGTGACCAGTTGTGCCATAGCATATGAGTGTACAAAGAGTAGCAACTGTTGGGCAAGGGTGTTGGGGCCTGAGTACTATCCCCAGTCAATGTGTGGGTATTTGAAGTCACCCAATATAATGGTGTTTGGGGAGACCTTCATATTGTCCAGTGTTCCCAGGAAAGCTGAGTGTGGTTCATGAGTTTGGGAGGGTGGTCTGTAACAGGCAACAAACCAAAAGGCAGATATGCACAATGTTAGGTGCATATGTATGGTCTGTGATGCTTTGTGCAGTGCTACCAACCCGGAGGTATGTGTATCTGTGATGTATATGGATACTCCCCCTATTTGTGTTGGCCATTCTGAGTTTTGTGGTCAGAAAGCATGGTATAAAATATAACCTGGTAGTGCTGGTGTGCATTTTGGAGCCTGAACCGGGTGTCTGTTAGTGCACAGATATCGCTGTTGTTCATACTGAGGAGATTCCTGAGTGGTCGCAATTTGATGGTAACACATATGGTGTTGAGCAGCATTACCCTCAGTGTCATGTACTCTGTAATGTCTATGGAGGTGGGTTTGTCTTTTGAGCCCCAGTTAAAAAAGGCAGTACGGTGGTAGCAACTGCCTTAGCCAGTATTCGAAAGTCCAAGGGTGACAGGTGCAAGCTGTCCATAGGGAAGCTACGTGGCATGTCGAGCATGTCACCCCAGGCTGACAGACACTGTATCCCCTGTGAATGACACCAATATGTTAGCCAACTGTTAAACATGATCAGTTTGTTGGTATACTGTGACATCATACTTGGTGAGTGTAAGATGCTAGACAAGGTCAGGGTCATACTGGCCTGGGCTACATGATCAGAAAGTTCCTCTATGTATCATGTCATGTGGTCCAGGGAGGGACGTCTGAGGGTGTACGCACCAGCATGGACAATGATGGAGCCAGTCCTGCACTTGCTTTGGAGTGACCTGAGTGCATGTGTTATGTAGTGGATCCTGTCACCTGAGAGACAGCTCAAAGTGACTATTCCCTTGTTTGGCCTGGTGAGTGGGACATCAGTGTGTCTGACAATGTGTCACCTATTACAAGTGTATTAGGTGCGTTGTTTAGCCTGAAGGGCAGTGACTGTGTGGCACACTGACATTGTGAACTATGTGATATGTGGGTATTGTAGTGGGGTAGCAGTTGTTTTTGTGTCTGCTTTGGAGGTCTCTGCTGCTTTGGCAGAGTTTATGTAGAGCCTCCGAGTATGTTTATGTGTGATAATGTGGTTTGATTGCTGTCGCTATAGGTTTATGTGAGACTGATATGTGGTGTGTGTGGTTACCTTCACCACCTGATACACTATGCCAGTCATGGGTCGAGAGAGCTCAGCCTCCTGTATGTCAATATTGTTGCATCTCTCACATATATCTGAGTTTGTTGGGAGGAGGAGAGGGTTGTCTGTGTACATGAGGCAGATGTGACATTGTGTCAAAACCACAATATTCACTAGCTGGACTGGAGAGTACACATGAAACTGACACCTGGACATGCCAGGATATTATGATGACATACTCCATAGCCTGATCGCAAAGGATCAGTAGGGTGTTAAGTGTGTAAAAGAGTATAACAGGGATTAGTGCTCAGGTTTGTTGGTGTTTTGTAAAGAGTAGCTGAGAAGGATTCCAGACTGAATCATGACACCTCCTTCAGCTATGTCATAAATAGCAATGTACACTCATATATGTCCTGAGTCAGGGCCAACTGTACCTGACTGACAATGCCGACATCCTGTCAGACAGGCCCATATAGACTTACCCACCTCCCACTGACCATAGTCCTAGTGATCATACCAGACGATATCACATGTAGAATGGCTGAACAGCTCCCCCCAAAGCCAAAAGCATGGCAGCAATTGGATTACATTGTTTCCCAATATGTGTCTTGCATGAACTACTGAACAAACAGACCCTGCACCTGAACAGTCTGTTGAGCCTCACCCTGTCCACAGGATCTGGAACCACTGAATGTGTTACAGCAACATATGGCACTCCCCACAAGTGTAGGTGCACAACACACCAGTGGAAGTATAGTCCAGTAAGCCTATGAAGTCTGATCTGCAAGGCCATGGAGTCCATCATGGTTGAAGTCATACACAGAGCTATTGGAAGCTGACAAACACATAACCCTACCAACTGTGGTATGTTCGTGTGCAGATCATGGTTCTCAAACATTCTAGACTGTTTTCAAGGTGGACACCCAGGACATACATCACTGAACAGAGCTACACATGTCGCACATAGACTTTTAATAGCCCTTTATCAACACCCCTGACACATGTCGTATCCACAAAACCAACAATCTGTGCATAAATATGTGTTGACATATGAAGGAATGTCAATGTGTCCACAGATAGATCACACAAGGTAAGAATTATGGGGTCCTCTTCAAGCTGTTGACACCTGCTGACCCACATGGCTCATTCCTGCGATTGCATGAAACAAAGTGTACACACATTACCATGTCCAGTCTGATGATGTCAGCATCCTACAAATATAGCAGGAGAATAAACACCACCCAGTAAAGCATATAGTGTGCCGTGTTAATGCTTATGTCTCTAGTATCATAACATAGTTAGGTAGGGGTTTGAATTCTGCAAACGCTGACAGTGTGTGTGTTTGTGATTTCCCGTGAGAGGTGTGCCTTTTTGGAGTCTGGGAAAATACATTAAAAGAGGTACATTCCTCTTTGGAAAGTCTGATGATGTCAGCATCCTACAAATATAGCAGGAGAAGTAAAGCCACCCTGTAAAGCATGTAGCCCACTGTGTTAATGTGTATGTCTCCAGTATCATAACATAGTTAGGTAGGGGTTAGAATCCTGCAAATGCTGACAGTTTGTGTGTATGTGTATGATATCCTGGGAGAGGAGTGCCCTTTTTGGAGACTGTGAAAACATATTAAAAAAGGTACATTCCTCTTTGGAAAGTCTGATGATGTCAGCATCCTACAAATCTATCAGGAGAATAAAAAACACCCAGTAAAGCATGTAGCATGCCATGTTAATGCGTATGTCTCTAGTATCATAACATAGTTAGGTAGAGGTTTGAATCCTGCAAATGCTGACTGTGTATATGTGTGATTTCCTTTGAGAGGCGTGCCCTTTTTGGAGACTGGGAAAACAAATTAAAAGAGGTACATTCCTCTTTGGAAAGTCTGATGATGTCAGCACCCTACAAATATAGCAGGAGAAGAGAAACCACCCACGAAAGCATATAGTGCGTTGTGTTAATGCGTATGTCTCTAGTAATTAGGTAGGGGTTTGAATCCTGCAAACGCTGACAGTGTTTGTTTCCGTCTGTGGGGGGATGTGTGTAATTTTCTTTGAGAAGAGTGCCCTTTTTGGAGACTGGGAAATCAAATTAAAAGAGATACATTCCTCTTTGGAAAGTCTTATGATGTCAGCATCCTACAAATATAGCAGGAGAAGAGAAGCCATCCAGAAAAGCATATAGCACGTTGTGGTAATGCGTATGTCTCTAGTATCATAACATAGTTAGGTAGGGATTAGAATCCTGCAAATGCTGATAGTTTGTGGGGGTGTATGTGTGTGATTTCCTTTGAGAGGAGTGCCTTTTTGGAGACTGGGAAAACAAATTAAAAGAGGTACATTCCTCTTTGGAAAGTCTGATGATGTCAGCATCCTACAAATATAGCAGGAGAAGAGAAACCACCCAACAAAGCATATAGCGCGCCGTGTTAATGTATATGTCTCTAGTATCATAACATAGTTATGTAGGGGTTTGAATTCTGCAATTGCTGAGTGTGTGTGATACAGTTGGTCAATGCAGTGTGGGTTTTGCTTTTACTATGGTATGACATATCATGATTAAAACAGTATGTGCATTGCACACATCAGGTATTTGCGTGGCAAATAAATATGTGTACATGTGACCTCAATCAGTACATAAGTGTGAAGCCTGCATACTACATGAATACATTTGTTTCCTTTGACAGATTGTGCCACTGCTTCTCAGATCATAGGTCACATATGTATGTATGTGACAAGCCCGGCCACTGTAGTGATCTGTGTCCAAGATCATCTGTGCCACACACACCCATGACAGTTAATATAGACGACTGTGAGTGAGGGTACATGCCTGGGGCATAAATCAGACATGTTCATACACAACAATGACTGGCAATAATGAACAGTCATTATAGGTGTACAACAGCCCTGTGGATATGCATTCAGGCCCCTAATGTCTTATGTGACACACCGAGGGACTCCACAATACCTATGGATATGTGGATACCAAGGGACAGATGACATAACACGTGGCTGTATGTACACATTGTTACCCAACATACATTTTGAGGGCTACCACCTATGTGGTACAGTCGGGATAGTATGTATAGTAAATGTGGATGACTATGCCATAGCTGATTTACTGCTATACAACATGTATTGGACAACAGTTATCTGTCTGTATGATACCCTTGTGTAGGATATGTGTCCCATCCAGGGAATGCATTGTAGGCCAATGCATACATTTCCAGATGTGGATGGACATATCCCTAGGGTGTTTGCATGTACCTAAGAGGGCTATATGCCAAACAGGTGTGGTCCCAGAAACGGGTGGCTGTCAATACCACTGGTCACTGTTACAGTATAGTACCGGAAGGATCCAACTGTTACTGAGTTCCCTACAACTGTGTGTCATTTGTCAGGACATCATCTAATGATTGGTTATAGTCATGCTGTTGATGTTGTGTATACTACCAGACTGCAAATCATTGACAGGTATCAACAGTATCACCCACATCATACTGTCAACCCATGTCATACACACATGTGTACCCATGTTAGTACATATCTGTAGTAGAATGCATACTACGAGATGTTAACAATGTGTACAACAGGGTATATCACACGTCCCATGTGTCCACTATGCACGCACATGCATACAGTGCGCACCCACCATGTTCACAGATGTGCACCTGCTAATCTGTAATGCACACACCACACATGTACTGTTCACTCACTAACACATGCTGGCAACACTGTACACTTCAGCCAAGTGGCACATGGGTGGACAATACATACTTAGACCTAACACTGGTGTAAACAATGCTACATTGACAATCAGAGCTGTGATGCATAATGTCTGCTCAGATATACCTACAAGGATATCATTACACTTTCCTGTTGACAATTTGCTAATATTGCTACACTGCTATAATGTCACCCTGTGAATCAGAACCATGTTAGTCTGTTCCTGCATCAGTGTTACAGATGACAGGAGGTGGCACAGGTGTCATCATATGCACAGGGAGTGTTGTTGGTTTGCCAGAGCCCGACATTGACCCATCCAATTGACATGTCGATGTGTGTGTGTGTGTGTGTGTGTGTGTGTGTGTGTGTGTGTGTGTGTGTGTGTGTGGGACAACAGTACAGCATGAGCCAATGTTGATGTAATGTGTGTGTGTATGTGTGAGCCCTAGTTGTTTGGTTAATGTGTGTGTATCTGCATACACACAGCTCCACCATGTGGCTGCCATATACGGGAGGTTATGGGACAGCCACAGACTGTACCTGCTAGGCTGTACAGATCACTGTCTCTGGGCATGGTCACGGTACCTGTGCCTTGCAGGGGTGCTATGGGCAGTATCGGGTACCAACCCTGACTGGGTATTATCATCAGAGGCAGAGGTATCATGACTGGACCCATGTCCCTGCTGGGACTGGCCAGAGCCACGTGCATGTGGTCTACTAGGACGGTCAATAGACAGGACAGCCCCAGCATTGCTGGGGCTGGTACTGCCACTACGGGAGCAGCTGTGATCTGTGTGCCATCCCTGTCGACTGCCAGCTGTTGCTGTTGCTGGCATGTGTCCGCGTCAACGTCTCACCTGTCCCGCAGGTCCTGGCTCATGGAAGACACATTGTGGAGGGTGTCTTATGTCTCCCCCCAATGTCTGTCAATGACCTCAGTGTAATTCCGGATGGCACCGGCAAGGTCATGAATGCTGTCATTAATAGCGGTGTAATGGGCCCTCTGCACCCTTAGTCCCTGTCTGGTGTACCGCTCCATACATGCCTGTGCCTGCATTATAGCCCGGAACATACTGGAGGTTGTAATACCTCTGGGGGCATGTCTGCCAGGGGCAATACAACCAGTGGTGCTCCCCTGAAAACCCCTGGACATCCCCCTATGTGGTACCATTCTAGGAATCTGGCTATGGCTGCTGTGAGTGAATGCAAGTGCCATGGGTACCACACTCTCCTGGTCAATGCCAACTGTATGCTATCTCTCGGCTAAGGCCATTGGTGATGAGGGATGTATCGGCAGTATGAGTGTGCGCATAGTTGAACGCTGTGTACTGTCGATTGGTGGACCAACGACAGACCCTGTCAAACCTTCCTGTGCCAAAATACATGTCTCATCATCTCCACTATTAGTGGCAGTGAATTCAGGTTCCCTGCTGCTTTCAGCCACCCCAAACTCAGCACCTGTGAGAGGAAGACAGGAAACACACTTTACAATCTGTACATGATGTTAGCACACATGCACACATGAACACATGCACACATGAACACATGAACAGAAATACACTCCTCACTAAAGCACATACTCACACACACACACACACACACACACACACACACACACACACACACACACACACACACACACACACACACCAGCAGTCCAACACATGCTCAATAATGGGTGAAGGTGGGTGCCAGTATCACAAGGCAAACAGTCACCTCACACGTGTCAGCATGCAGAATATGTGTTACTGAAGACCATGCAGTGCAAGTGTAGATGGCCCTATTTAATGACATTATACATGGCTTTGATGCATGTGTGTAGTTGTTCAGTGATTGGCTACACTCTGGAACACAATGCGTACATGGACACAACATTGCTGTGCATGTATTATCAGCTCTGCAATGTCCTGTGCACCATCTCTCAGAGGTATACATACCATGGCTGCATGTGTTATCTGTGTGACACATAGATTGCCATGTGTGATTACAGTGTCTGTGTCCATAGCAGATAATAGTGGGCACCGGTGTAGCACATGTATGCTATGTACACACACGGGATGAGTGGTGCATGTAGATGTGAAGGAATCCCAATGCTCAACATTGCACTTGTACAGTGATTATGGTGAGTGTGGCACATATTGCAGATATGTTGGTGCCAGCCATGACATGGCATGCTACACGACTGCAACATTAAAAACCACACATACCCAATGTGTGTCATGTGACCTATACACCCAATAGCATTCCAGGACATATATGTGACACTTCGTACAGATGGTGACTTCTGTGCATATTGTGTATACTGGCATATGTAAGCACACACACAACATGCTATGCATATTGTGTATAGGTGCATTTGTTTGCACACACACAACACTGAGGTGCAAATCAATGACTGCTATGTGTAGTACTGTGGTCACTGTAACTGGATGGGGTGTAGTAACATGTGCCATCATCATCATGCATCTTGTGGTCACTCATGGCTACTAATGTGTGACAGACCACTGCCTAGCATGCTGTACCTGAACTGCAGTGCCGTGGCTACGTTCACAATTACACAGCCACTTTGTACATGGGTGTGTGAGGTGCCCAATAGGGAGCATTGCCTAACACAACTGTGTTATGTGTTGTAGAGTGTTTCACAGCCCCATGATAGGCCTCTACCCCTGAGGTACATCATGTGTGTGTGTATGACATGTGGGATACTGAAGTGTGACCTTACAGTGGGTGTGTGGTAATGCCATATGTAGCATGTTTTTGTGTACTGCGTATGATAAACATGTTATGTTGTGTACAGCTGTAGCAACTATGCTTATCCAATGTGCAGTACGATGTTGCCACAACTGTGTCTGATGCTCTGTGTATTGCATGTCATTGAGGCAGCAACTGACATTAGTGAGCTGTGCAATGTCTTACAGAAAACATGCATGCCATGTATTATGCGTAGGTGTGTTACGTGTACATAGCCTACACCTCACCTATGACATGCACATTTCATTACCAACATTGCAGTTATACCACACTCACCAGCATGGATCGTCTGCCCTGCTGTCACACCAGAGGGACCTATGAGAATATGAGAGAGTTCATCAGTGGCCACAAATCTGGCATTGCTAGAGTGGGTATGCTAAACTACAGTGGAACAACAGTCAACAGTCACAGGTGTAGAGATAATATTCCAAATATCAGTATTGCATAACACTAGGCAGCACAACTGCTAAACACACAGTACACATCTCACGTAGACATAATCTAACAATACCGTTAACTGTAGACTACAGATAGGGCATGTTACCTGCTCACTCCATGTGAACATGCTGGGTGGCTCCGGCCTCCATGACAACACATGTCACAAGTTGTTGCTGCTGTTGATCCGGAGCCACCACGCTTAGGAGCAGCACCTCCACTCTGGTGAGGGGAGGATGAATGGCCACCCCACCACCTGTGGCAAGCTGTTGTCTTTAGATATCAGACGCATGCCGCCGGACATGTCTAATTAAATCACTGCAGTGATGGCGTACCTGCTCATATGTCCAGTTATGCATGCCTATGTCATTTATCCGACGAACAAGATCCTGACGCAGTGCAGTCTGCTCCTGCTGGTGCTGGCTGCTTCGGGAAAACAGCATTGTGTACTGCTGCACCAGGCTTTGGACAATTTAATTTTCCTCCGCTGCTGTATACGATGGGTTGCGTTGGTGGGCCATCTGGCTGAAAAAGATATGAACAATATGTGTGAGCGACTCCTGTGGCACACTTTAAACCTTTAACCAAAGATATAACTTTACTGACATATATACCATCCATTTCTCTATCAGGGGTTACACATGTTCACTATCACTTATTGGTTCTCAGGCCACAACTGACTAACAGTGCCTGGCACACTCTATATATCACACCACTATACAACAGTTTGTGACACAATGCACAACCTTGACACAGGGGTATATATCATACCAATCCACGAACAGAGATGTCATCCATTGCAATGAATGTAAAGTACAGTTACAGTAGTACCAGTCAACCACCCTAGTCAGTGATGCCATAGCCCTGCCTAACATATGTGTACAGTTGTTACTATAGGTGGCATACTGCTGTAACAGAGTGTATATGTTGCTGGATACACACGTATACCCTGTAACACACATATGATTGCAGCCATGGTGCAGGCATAATTACACACACATCAGACAAACATACAACGCACCACTGTATGCCAACACAGATGAGCATTACCTGTATACCATAAAGTTCTGTGTGCCATTACTTACAAACCCTTATGCCTGAGTTTTGTCCTCTGTGCAGACTACAGGAAACACACAAGACAGTGTTTCCAAGCAATGTGAACACACACCATACTGTGCTGTTTAGGCCTACAGCTTCAGGTAGTACTACAGTTCCTATGGGAGTTGGATTCACCAGCAGTACCACTCACTAAGCATACATATATTGCTTTAGCCTACAATGAGACACCTTGGTCGTCAACAAGGAACTACGTCACATCGTATGCCATACTACTGTGTCTGTCTAACAGTGCAATACACATCTTTTCCTGGTGTCACAGTTAGGATAGACACTATCATGTCAGATACAACTTCACACTAACCTATCACACCTTTACAGACCTTGCACACATTCAGCGTTACACTTATTCAACCTCACATAGCAGGTATTGCATTGAGTACATGCATGAGTGCATAGTGTCATAGGTAGGTTATATGCTATTGGCCCTAGGGCCTACGACAGCCTAGCCATATGCTACCCTAGCCTTTGACACACATGTACTTTGATTTCACTTGCCTCTGCCACCCAGAACCACAGACGGGGATCCTGGGGTGTATTACCAATCTCCCAAACAATCATCAGGGGTATTTATGACAACTGCTAATGAGGAGCCTTGTTTGCTGTTGCTAGGTGGTCTATTCCAGTGTATGGCATACCTCTGAGATAGGAACCTATCCCTCCAGCATGTGCTGTTTAGTGAGCGGACGAGGTTTAGGGCCCTAGAGCGTGTATCCCGGAGGGATTGTGATATGTTGCCATGGTGGTTGTCACACAGCTATGGGTGTGACATACCTCTGTATGTTCGGCAGAGGTCAACTCTGTGTGGCCGGTATGTAATACAGTCTAGATGTCGTTTTGTGAGTCAGTCTGCATAGGGCATCTGTTTGTGGCCAGTATTACCCTTTGTGAGGTATGTCTGTGGCCTTTCCACCTGCTGTAGTTGTCATGTGAGGTACATACCACACAGGGCATTGTGATGAGTAGAGGGGAACACTGACCTATATTTCCCTAGATGACACACCTGTTGTCATGACACATACCACACAGACAGATTACAGGTCTAGTGTGGCACTGCCTTTATCAAAGAGGTGGCTACTGTCCACCTGTGTCCCATGTTCCCTTTTCACCCCTTTGGTGTTGGGTAGATCTCTACCTATGTGTTAGTTAATGGGTACAGTGTTTTGGAAAGGAGGAATGGCACTGCAGTATCAAAACTTGTCTACAGTCCATGCCTTGGTCACCACACACATTTTGCATTACATATGGCCCCATCTCTCTCTCTCTCTCTCTCTGAAATATATATATATATATATATATATATATATATATATATATATATATATATACACGTATCTGTACACATACATGTACACATCCATTGCTGTACACAGAGATGTACATATAGGCACATATACAGTCCACCTTTCATGGTGGGGATATCAGTTATGCGACAGTTGTGGGATGTACAGTTATGTGACTATATTGCACAGTGTTGTGCAGAATGCATGTGGGTGTCCTCGGCCCATGTAGCTTTAGCAGGTGTCACTGGCTGTAACACAGCAGATATGACAAATCAGTCCCACAGCATTTAACCAGCACATGACATATATCAGCACTGCATGCTGTTTTCTATGCCACACACTACGACCTACATAGATATATGCACATAACAACCTTCAGCGACAGATATCTGTCCACCCTTCACTAACAGTTGCAATATGTCCCTTGCCCTATGCACATATGCAGATACAGATAGATACATATTGCTGCCACACATGGATGATTTGCGGTGTGTAGAGTACTCTTCAGGAACATCATCTACATGCCAACACATAGATATGAGTTACATACCTTACCTTTGTATTTCCCTGCTCCGTCTGTTACAGTTTTGTAGGTTTTTTTTTTTTTTTTTTTGGTTGGTTGTTTTTGGGTTTTCTCCCTCTGTTTCTGTTTCTGTCTTGGTTTCTCTCTCTGTTGTCTGTGTCTCTGTCTGTGTCTCTCTCTTGCTCTCAATCTCCCTGTACCTGCAATGATATTATTGTATATGTGGACAGCAGGTACAGCCTGCTTTTCTAGGTATCTGCACTTGTACATGTGACAGCCTGTGCACCAATTGCTGCCCACCATTCAGTAATTGCATGCAGCCTGCTGATTGCTGAGTGCATTACTCACTGTGATTGCAGCCCACTGCTATAAAATGCTAGGTTAGGTAGGCATAGCCCTTTCAGATTTCCAAGGTGGGGCCCATGCTTGTTTGCTATGGACACTGCTGTGTCAGTCAGAAGGTTGGTATATGTCTCTTATCTGATGCTAGGGTTGTAGCCAGTGATATGCATGCTGTACCCGAACCTGAATGTTGCTGCTTCCAGTACACACTTCTCAGTGTAGGCATGTACTCACCCCTCCAAATGCTAACACAGGATACATGGGAGTATGTACTTTCTTTCTGAATTAGACATTTAACTGCCATACATATGTCATTAGTGCACTGTATTCCTGTGGCACATGCAGTGTTTGTGAACTGCTATACTGTAATTATTACGTTGCTCACCTCTGAACAGTTTGTGGTTTGTTTCTGTTGACATTAGCACAGGCTGCTCAACACAACTGGACATATTTCAGTACTGAGTATGCGTACCTACACCCTGGTTTTTGCCTGAATACACAGGTGTGTTGTACCTTTGGGTAGGAGTGCAGAACTGCAAAGAGCATTTTTTATTATCATGTGAGGTTTATCTTGCTGAACATACAGGATTGCTGTGTACCTGTTAGTCTATCAAGGCAAGTAGTCTGTCTGTGTAGCTCCCACCTGTGGACATATCCAGATGGTAGCTAGAGGTTAGCCTATTATACTTTGTCTGTGCACCACACCAGTCTTTTCAGCACTGGCACATTGGCATTGTCACAGTTGGTTGCTAGCAGTACATGGCTACATCCTGTGATATTTCTGTGTTGTACTCCTACATAAGGGCAGGCTTGTGGAACTCCTTCCAAAGCTATTTGCAGAGTGTGTAACAGCAGTAATGCTGATATGCCTGTGTGTTTCTGCCTCTGCCAGGCCTTAGATACTCTCAGGTATGTATTCGAATAGCCTCAGTGAAAGGTACATATACGTTAGATACACCTGCAATATATTACAGACATATTGCAGTAGAGACTTTCTTGGGAATCAGAGCATATGTATACCTACACCTTTTCTGATGTGCAAGCAGTGTCTACTCTCACCTGTTGAGATTATTCATTACATGTGATTCCACACTTGTCTGACTAAAGTTAGTGCTTTCCAGAGTGATTCAGTGGAGCACAGCTAACATTTGTTTACAAATCAGGGACATCCCTGTAAAGCAGTCACAGTTGGGGTGTCTGGCCTCTGCCCTAATCAACTTTGCCAGTATTTATCCTGGTCTAATACTGTGTGGTGTTTGTAAGGTGCTACTGTAACATTATTCCTTGCTTGGATGGCTGGTTCTCTTTTCACAGTCATGTCATGCATTTCCACAACAGCTGCTGGTAAAGACCCACAGAACAGGATTTGTGTTATACCACTCCTAATTTCCATTTACATTCCCTTATTGTAATGCATGATATATTTATGTCAGTACCAAGTTATTTGTATATCTGCTGTGGCTTAGTGGTAATTCATGCAGTCTATTGTGTCAATGATCTGGGGTTCGAGATTGGCAGAGGTCTTTTATTTTGCTGCTGAGCAGAACAAGGGCCCTGCCATAGAGTGACTAAGGCATTTTAAGCAGTTGTAAGAGAGTTTGCGTGGGTTTACGCGATGCTTAGCAATGCTTAGTTAAGCGCACACAAGCGCACACTCGCTTAAACCCGCTTTTGCCCGCTTAAAAGTGCTTACTCCTGCTAACCAGTGCGCTAATTTCTTTTAAATAAAACAAAATGGGGAGATAGGAAAGTGGTGAAAAAGGGGGCAAAAAGAGGAACAGACAGTAGGTAAACAAGCTCGGGATGTGCAGGACAGGTGTAAGGAAGGTCCATAGCTGCCCATTTCTTTACCAGCAACAGCTGTGCATATGCAATAAATTTGGAGTGAAATTTGAAACCTTCCACCCCTGGGAGAGGGGTGAGGACAACAAAGTATGTTGTATTGCCAATTATAATTATCAGTTTACATGTCCAGTGGACATGTGTGCGAAATGGGCAGCTATGTATGGGGCGTAATTTTTTTTGGGGTACAGATTGCCCTTTTTTTTTTTTTTCAGGTGAGAGTGGAAAGTGAGGTAGAGGAAGGAGGTATGTTCAGGGAGGTAGGTTGGGGAGGTAAACAGACAAGACAGACAAGATGCATACAGGGGTGGTGTATGACACATGGGGTGGGTGAACACAATTGATGGGGACGGATGTTTGGAAATCGCAAGCCCATGAGCCCACAGATGGTAACAGTGGAACTGAGATCCCCACCAATGGGCAGTCACCACTGCACCTTCACAGCCCCGAGGTTGGCTGTGCTGGGGGCTGTATAGGATGGGCAGGCTCACCTGTGAGACGCGCCACTCTCACCTCGAGCTGGCATAGGGGATCAGCGACTGAATGCTGGATCTCCCTATGCACCACAGCCCGGACCCTTCGAAGGGTGACAGTTGGCCCTTCTCCGCCCATGCTTGCATGGGGGGATGAGCCCCATCCCCTGCAGCACTTCCACCCAAAGGTGGCATAGGACCAATGGAGGAGGGGAGCCCGGGCTGGGCACCGGACCTGCTGGTGCCAGGTGCACTCGCCAGCTGAGGAGGGACAGGTGGTTCCGCTGGGACCAGCCTTCCCATACGTTCTGTGATTAGGTTTGTTTAATTACAACATAAACAACAGCATTCCAGATTAGTTGTAACAGCATGCAGTAATATTCCCATTAACCCAACACACCAAGATTCCAACAGTTGAACAGCAAGCATAACACATGCATATATTGAACGACAGTGGATATTCCAACAGCATGCAGGGATGTTTGGTAGCAACAGGCCACCATGATTGTGGTGTTTGAACAGGGCACATGCATCAATGTGCATGCAAATATTTATAGAACAATAGGACATATGTCCCAACAAATATTTAAGATTACACATACCCATTGAGGTGTCGAATTGCATGGTTTATGCACATACAGTAGAGTGTAGAAAAAAACCTCGATTAACATCTTATATTTACTTTTAGTCTACACTACATTCCTAGTGACTGCAAATGTATATCCCCTACATGTATTATTACACTTGCCACCATGCATTAGGTTGTGTAATGGGTTTGGCTAGTTCAATATATGCCTGACCTATATTTGACATACTAACTGTCCAAGATGCAAATGTTACTGCTACATATTCCTTGATTGCATTTATATTTCTTTATCTACATATCTGGATGTTTTCACATGACATTTTCACTTCTATTTGTACAGAACCCTGCATTTCTTGACACACACTCACATTTCTGGGGAACAAATTAACATGCTACTTGTGTGCCAGATTTACTTATGCATGCCAGCCAGTAACTGACTGTTGAAGACTCTATATATGCTTCACAGCTACTAGCACTTCCATCTCCCACTTTATATGGGACTGCACAACTCTGGGTTGCCAGCACTTTTTAAAACAGTACTATTTGTATAATACAAGGGCACAACAACATTTGAAACTAAGTGACACAGGCACACTCCGGGTTTTAGACCTTTATTAATGACATTACACACTTTTCCACATGCTCACTCCTTTATTTGTTATAACGGTGCATATGGAAGACATATTCAAGACATATTATACCTTTATTAATAGGTTAGAACAGTCTTTTTCAGGCTCACTCACTTATTTTATATGACAGTACCTGCAGAGATATTATTCCGGACATATGTTATCTTTCTTAATGGGTTACTATGCTCTTTTTCTGGCTCTCTGACTTTTTTATCTGACAGTACATGCAGAGGACTTATTCAGGCCATTTATGGCTGTATTATTGGACTACAACACTTTATTTCATGCTCTCTCCCCTATTTTATATAACAATACATGCAGAATAATCACTAACCTGCTGGGTGGCGCAACCTTAGCAGTCTACCTGCATAGGCTTGCTGATTCGCAGCACAGTCCCCTGCAGCTGTAAAGTAAATTAAGGGATATTGAGACATACCTATCCGTTATACAGAATCAATTATCAATTCCTACATACTGCATTCCATGGCTACCTACTCAGTTGTGGGGCATCCTGCATCCCACTGGCCTCCTGTATTCATTGGTTCAGGTGGTCCTGCTTCCATCTCTTCAGGTCTGCATGGTGGTGACGGACCTGTTCACCATTCCGAGGAATGCCTGTGACACTGGTGAGGTCATGAGCTAACTGGTTCCAAGCCTCTGCCTTGTACTCCATCCCTTGGAACTGGCCCTGCAGGAGTCTTGACTCATGATGGTGGACAAGGAGCCAAACCATGTATTTCGACTCCTTGATGCCCCACCGTTGCGCTTGGAAGCGTGTACCCTCTCCAGCACCAGCCATTCTAACTGCAGATGTGAGCTACAATCAGTTATGGCGAGTATTCCCGCCTATGGGGCTTAAATATGCCGCATTTCCCGCACTTTTTTTGATTGGCCATTTTTGAAAATTCTCGGCTGACTGCAGACCTGCTTAGTAATGGTTAATCTACCATTACTAAGTATATGTATGTTAACAGTGGCTGTTTATCCTAAGTTGTCATGGCTTGGTGGTTCTGGGCTTTGATTATGATGCACAGAGTCCTGGGTTCGAACCTTGTCATTTATTTTATTTTCATACTGTACAGACAGGCTAAGGGGTGTGGCTGCGTTTAAGCAACTTTGCTCTACATTGCTCCATGGTGCCCTGGTTGGCACGGCACGCACGTCCGCACAAACACATTGCGCTGGTTAAAGTGCTATTTCGCTATGGGCACCTCTATTGCGTTGGGGTAAAGTGCCCTTAAACTTTGGGCAAATCTATTGCGCAGGGTAAAGTGCCCTTAAACTTTGGGCAACTCTATTGCGCTGGGTAAAGTGCTATTAAACTATGGGCACCTCTATTGCACTGGGTAAATCGCTATTAAACTATGGGCAACACTATTGCGCTGGGTAAAGCACTGCTTAACTGCAAGCAATTATATATCAGGATCCTTTAAAAATTTTATATTTTGTTCACTGATACATTGGCCATTTCACTGCTTTTTACTGATATTTTAATCATATGTGTCAGGTATTATTCCATGTACTGATTTAGAACATAAATAAGAAGGGGAGTGGTGGGACTCGAGCCGTAAATGCCTCTTCTTTGTGTGAACGCTCTACCGTTACGCTATTGCTATTTGGTGTGACTTGCGTAAACATTCTTTTTTATGCTCTTCCATGTCGGAATTGCTAACTACAGCTAAGCAATGGGCACACCCGTGCACACACACACAAATACAGGCAGCTATTTTGGGAATTTAAAAAAAATAAAAGTAATTTTTTACTTTTCATAACTGTGATGGGGGGGGGGTTACAATGTCAGGGAGTGTGGTGTTGGGTGCAAGAATATTTGAGCGGACTCGCTCTTGTGTACTTTCATTTTCCTTTTCCAAACCTTGCAGGGGCATGGCCATTTAGACTGCTCGGCAGTCGGACACACCCCCTGCTTTCCTACCCGGTCTGTGTAAGACTTACGGTTGAGTCAGCATGCCCTCATGAATATTCATGGCACGCTGCTGTCATACCGTTCAACTGCAGCCTCCGGGTAAGACTTATTAAGTCTTACAAGGAGGATTCGTGAATCCGGGGGCTAGTATCTTGTATACACAGCCAAGGATTCACTGTCTAGGAACTTAACGACTGTCATACTGTTTATTTGTTACACACTACTAAACCTTAAAAAACAGATTACAGTTTACCAAGATACTGAATAACTATTAACAACATTTTGCCATTAGATACTTGATGTTTTAAAGTTTCAGGAAATTAAACTTTTGACATTCTACTCTCAATATTCTATCATTGATATATATATATATATATATATATATATATATATATATATATATATATATATATATATATATATATATAGATATATATATATAGATATATATCTATGTGTGTATATAAAAACAAATAGCCCTAGGATTCCCACCAAGGCACTGTGTTGAAGTATGATACAAATCCAGAACAAAGACAACACAGTGGTTATAGCCATAATAGCAGTCAGGAACCAAACTTCTTGTATCCTTCAAGTTAAAAATCTTTAATGCTGCTTAGACACTCCATAAAAATGTGTATAAAATAAATAAAATCGAAGTCTCAAACTAATAAGTGCTTTCAGACCTACTGCTTTCCTTCTTCAGATCATATATTTGAGCCATGTTACACTAACTTATGTAATCCTGTATCCACCAATCACCATCTAGCTCTTGGCCAATGCCTCCATTAGTCTTGATTCCTCATAGACATCTTATTAGCCTCCACTCCTTAAGGGCTGGTTTCATTAGATAATTCATGTTTAGTCCTGGGGATTTATGTGCTCTTAATTTCCCTATCCAATGCATTTCTTTCATTTTCTATGACATTATATATATCTCCTCCTCTAGAAGTCTTAAATATTATCTGGAGGGCTCTAAAACTAAATCAGTGTCCAATGTTGTCTTTAACATGTCTTGCTAGAGGATTCTTGAGATCTTGCAGCCTGATATCACTTAGGTCTTTAGAGACCCTTTCTTTTAGCTGTTTTGTGGTCTTTCCCACATAGAAATTATTACACAGTTCACACATAGCTAGATACACTAAGTTCTTTGTGGTGCAGTCTGCCTAAAAATTGCTGTAATATGTCCTTTCAGTTACTGGATGTATAAACTTTTCCTCTGTATTAATGTGTTTACATGTAGTGCATCTTCCACATGGGAATGTCCCTTTCCTTCTTGAATTTATTCATTGCCCATTATTCATGTGTTTAGATAATCTTTACTTTAGATTTTTTTCATTCCTGAAAGAAAACCTCGGTACTTCTCCGACTATTTCTTTCAAGCCTTCATTTGATGCCAGAATCTTTCAATTATGTCTTATGATGTTACAGATCTCCTTTGTGTCTTTCATGTGCTTTAAAATCACACTGATGTCTCTCTTTCTATTCACCCTTCTATCTTCACAAATATCATCTTTCACTTCTTCCATTATGTACGGTAGTCCTTCTTCTCTTATTTTATACTCTATAATACCTTGTATTCGAGATACTTCATTCTCCTTATAGCCTCTTGTTCTAAACTGTTCTTTCATATTATGTGATGCTTCCTTAAAATCCATCTCTCTTGAGTGTAACCTGGACACCTTTAGGAACTATCCTTTCTTGATGTTATCATAAGTGTGTCTCGAATGTATGCTTGCTCTTGCTAGGATGCTGTTCTTCCAACATTCTTTCCTAAATAGCTTAATATCTATATTGCCATATCCATCCTGCAACACCCTTATGTCTAGAAAGTATATACATGTAGCACTATAAGTCATTATAAACATTAAGAAGTTTGTTGTACCTTTAAGATATGCATGGAATCCTTCCAATTGTTCAATGTCACCTTCCAATATGATATATATGGCATCCACAAACCTTGAGTACAATCTTAGGTGAGCCATGTATGGGTTATTCTGTAAGATCTTTCTTCCCTCCCAATGTGCTAACATCATATTCGCATAGCTGTTAGCACATGGGGTTCCCATTGCTACTCCCATAGTTGAATGTAACCTTCTTCAAATAAGAAGACATTGTGCTGTAAGATTATTTCCATGAGTTTATATAACAACTCTATCTTCCTTTCTTCATATTCACTTACTTCTTCAAGGAAGGCATATCTTGACGGTACAACAAACTTCTTAAAGTTTACAATGACTTATAGTTCTACATGTATAGACTTCCTGGACATAAGGATGTTGTAGGATGGTGATGACAATATAGATACAAAGTTATTTTGGAAAGAATGTTGGAAGAACAACATACTACCAAGTGCAAGCATGCATCCGAGACACAGTTATGATAACATCTTGAAAGGACAGTTCCTAAGGGTGTCCAGGTTACACTCAAGAGACATGGATTTTAAGGAAGCATCACAGAATATGAATGAACAGTTTAGACCAAGAGGCTATAAGGAGAATTAAGTATCTTGAATACAAGGTATTATAGAGAATAAAAGAAGAGAAGAATGCCTACCGTACCTAATGGAAGAAGTGAAAGATGATATTTGTGAAGACAGAAGGGTGAATAGAAAGAGAGACATCAGAGTGATTTTAAAGCACATGAAAGACACAAAGGAGATCTGTAACATCATAAGAAATAATTGAAAGATTTTGGCATCAAATGAAAGCTTGAAAGAAATAGTAGGAGAAGTATCGAAGTTTTCTTTCAGGAATGAAAAAATCTAAAGTAAAGATTATCTAAACACAGGAATAATGGGCAATGAATAAATTCAAGAAGGAAAGGGACATTCCCATGTGGAAGATGCACTACATGTAAACACATTAATACAGAGGAAAAGTTTATACATCCAGTAACTGGAAGGACATATTACAGTATTTTTTGTGCAGACTGCACCACCAAGAACTTAATGTATCTAGCTACGTGTGAACTGTGTAATAATTTCTATATGGGGAAGACCACAAGACAGCTAAAAGAAAGGGTCTCTAAAGACCTAAGTGATATTAGGCTGCAAGATCTAAAGAATCCCCTAGCAAGACATGTTAAAGACACCATTGGACATTGACTAGTTTTAGAGCCCTCCAGTTAATATTTAAGACTTCTAGAGGAGGAGATATAGATAATGTCATAGAAATGAAACAAATGTGTTGGATAGGGGAATTAAGAGCACATAAATCCCAAGGACTAAACATGAATTATCCAATGAAACCAGCCCATAAGGGGCGGAGGCTAAGATGTCTATGAGGAATCATGACTAAATGAGGCGTTGGCCAAGAGCTAGATGGTGATTGGTGGATACAGAATTACATAAGTTTGTGCAACGTGGCTCAAACATATGATCTGAAGAAGGACCAGCAGTAGGTCTGAAAGCGCTTATCTGTATGAGAGTATGATTTTATTTATTTTATACACACTTTTATGGAGTGTCTAAGCAACTTTAAAGATTTTTAACTTGAATCATACAAGACGTTTATTTCCTGACTGCTATTCTGGCTATAGCCATTGTGTTGCCTTTGTTCTGCATTTTTATACATACATTTATATATATATATTCATTTCATAACACTGAAAGCTCAAAACACTGAAACTCAAAACACTGAAACCAAAACACTGAAACTTCAAAATCTTGAAAACTCAAAACACATATCATACATACACTGAGTTTAAACAACATAAATCATAGCACTTTCCACCAAGTGTAAGCAGGGGGGCAAGCCCCCCTGCACCACCCATGTGGGGGGGCTATGCCCCTAACACACCCTGCTACTCATTTATATCAACTCCAAGTTTGCACTTCACTACACTAAGTGCAATCTTGGAGTTGATATATTTTAGTAGTAGGGGTGTGTAGGGGGCATAGTCCCCCACATGGGTAGTGCAGGGGGGCTTGCCTCCCCTGCTTACACTTGGTGGAAAGTGCTATGATTTATGTTGTTTAAACTCAGTGTATGTATGATATGTGTTTTCAGGGTTTTGAGTTTCAGTGTTTTGGTCTTCTATATTATGAAGTTTTCTCATTTTCAGTGTTTTGAGTTTTCAGTGTAATGAAGTGAATATATATATATATATATATATATATATATATATATATATATATATATATATATATATATATATATAAATGTCAACCTTATAAAATCCAATTCCCAGAATGGTTTATTACATTTCTTCAAGACAAATGCTTCAAAATTGTAGTTCAGCGAAAGGAACACCTGGATCACTGAGGTTTTGATTCTATCACACTTGACCAGCTACCTGTAAAATAATTTTTGCTCATCTTCAAAGGAGTGTGTCCTGCAATGCCACAATCCAAGAATGTAACTTTTTAAAATATGTTCTTAGTTTATTTTTCCAGCCCCCTTCAATAAAAACACATCACACCAAAATGACATTTGACCACATGTATTAACTTCCAGCAGCATAACTTTATTACACCATTTGAAATGTAAATCACAACATGAACATCCTTGCAGCCGCAATATGTAGCATCCTTGTAACCATACACCAGGGCAGTGTAACTCCCTTCACCCTGTCTGAATAAGCAGCATCCACACCACCGCTCATGTTCATTCTCAATGCAACTAACTGACATGCGACCCCACAATTAATAAACCACCGTACCCTTTCTAGCATCATAAAACTAGCAGCATTCTTCTAACAGAAGCATGGTACTTTCTCGGACCACAAAATGCACATACCCAGATATAACCTATTCAGCGTAACCAAATCCTCTCTTATCCTATATACCAACTGCTTCAAATGAATTATTCCCAAGCCAATATCAGCTGAAGTGTTCCACCAATACTCAAGGAAGCCCCATCCTTGACTGTGTCCATGCCGCTCTTCCATAAGCTAATTCCACCTAAGGTTCCCAGTACCATGCCACTTGACTCTCCACCCCAAATTGATTCACCCATGTAACCAAATGTTCACTGTTGCAGAAAACCCATGACGTCTCTCCAGAATAGCAACCCTAACAGGTCTAACACCATGAATGCTCCAAAATACATGCAAAAACACAAGGTTACCCACAAAGTATAATCCACTGAGTCATCAGAATCACAAACTGCTAAATCTAAATGCTTCAATAAAGCTTCCAACCTGTCTTGTCAAAGGCCAACACCTATCCATATTCACACCAGCCACTCCATTTCATTCTCTCAACATATGCCCCATTGTCCAAGTCTTAGCAAAATCCTGCAGCCCATCCAGAAAGTCAAGATGTTAGTTTATTCACACAAATTAACCCCTCTCTCCCACAAAAACAAAATCGTTGAACCTGCAAATCCAGATTAGTAACTGACTGTGATGAAAAAAAAATGAAAGCAGAGTTAAGTCCCTATTATCCAGAGACAACCTGCCTACCTAACAACTATAGCCAGTTTATTGGCTGAACATGTCTGTCTGATTGCATAGGTTCATAGGTTGGTACTAGGCTATCAGCCCTAGGGCCTATACAAGCCTAGCCATAACAATTCCCTGGCTATTTCTTCCCACACTATTTACTGCAATAAAGTAAAGGCCAATATAATGTATTCCAACATATGTCATACAAAAATATACACAACTCCCCGATAAAGCAAAATCACTGACTGCTTATCTACGATTGAACACCACACGTTAGTCATTTTTTGCTGTCATCAGTTTCTCCATGGCTGTGGCAGAGACTTGGTGTGAACACTAGATCAACACATCATTAGTAAATTCTTCAAAACTGGCCCTGAAAGACAGAAGCAACAGGAACACACAATAATAATGTCCAACTATTTGTTAAATTTGTTCAGTTTATTTACAAATGTTTTATGCACATTTCTACAATACAATTAAATTAATAAAATTTATATTTGTCACACTGTGATGTTGCTTATCACAACAGCAATGCTATTCAGAAGCACATTCCTTCCATCAAGAGGACAATAATATTTCACATTATGCCATTTTGTAATACTGAATAAGCAACAGCCTATTTTGACCAAAATTACAATGGAACCTTAACTCAACTTTAGCAGTAACTAGTATTGTTACTTATAGGCAGCATTTGTGATTGGTACCACTTTATCTTGTCACATCTTAAACTAAATGACAACAAGGGGCACTGAAAATGCACATTTCACCCCAGCATACACTTCTTAATTAATACACAACTTTTATTTACCAATTAGATCCCAGCCCCCATTTGAATAGAAGCACACTAATAAAGAAAATAGAAATGTTGACAATGAAATTTGCTTTATAATGTAATTAAGTTTGCTTTATGATGTAATTAATAACAGGTGGAAAATTCTAACAACAATGACTTGTTTATGTATGGACTTTATATGCTCTTTACTTTGCTTGCATATGGTTTTCCAAAAGTAAGAAGTTTATCTCAACATTTACCAGCAATTTGATTGTAAGCCATAGTGAACTATGCATCTTGTCACTGTATGGTTTTCAGACCACGAACCCCCTACACATGGGCCACCCATAAATACTTCTTTTTCTTTTGGATTCACTTTCACAGTTTAAGATCATTTGAACTGCTGTTGCATTTCACCAGTATCTGTACCTAAAAATTATTGCCCCTCGATTATACACATCTCAAATGGAGAGAATCTGATAAAAGGGCATTTCAAAGTGGGACCTTTGTACTAACAGTCCATACTCTTATTTGGTCATTAATTGGGTAAGCATGTTACACACATGTGCACTTTCCAGTGGTAACAGATAGTGGTCTTGAGTTAAGAATTGCTCAGATTCACAAAGACTGAAAAGAAGAGAAAGAATGAATACTGTCAGTGATATTGTCACCCATAACTGCTTCCCTGACCCTAACCTTAAAACTCCCTGGCTGACGTCACTCATCCTGGAACCTATTCTTAACACCCTCAGCAAATCTAACATTTCTGCCCTGATTCTATCTCAAACTCCATCCTCAGTTCTATAAACCCTCTCTTACCCTAATTCTACAACCTCCTCCTCGACCCTAAAGCTCCGTACCCAACTCCAAATTCTTAGGACTAACCCTCAGAGTTTAACTCATATCCTCAGAATTTAATTAAAAATATAGTAAAGTGAATCACATTCCAACAAAGCACATGGTGTTGGCTCTCAATTTACCTTAGCTGTGGCACATTTTTTCGCCCTACTCATATGGCGGAGCAATTTTGGACTGAAAACTGTATGTACCATGAAAATGTTGCAGCTGATCTGTATCATGGTTATCAGCAGTGCAGTGAAAATAACTAGAAAAATTAACTTAGACTAGAACTGCTAATTAAGTACCAGCAGTAACTATCACTTCCAGTTACACTTTGTTAGAAATCTGAAAGTAACCCAGTATGCAGGAGAATATACTTGGTCTGTTATGTGAAGCTTAAAGACTAAAACATTCTCTTTCAAAGCAGCTCCCACCCCCCCCCATACATTATCAAAACACTAAGAGCGATAGGGCAAATCCTAAAAATACAGTACAAAATCTCTCAGAACCATGACTGTGCTGAGTGGTTAAATTAAAATAGTACTATTTTGACCGAATAAACATTGTGAAAATCAAAGTCATAGCAATTTGAACTACTGAAGTTCACAACCGGGTAAGGGCATCCTTACATTTGATGTTTATCTTCCCAAATGAAATGCACCCCACCTTTGCGTCAGTATGTAATTCACTTGTTAGACGCTGTGGTGGGCTCTTGCAGTAAGAATTGTGCAGTAATGTAATATATCTTCTACTATATTTACTGCCTTGTTGTCAAATTCGTTACGGGTGCCCATTTTGAAATTTCACACTAAGAACTATGTACTCCTTACCAGCTAGACCTCATCACATTAAAAACTCTATAACTTATTTTCAAATTTAGATATATTTCTTTTTTTTTATATAACTATGGCCAATAAAATATAACAGAGAAGAGAGGTTTTAAAACTTCTAGAATATCCCCACAAAATCACACAGATTAGTCTAAGCAATACTATATATTTATCTGTTAGTAGTTAAAAGTGCAGCCTTGGCAGCTTCTCCCATGTGCCGCTTTGCTATAACAACACATACAGTTTATCTGTTAGCAGTTAAAAGTGTGGTCTTGGCAGACATACACCGCAAGGAAATGTAAGATGACAAGCTACTTATTTAAATCAAATATCCATTACCTGCTTGACCATAGAATATCCCCACAAAATCACACAGATTAGTCTAAGCAATACTATATATTTATCTGTTAGTAGTTGCTTTGCTATAACAACACAAAATGTAAGATGACAAGCTACTTATTTAAATCAAATATCCATTACCTGCTTGACCATAGAATATCCCCACAAAATCACACAGATTAGTCTAAGCAAGTGCAGCCTTGGCAGCTTCTCCCATGTATAACAACACATACAGTTTATCTGTTAGCAGTTAAAAGTGTGGTCTTGGCAGACATACACCGCAAGGAAATGTAAGATGACAAGCTACTTATTTAAATCAAATATCCATTACCTGCTTGACCATACAATAACAGGGATTCAATTTAAACATTACACTTCATTAAGTAAAACACTAGGCATGTGGGTCTTAAACTATGCCAATGATTGTAGCTGCTATGTGCCTTTCCTGCTTCTGCCAGACACTTTTCAAATCTCCCACATTCTACAACTACAGTTGGGATGAGCCAAAAGGGGAAAGTTGCACAACTTTTCTCAATACTCGGCTCACCTAACCTGCCATTTATTTATGTCCTCCCCTTCCAGGTCAGTCAGCATTTGGGATTACTACAACTCCCTGTCAAAAAAAAAAAAAAAAAAAAAAAAACAGTTGAGCAAAGTCTGTTTGCTGAGCTTTTGTTTTGGTGATGGCTTTGCTCCAGGAAACACACCATGCCTTCTATTCAGTTAATAAATTGAAGTCTCCTTCTCCTAATGTATGGCAAACTCAACTCCACCCAGCAGATTAGCATTCCCAATCAACTTTCCTTAGGGGAAACACATGAATCCCCCTTTACCCAGAGTACCAGCACAAATACTGTTATCAATCTGTCACTGTTCAGTTCAGATCTTGCAGCTTAAATACCATTCCTTTGTTCTCCACAGAGTTTGGGAGGCAGGGCAGGTGACATACCCATGTGTGCCACTTATATTTTCTTCAAAAACCTAATATATATATATATATATATATATATATATATGTATATATATATATATATATATATATATATATATATATATATATATATATATATATATATATATATATATATATATATATATATATATATATATATATATATATATATATATATATATACACACACACACACACACACACACACACACACACACACACACACACACACACATATATATATATATATATATGTGTATGTATATATATATATATATATATATATATATATATATATATATATATATATATATAGATAGATAGATATCCTTCATCCTCCCCTCTTAATTATTTACTCATATTACCTTTTTTTTTGACATTTGCAAACTGTTCGCCTGCAATTCCCAACCATCCCCCCACCCCACTAATGGTCAGCACTATTCTGTGAATGCTCGCAAATGACTGTTTGTCGCAGTCACCTCACAACCTATGAAACAGCCTTGTTAGCAGCTCAATGAAGTGAAAGAAAGCCAACAGTCCATACCACTGCCACCAACTCAATACTCCCTGACTAATGACCAAACTCTCAAGACTATCATTCTGCCTACTCACTCCTGGAGTGAACAACTGCACCACAACAGATCACCAATGGTCAATTGACATTGCCATTCATCAGAGCTCCACAAAAGCACCAGCAAAACCCAATGACCATGTCACATGTCCATACCCAAACCTAACAACCTAATTAAACTAAATACTATTTGACTTAACTGCAGCTAGAGGTGACCAAGCGGAACCATATGAAAAATCACCATGACAGACTCCGAAGGAGCCAGCTATATTACAAGCAGACAACCAAAGCCATAACCCAAGAACTAGCTCAATAATAACTAAAGTAGTCTTATAAGTATAAAACTATGAACATGAACAGCCGAACTGCTGTAGTAAACATAAGGCAACTCTAATTCCCAATGCCACAAAAAAACACACACGTTCATCCAGTTCCTGACTAAATGCAGTCCAATGCCTATCTGTACCACAGTACCTACAGGCCGTCATGGACGTGTTACTTGCAGTAGCAAGATCATTTCTTAATCTCTTTCTGTTTCCCAGTTACATTCACATGAAACACCCTAAGTTCTACCCTACAGCTACCTCACTTTCTCTGAACTTCCCCATATTAAATTATCCCTTCCCATCCAAGAATCTACTTAAACGTTCTGTTACTTCCTAGGCTTAACATCTGTACCCAAATCAAAAACCTTGCACTGCCATTTAACTCCCTCTAACCCTTAAACACTAAAGATGTGCCTGGACAAACTGGTTTGTTCCCAAACCTCACTTATCTTGATTGGTTTGGTCACCCCTTTAACACTCCAATGAGTCATACAGTACATAAGAAGAAAGTTACCTTTCCTTGTATTTCTTCTGCTAGTACACATAATATCATCATGTCTTTGACAACAGATCCCTTTTACCTTGCAAAATCAATACTTCTATATATAACCTTTATTTTAAACTGCATATGAAGACAAATTATATATAACCTTTATTTTACACTGTATATATATATATATATATATATATATATATATATATATATATATATATATATATATATATATATATATATATATATATATATATATAAAATAACACTAAATATACCCTAATATCCCAGGAAACCCAAGCTGCTGAGCGACCCTGGCCCCAGAGCCTTTAGCTGTCATAATAGCCAGCTCACTGAGCTATATATCCTGTCCTTGGGAATCTGACTCCTCTGACCTGAAGGCTAAGGACCCACTCCAATCTGGTGTTACAGCATAGCATCTACCATCCTGCTCCCCAAAGTATTAAAAAGGAAGCAAAATACCCAGCTCACTGAGTTCCATATCCTGTCCTTGGGAATCTGACTCCTCTGACCTAAAGGTTAGGGACCCACTCCAATCTGGTGTTTCAGCATAGCATCTACCACCCTGCTCCCCAAAGAATTAAAAAGGAAGCAAAAGTATGTTTGTACCCTAAACCTGCCAGTACATTCTAGAATTGTTACAACTAATTTATGGTGACTAATAGGTCGCTTTAAGCCAGTATAGCCAGCAGCCATTCCTGTATAGACTGTGTACCTTTCCTCCGTACTAGCTTTGTACCTTACTTCTAGCCTCTTAGTTTTTATCCCTGGCCTGTCCTCTCAGAATCTGCACTGTACTTTAGAGTTCTTCCACTAGGTGGCATCCTCTCCCAGCTCTTCTCCCCTCTCAGCTTGCCTGCTACCTCTGTATCTAATCTTTTTCCTATCCCTGGCCCAAGTTTCATGGTTAAATATTCTCCACTTCATCTCTGTGACTACTCTATTGCACTCCACTTCATCCTTTTATATATTGTATTTTACCTACTAAACCCCTCCTATACTCCTCCCACTTCTACCCTATCTCTTTACACACCTCTTATATTACTCTACCTTACATCATATGCTTTTTCACTGATTGTTCTTTTCAACATTCCTCCCTCTCTTGTCTCTACCTCACTACTCCCATTACCTTGTACTCTTTACCTCTTTTTATCAACCTCGGCATGCTATTCCCAACCTAATCCTAGTATTGCTCCTGACTTGCTCTTCTCCACGCACCTTTTGGCAGCCTATTCATATTTCTTTGTCTATTACCCTTCCCCCTTTCCTAGTAGCTCTAGCCCCTCCCTTCCTTTTACCTACTTCCAAGTCTCCTCACCTCTCCCTACCTCATTTCCCCTCCTAGTTTATAAATACCAGAGGATTCGGCTGGTGCCCTCTCTAATATCCCAGGAAGCCCAAGCTGCTGAGCGACACTGGCCCCAGCGCCTTTAGCCGTCATAAGTAAGGAAACTGCAATATTGTTACTTATTTGTTATGTTTAACCTGCCTGCCTCTATTGTCTGCTAGATTGTATGTATGATATTCTACTTTGTTCCTGTTTGCCTGTAATTGTGCCTGTAGCAAATGCATTATCAAGTGTATATTATGTACCTCTGCCACGTGGAGGTCGCTATTCTGTTTGTAGTACGTGGAGTAGACCTTTTTCTTCGTTGGGTCTCCGTTGTGAGTATTTAAGTGCCACTGTGTTATTGGTAGTGATTTTCTGCTCTGCTCTACAGTTAATTCGCTCCTTAAGAGAATAGTTATCCACATTTTCCCCCACAATATAACACCTGCAAACATAAATCTCTTTTACATCTGGTTGAGGATTGTACTTTTCCATGTGATGTTTGATTGCTGTTTCCACAACTAAACGCTCCTGAAGCAAGCGGTTACACATACAATCGCCTCCTCCACATAACTCTCCCAAGCATTTACCCGTTACAACTAGTGGAGGTTTGTACCTTCCCACATTGAGACGCTAGCTAGTCACACCAAATAGTGTGTGATGCTAGTACTATTTTAAATTTAAGAATCCTATTTTAGCACCCTTGTGGAGTCTGTAGTAATTGTTCCACATAGCGCCAGTGTTTTATGTTTAACGCTGTTCTCACTTCAACATACAGCAGCGACCGCTGATTACTTTTCTTTGAGTGTTATATGCGTTGCCTTCACAATTAGCTTTATTAATTTTATAGCTTGCCTTCTTTTACTTATAGAATCACTTAATTAAATGCTTCCCTAATGACCAGACTATTTATGCACTGTGCCTTATGTCTTTGCTCTTAAGGGGAAATACTTTGTGTCTAGATTCTGGGAAAGCTGCTTGATAATTCAATCCATTGAAGTTCCTGCCCTGATGCTTTTTTCGCCCCTGCCTAATTCATTGATGTGGGCAGCAGATAGTTTAGTGCGTTATAAAGGAGTACTGCTTTCAATTTAGTATTGTAATTTGTAATCTTATGAAAACCTGTCTCTCATTATAACAAAGGTGTAAAAACTATATTTTAACAGCACCATTTTAGTAGTGGTATTAGCGGTTGCTGCTCAGGTCTTCGTTCTTAATATAAATAACATAGATCTGGTGATTGGCTAGCTATCTAGCTATCGACCGTTAGTCTAGAAGTAGAGTTTAAGCTTAAATACCAAATGCTATATGTTTATGCCTGCTTTTAACTTTGTAATATGAACATAGCTTTTTCTTGGTTTAGATGCCATTTGTGCTTTTTTAATCAGATCTTCGGCCTTTCCCTGTGAATGCCTTTAATGCTTTTTCTGTACATGTTTGTGGGTGCGGAAGTGTGTTCCTCACTCTATTTGTGCATACTTAAGTATCATTAATCTATGTCTTTATTTCACTAAATAATTTAATTAGTAACAATTGAGAATGACACTACTGCTAATTTTATTGTGTTATCCAGCTCATTATGTTTTAATTGCTGTTAGGTAAGGTTTGCCTTGGCTAATATTACCGGCTTACTAGAAAGATACGGTGTAATATTTCATTATGTATCAGATATCTCTGTTGTTTTTATATGTTACTATATTTGCTGAGCATATGTTGTTTAAGTCCTGTACTAAAGTCAAATTCTTATCCACTGTACCTGTTCTTTTTCTTCCACATTTTCTATCAAGTACCCAGCTCACTGAGCTCCATATCCTGTCTTTGGGAGTCTGACTCCTCTGACCTGAAGGCTAAGGACCCACTCCAAGCTGGTGTTACAGCATAGCATCTACCATCCTGCTCCCCAAAGTACTGAAAAGGAAGCAAAAGTATGTTTGTATCCTAAACCTGCCAGTACATTCTAGAATTGTTACAACTAATTTATGGTGACTAATAGGTCGCTTTAAGTCAGGATAGCCATCAGCCATTCCTGTATAGACTGTGTACCTTTCCTCCGTACTAGCTTTGTACCTTACTTCTAGCCTCTTAGTTTTTATCCCTGGACTGTCCTCTCAGAATCTCCACTGTACTTTAGAGTTCTTCCACTAGGTGGTGTCCTCTCCCAGCTCTTCTCCCCTCTCAGTTTGCCTGCTACCTCTGTATCTAATCTTTTTCCTATCCCTGGCCCAAGTTTCCTGGTTAAATATTCTCCACTTCATCTCTGTGACTACTCTATTGCACTCCACTTCTTCCTTTTATATATTGTATTTTACCTACTAAACCCCCTCCTATACTCCTCCCACTTCTACCCTATCTCTTTACACACCTCTTATATTACTCTACCTTACATCATATGCTTTTTCACTGATTGTTCTTTTCAACATTCCTCCCTCTCTTGTCTCTATCTCACTACTCCCATTACCTTGTACTCTTTACCTCTTTTTATCAACCTCGGCATGCTATTCCCTACCTTATCCTACTATTGCTCCTGACTTGCTCTTCTCCACGCACCTTTTGGCAGCCTGTTCATATTTCTCTGTCTATTACCCTTCCCCCTTCATAGTAGCTCTACCCCCTCCCTTCCTTTTACCTACTTCTAGGTCTCCTTACCTTTCCCCACCTCATTTCCCCTCCTAGTCTATAAATACCAGAGGATTCGGCTGGTGCCCTCTCTAATATCCCAGGAAGCCCAAGCTGCTGAGCAACCCTGGCCCAAGTGCCTTTAGCCATCATCAGTAAGGAAACTGCAATATTGTTACTTATTTGTTATGTTTAACCTTCCTCTGTTATCTGCCAGATTGTATGTATGATATTTTACTTTGTTCCTGTTTGTCTGTAATTGTGCCTGCAGCAAATGCATTATTAACTGAGTATTATGTACCTCTTCCACATGGAGGTCGTTATTCTGTTTGTACTACGTGGGGCAGACCTTTTTCTTCGTTGGGTCTCCGTTGTGAGTATTTAAGTACAAATGTGTTACTGGTAGTGATTTTCTGCTCTACTCTACAGTTAATTCGCTCCTTAAGTGAGTAGTTACACACATTTGCCCCCACAATATAATGCCTGTAAGCGTAAATCTCTTTTACATCTGGTTGAGGATTGTACCTTTCCATGTGATGTTTGATTGCTGTTTCCATAACTAAACGCTCCTGAAGTGAGCGGTTACACATACAATCACCTCCTCCATATAACGCTCCTTAGCATTTACCCCTGTTACAACTAGTTGAGGTTTGTACCTTCCCACATTGAGACGCTACTCAGTCGCACCAAATAGTGTTTAATGCTAGTGCTATTTTATATTTAAGAATCTTATTTTTGCACCCTTGTGGAGTCTGTAGTAATTGTTCCCCATGGTGCCAGTGTTTTATGTTTAACTCTGTTCTCACTTCAACATACAGCAGCGACCGCTGATTACTTTTCTTTGAGTATTATATGCATTGCCTTCACAATTAGCTTTATTAATTTTATAGCTTGCCTTCTTTTACTCATAGAATCACTTAATTAAATGCTTCCCTAATGACCAGACAATTTATGCACTGCGCCTTATGTCTTTGCTCTTAAGGGGAAATACTTTGTGTCTAGATTGTGGGAAAGGTGCTTGATAATTCAATCCATTGAAGTTCCTGCCTTGATGCTTTTTTCACCCCTGCCAAATTCATTGATGTGGGCAGCAGACAGAGTAGTGTGTTATAAAGGAGTACTGCTCTCAATTTGGTATTGTAATTTGTAATCTTATGAGAACCTGTCTCTCATTATAACAAAGGTGTAAAAGCTATATTTTAATAGCACTATTTTAGTAGTGGTATTAGCAGTTGCTGCTCAGGTCCTAGTTCTTAGTATAAATAACGTAGGTCTGGCACTTGGCTAGCTATCTAGCTATTGACCATTAGTCTAGAAGTAGAGTTTAAGCTGAAATACCAAATGCTATACATTTATGCCTGCTTTTAACTTTGTAATATGAACATAGCTTTTTCTTGGTTTAGACGCCATTTCTGCTTTCTTAATCAGAGCTTCGTCATTTCCCTGTGAATGCCTTTAATGCTTTTTCTGTACATGTTTGTGGGTGCGGAAGTGTGTTTCTCACTCTATTTGTGCATACTTAAGTATCATTAATCTATGTCTTTATTTCACTAAATAATTTAATTAGCAACAATTGTGAATGACACTGCTGCTAATTTTATTGTGCTATCCAGCTCATTATGTTTTAATTGCTGTTAGGTAAGGTTTGCCTTGGCTAATATTAATGGCTTACTAGAAAGATATGGTGTAATATTTTATCATGCATCAGATATCTCTGCTGTTTTTATATGTTACTATATTTGCTGAGCATATGTTGTTTAAGTCCTGTACTAAAGCCAAATTCTTATCCAATGTACCTGTTCTTTTTCTTCCACATTTTCTATCAAGTACCCAGCTCACTGAGCTCCATATCCTGTCCTTGGGAATCTGACTCCTCTGACCTGAAGGCTAAGGACCCACTCCAATCTGGTGTTTCAGCATAGCGTCTACCATCCTGCTCCCCAATGTATTAAAAAGGAAGCAAAAGTATGTTTGTATCCTAAACCTGCCAGTACATTCTAGAATTGTTACAACTAAATTGTGGTGACTAATAGGTCACTTTAAGCCAGGATAGCCAGCTAATTTATGGTGACTAATAGGTCACTTTAAGCCAGGATAGCCAGCAGCCATTCCCGTATAGACTGTGTACCTTTCCTCCATACTAGCTTTGTACCTTACTTCTAGCCTCTTAGTTTTTATCCCTGGCCTGTCCTCTCAGAATATCCACTGTACTTTAGAGTTCTTCCACTAGGTGGCATCCTCTCCCAGCTCTTTTCCCCTCTCAGTTTGCCTGCTACCTCTGCATCTAATCTTTTTCCTGTCCCTGGCCCAAGTTTCATGGTTAAATATTCTCCACTTCATCTCTGTGACTACTCTATTTCACTCCACTTCTTCCTTTTATATATTGTATTTTACCTATCTAAACCCCCTCCTATACCCCTCCCATTTCTATCCTATCTCTTTACACACCTCTTATATTACTTTTCCTTACATCATATGCTTTTTCACTGCTTGTTCTTTTCAACATTCCTCCCTCTCTTGTCTCTACCTGCTCCGTTCGCCCTGTGGGCTCACTCCACACCCCTACCCTACCCCCAAATCTCACCCACCCCCAGAGGCCCTGGACTTATAGTTCCTTACCACACCCTTTTCCCCATCCCACCAATTAGACATCCCCACTACTCTAATTGATTAGAACCACACCCCCACCTGACAGCTAACCACTAACAATTTCCCTCCACTTAAACTAATTAACCACATCCTATTTCCTCTCTAATTGTCTTACTTTAATACTAACACCTACAAATCACTCTTATCTGAACATAGTAACATGCCTACAACAAACATGCTAACTCAATCTACCCTTACCAAGCTACTGCTCATTACCACACTCATACCTATATTAACCTCAGCCTATCTCCTTACCTCCTATGGAAACCTGATACATCTTCAGTTTTACTACCCCTACAAAGAAACAGCTACACAGACTCTTACTCTCTCCCATAGTCATATAAACATTACAGTCATACCTAACTACCTGCTAGCCAAATAACACAGATTTACACACATTAAATATTATAGTCTCACAGTAAAGAAAGATAAATACCCAAATATTAATATACATAATCCCAGACTAAGACTAAAAAACCTCTCCTTAAAAGATGGTGACATTCATCCTAACCCTGGCCCAACAAATATCTCAACAATTGAAACTCATAACCACAATCCTTCTATCACACTAATTCCCTTTCGACTTCCCAACTCACTCCTACTAGCACAACTCAATATTCAGAGTTTAAACAATAGAGTAGCCCATCTCCATGCTCTCCTAGAAGTTCACTCCTTTGATATCCTATGTTTGACTGAGACATGGTTAAAACCTGGAACTAAAGATATTGAAATTGTCCCTCCAGGATATAATATATTAAGACAAGACCACATAAAGCATAAGGGAGGGGGAGTAGCAATTCTATTTAAAGATGGCCTGCAAATCACCTCTTCACCGTATAACCCACCCTTGGACAATAATGCAGAAGTCCTTATTTCCAGACTACAACTCAACCCAAGTAAGTCCTTATACATTATCTGTATCTACCTACCACCTGGTAATAACACCAATACAATAGAGTTTATCCTAGACTGGATGTCAACAACTTACCCACAAGAAACAATAATACTAGGAGACTTTAATATTGGGTGGAAGTGTGTTAACACTGAAAATCCTACCTCCTATATCAACCTTCATGGTTTCTCTCAAACCATCAACTCCACAACCAGAATAAACAAACCAAGCAAAAAAGAGAGCACCTTAGATTGGATTCTTATCAATAAACTTCACCAAACCTATAAGGTAGGAACCTTCGCTAATGATATAAGTGATCACTCATTGACCTATATTATCAGGCAAAAGAATGATATTTTAACCCCCCCCCCCCACCACATATAAAAACTCACGGAATACCAAACACTTTAACCTTACACAATTCCAAAGTGAGCTGAGTGCATGTGACTGGAACCCTCTAAAAAGACTTCCACTTAAAGAGGCTCTTAAATACTTTAACTCTAAATTCTTAACTATCCTAGACCAACATGCACCTAAGCATTCCATTAGAATCAAGTCAAAACCAGCCCCCTGGCTCTCAAAAGAAACCAGACAAAACTTCTTAATCAGGAACAAATCTTGGGCTAAGTGGCGTGCCACCAAAAATATCTCAGACCAGCAAACTTTTAGGCAACTGAGAAATATAACAAAAAAAGCTGTACTCACAGACAAAAAAGAACTTTTATTGCAAACTGCAACAAACCCACCAAAACACTCCACAAAAGTTCTGGACAAGTATCAATAGACTTCTTCACCCAGGGCACTCCAGTACTCCAGCACAACTAGGGTCTAGTCTTAACACTCCCCAGCAAACTGCCAATGCCTTCAATACCTTCTTCACAGAAGCTATACAATCTCTATCCAGTCAACTATCCTCAGATAGCTCAAGCCTCTCTACCCCCAATTCTAGCGCTCTCCCTTCTTTCCGACTACAACCCATCTCTACTACCTGCATCTTTAAACATCTCCTAAAACTTAAGCCATGTACTCCTTCTGCTGACCAGATACCATCTGAATATCTACAAAAAGCTGCAAAAGCTGTAGCCTATCTTATATCTATCCTTATTAACAGTACCATTAATGAGGGAACTATCCTAGCTATCTGGAAAATCTCTCACATTATACTCCTACACAAAGGTGGTAACTCATATGAATATTCTAACTATAGACCCATAGCCCTTCTATCACCCTTAGCTAAAATCATGGAAAAATGCCTTCATCGTCAGCTACTAGAACATTTAATTCAATACAATATACTAGCTAATAGCCAGCATGGTTTTAGATCATTTCACAGTACCACCACTGCCCTCTTATCTTTCACTGATTCCATCAACAGAAACTGTAATAATAAAATCCTCTCTTCAGCACTCTTCATTGATCTTTCTAAAGCCTTTGATATGGTAAACCACCCTCTGCTTATAAATATTCTCAAATCCCTTTCTCTTGACACTCAGGCTGTACAATAGTTAAATTCCTACCTCAGTAATAGGCAACAGGCAGTGCTTTGGGAGAACAACATATCATCACACCTTCCAGTCACCCTTGGAGTCCCTCAGGGCTCCATTCTAGGTCCTCTCTTGTTCTCACTATTTATCAATGATTTATACTTAGCAATTCCCCAAGCTACCTGTATTCAATATGCTGACGATTCAACAATCATATGCTCAGCCAATTCCTCTTCTGAACTGCAATCCCTGACTCAGATGGTATTCAATACTGTGGAGACATGGTTCTTAAAACATTGTCTCCTCTTGAATCCCCCAAAAAACAAGCTCCTACTCTTTACTCCTTCTAGCAAGTCCTCCCCTGTAGATTTCTCAGTAATATCTAACACTGGTACCCTCATAACCCCAGACTCCACCACCAAACTCTTAGGGATTACAATAGATAATAACCTTACATTTGATAGCCATATTAACAACACTATCAAAACAGTAAATAGAAAAATGGGCTTCCTATACAAGATTAAATACTTCCTGACTCCTATAGCCAGAACCACAATTGCCCATTCCCATCTAATCTCAACTCTTCTTTACGCATCACCAATATACATTAATTTGAAGAAAAAAAAGAATCTTCTCAAGTTAGCTAACTCCTACAATAACATTGCCAGATTTGCCTCTGGGAATCCCTTTAGAACTCACCATTGTCAGAATCTAAAACAGCTCGGTTGGCTAGAACTACAAAACCAACTCCATCTTATCCAGCTTACCATTGCCCCTAAAATCCTAAATCAACCTAATAACACTCCTATCCTCTCTAACCTCATCATCCCCTACAAAAATCTTAATACATTACGCTCTTCAAACAAACTCCTAGTTAGTATAATCAAGGCCAACAACTTAGCAGGGAATTCCCTGTTCTCAAACACTGCTGCAAAAGTTTGGAACCTACTACCTAATGAACTCACTTCACTCACCTCCGTACCCCTCTTTAAACAAAATCTCAAAAGACACCTCATATCTCATTGGCTATGCCCCTGCAGTAATCCTGACTAATTCTGTGCCCTCTTCACTAATATTTTTACAAGATCCTACTTTGTTTAATTAAGTTATCTCTTCTCACTACCTCTGACTGTAGAAATCATAATCAAAGAAACCTATAGGAACTACATGTGAACATTAAGTATTATCTACTGCAAATTATTTCTTGTATCATACTGTTAAAACAGTTGTTTTACCCTGTATGCCATTTCTTGTAATATTTTTTTCATTCTTCTGTTACTACTACATTTAGTGTTGTTTATAATCCTTATTATCTTGTTTAGATTTAGAACTGCTTTCTTAGTTTTAGTGTTTCTAGTGGAGCTTTTCTCCCCGGGCCTCTACTATAAATGGACATATATCCAGCTAGACTTGCCCGGTTAACAAATGTAAAATAAAATAAAATAGAATAAATAATATATATATATATATATATATATATGTGTGTGTGTGTGTGTGTGTGTGTGTGTATGTGTGTGTGTGTGTGTGTGTGTGTGTGTGTGTGTGTGTGTGTGCATGCACACACACACACACATACCCTTTCCCTTCCAAACCATGGCTCACATCCCACCTCCAAGCTTAGGTCCTTTTACCAGGCATGTAGACAACTCTGTGTCTGTACATCTACCATCTGACAACAAAGGTTGCCAGAAGTTCTTTTATTTAATGATTTATTCATATATTTATATTTGTTATCTGGAGCAAATAACTGATCCATGCATACTTTTTTCAGACTCAGACTGGGAGAACTGTCTGGTTAAGTGACTTGTTGTGACTTACTCTGTACTCAAATAGAGACTGATAGAATCAAATCCTGGACTATAGAAACAGTTAACAACTCATAGTCTTAAACCTCTGTGATAACCACTAGACCTGCTCCCACCCTCCCACCATCACTACCCAGTCACTAGCTCATGCTTCTCAACTTCTTAGCACAAGAAATCTGGACAAAGCATAAAATAATAGGATACAGACCCCAAAACAGGGACAGACCTTAAATATTTGTTATAAACGTAGAAAGCTGATAGAATAACAGTATTTGTGAAAGCATGCATTTTCTGAAGAATATGAACTTGAAAACTATAATGTATGTCATTATTTATTGACTTCAATCCTTACTGATTTGCAGGAGAAAACACATATTTTATGAGGAACAGATAAAAAATATGAGACAAAAAATCTGAACATTTTGCAAAAATATGGACACTAGAGAGGTATGTATTACCACTTAATGTTAAAACTGAAACACAACACACTCATTGGAAATAAAAAAAACCTCTCCACTGATACAATGTAACCTGTTTACTGTATCACATCCATACTGTAAATAGTCACTGTAATGCCACCTGAAAATGTTATCCGTGCACTGAATAAATAACGTAGCAATATGGCAAAAACCTATTGAGACAAGGCTGATTGTCAAAACAGAGCTAAAAAATGCTTCTTCAAATAAGAATTTCTGTAGCAATTCATGATATCTTGCATTATTTGGACTGTTATTTTATAGGCTTGTGGGAGAATACCAGGCTAACTGCTCTTTAGTTTTATTTTAAGTCTAGCCAATAACCATAGATTAGAATTAAACTTTGGACTTCGTGTCAATGAGGAGACTTGTAACCATTATGCAAAATCCTCCCCTCTTATATCAAACTTTTCTAACACTGGTTATTTGTCTATACTAAGATCGTGCTTAATTACCTCCACTTTCCAATACAAAGCAAATATTTACTTGTTGTCAGATTATCTTTGATACTAGCTTTTCATTTTCATAATGACATTGCTACAGTATTGCCAACTTTTAATGTAATCTATACATTTTCCATAGCCATTGTAATATCATAGGATCATAGGAGGTTACTAGAGTAATGACCCTAGGGCCCTCACAAGCCTAGCCAAGTATTACCCTTATTTCCACGATCAGCACCTATCACCCCTACCCAAGAGGGTCATAGGTGGAACCGAACTTACAGTTACCCATCCAATTGTCCAGATTCTGTTTGAAGAAGGCTAATGAGGTGCCTTACTTGTCATGAAGCAGGAGTCTGTTCCAAAGGTGTGGTAACCTTTGGGAGACAAATCTGTCCATCCAGTAGTTTCTATTAATGTCACATACCAGGTTAAGGTCCTTAGACCGAGTAGCCTATGTATCATTTGACTTACTGATATGCAGCATTTCCAATAAAGCAGGGTCAAAGGCTGCCTTATATGTAAGGCAGGATTGCCTCTGAGCAGTCTGTATGAAACTGAATAAAGTGACAGTGATTTCAGATCATCCTCATAGGACAGATGCTGAAGACCTTGACTCTTCCTTGTGAAGAACCTTTGTGGTCTCCCCAATTGCTGCAGGTGCTTGGAAAGGTACATACCAAAAGGGACATTGTACTTAATTACTTGTCTGGAGAGGGAAGAGTACAGGGAGATTATATAACTTATTTTTTTTCTGGAGACAATGCCCTTACTTATGAGATGAGTAATATAGAATGCCCTTCTTACCACTGTGGAGTCATGGTGATCAAAGGTAAGGTTGCTGTCAACCTGTGTGCCCAGGTATCTTACCACTGAGTGCATACTTAGGGTGTTGTTATTGATGTGGTAGTTAGCAGAAACATCACTCTTACTGAAAGGGATGATAATACATTTTTTTTGCATAGAGTTTAAGGCCATGACTTTGGCACCAGTCATTTGTTTGTGTAAGATCCTCTTGTAGAATGTTGAGATTGTTTGCAGTCATCAGCAAACTTTGTCAGCCACAGAGCTTTAGTTTTAGCTTGCACTTCAGAGAAATAGATTCCAAACAGTCAAGGTCCTAGGACTGATCCCTGTGGAACACCATTGGTTACAGGTCTACTGTTGGGGGTTGATTCCCCTATTTTGACCATATGAGTTCTATCTATGAGCCAATAAGTGACCCAACTAATGATATACGAGTTGATAGCTAGCTGGGTGAGTTTGTCAATTGTGTTTGCGTGGGGGATAGTGTCAAAAGCCTTGGCTAAGACAGGGTAGGCTGTGTGCACAAATTTTACCTCATCAAGGGCCCTGGTGACTGTCTCAAAGAAGGCCACCTAGTTTAACAGACATGATCTCCCCTTGACAAATCCAAATTGAGTAGGGTCAAGTGTTTGAGATTACCAATGTCTTTTTAATAAGGTCCATGCTGATTTTCTCCATGGCCTTGCAGATAAGGCTATTAGGTCTATAGTTCCCAGGGCTAGTGGAAGCACCACCTTTGTGCAAGGGGATAATGGCGGTGTTTTTCCATTCAGCTGGGATGAAGCCACTGCTTAGACTATGATCGAAATGAGTACCCAATGGTGTTGCTAATTCTTGTTTGAGCCCATGTAGGATGCAGCCTGGGATATCCACTAAAGTGTTATTCTGCCATTGACTATGTAACCCATGAAACGGATATAAGTTTGTCAAGGTAGCTGTTTTCGACGAAACATTTTACATAGATACAAATTTGTGAAATGACCCATGCTGTAGTACTTTAGTCATTTAAACAGACAAGACCACTAATTATCGGTATCAAGAGTAACTAAGTACCTATACTTGTAAATGCAAAGCAAGTATTCACTTTCATATGAGTTTTGATACTAAAGTTTTAATATCAGTCAGAGATTGAGAATTGCAGTTGGTATTACTTGGAATCCAGAGCAGTTCTAACTCCCATTAGCATTGCCACAACTTGTTTTAATGTTTGCTGCTGGAAACTACATATGCATATACTTATCTCAAAAATCCAGCTGAAAGATCTCATTTATTACATAGATCTTATAACATTGTCAACTGCACTTACATTTAGGCAAATGATAGAATTATACTCTGTATTATTCAAACTTTCCCTTTATGATCATTTGCAATTCTAACAAGCTCGTGCGCATACACTCTTATACTGCCTAGCAACTCAGTTTCTACTATATAGTTTTACATCGGTGATACAATTTAAATTGAACCAATACTGCAACAGGATGTAACACATCCACATGCAGTAACTTTTTAAACAGACACTAAAATGGTTTACAGTCATTTCAGCTGAATTTTGTACCTATAAAGTTCCAAGGAGCTTTTCACAACCATATTCAAAGTCATCAATGCTTTTTTTCTCAGATCATATGAGAATATATTTGCTGACAATCAAGAAACATTCTGACACCATTAACATCTTCCTGATCCTCTTGTATGATCATGCACTGGTACCACTCAGGTAGGTATCTATTTACAATATAGCTTGTGCTTTTATACAGTTTAGTTACTGAATATATGGTAGATTTGTCCTTAATTCATAGTTGTTGTTATTTCTTTTGGCTTATCCCGGTTAGGGGTCGCCACAGCGGAACTCCTGTCTGCTAATGTTTGGTAGTGGATTTTTACATGCCAAGTTACTAGCCCTGACGCAAACCTTCAATGAAGGCATGCCCATTCACACATGCCTCCACACAGAAGACGCTCTAGCTGAGAATCAAACGCGACAACGTCTTGCTGTGAGCCGACAACGCTACCACAGCACCACTACCGTGGATTTCTGAAATGTTGGTGGCATCACAACTGTATTCTTTCTTCTCTCTTTGAAACTGAAAAGTAATGTAATTTTTTGGAACTTGTTCTCTTGGTGCATTCAGAAATATAGTGGATATAAGCATTTAGAATTTTCAAAATATTCTGTTTGCATTCTGGGGCATATAGGGAATTAGTCCTAGAGCCCTCACAAACCTATCCATATTTATCCCGAGTTGTTTTGATTGTTGGTGGTTTGTTTAGTGAAGTTCATATAGATAAGAGTCTATGGTAGTTAATATCAACTTCGTCTGTCCAGGAGGGACATGGGCACCACCTCAATAATGAGTTTGCAGTCACCCATCCATTGATTTAGGTTGTGTTTGAAGATTGTCATATAGGTGCTCTATTTCATGTGAATTGGAAGCTTGCTCCAGAGAAGTTGCAGTCTCTGGGAGATATATCTATCTCTCCTGCATGACCTCTTCATGTCAGGTTAAGATCCCTGGCGTGAGTGACCCTCATGCAGTCTGATTTAAGAATGTGCAGAATTTTCATCGGGGCTGGGTCAGAGATTGAAAAGTAGTGAGTAAAATTCACTGAAAATTTGAGGATAGGATGCATTTTTTAGATGCAGAGAGTTGCCATCCACCCCATCTATTGAAATCTCTGCCCTATGGTGAATTTCTCCATGTGAAACAGCTTTGTAATAACAGCCCAGACCTTATTAAATAACTTATTATAACATCTGAGCTATTCATTATGAGAGGCTATTGTAAGCAGAATGTATATGCTTTATTGAATAAGGTTATGGACAATTCTCAGAATAAGAAAGGTGGACCAAAATCTCGGCGGCCTATGAATAATATTGCTGAAATTGATTCCAATCTTAGGAAAATTTATGTAGTTACTATTTATAATGTGCTATCAGATAAAGTAAAGGAAGTAATTAAATATCATTGGAATTTTTATTTAGATTTAAGGAACTCTCTGACACAGTACATAAAGTCCCCACATTTGCATATCGTAAGGGGAAGAGTATTAAAGATATTTTAGTACATGCTAGTTTTTGCTTTCCTAGTTGTAATATTAGTCATACATTAAGTGCAGTGGGTACATTTCCCTGTGGTAAGTGCATCATATGTAAATATGTATGGAGAACATTTAAATATATTAATGGAATTCCTTTTAGGGTTAATTGTAAATTTTCATGTAACACAGAAGGGGTTGTTTATGCACTTAGGTGTCCTTGTGGTATGTTTTATGTGGATGAGAGCATGAGGGCTTTCAAGCTTAGAGTTCAAGAACACATTAGGGACATTAGGAATGTCAAGTTTGAAAGCCCTCTTACAATGCACTTTAAATAGTATCATAACAGCAACCCAGAAGGTTTACAATGCACTATATTAGAACATGTCCTTGATAAAGAGTAATCTTGATGTTAAAAAAAACTTTTGTATAAAGAAACTGTTTTTATATTGAAATATGGGACTTTAAGTCCAGTGGGTATTAATGTAGAGTGTATTTGGAAAGTTTTTTAACTTGATTTAGGGTCAGTTATGTAATTAGTGGTTGATTGGTCTTGTTATATAAGTCTGAGTATTTTGAATTGCTTCATTCTCCTTTGAAGGCTTTATTAAACTTTTTCTACTTGGATCCTGGTGGTTCATTGTTGTTCTTCTGGGTCAGAGATTGCTCTGTAAGCAAGGAACAGGTCACCCTTTAGAAACACATGGAAGACAGAATAGTGACATGGCTTTCATTCTTTCCATGTAAGACTTGTTTTGTGTACTTCGTAATTTTTTAGTGAGAAACTGCTGCAGTCTCTTCAATTATTGCAGATGTCAGGTGAGGTACATGCAAAAGAGAGCATTATTCTCAATTATTGGCCTGATGAGGACCACGTATAATAGATTTATAACATTCTTAGATCTAGATGCAATGTCTTTACTTATAAAATGTGCCACATAGAAGGATTTACTTACTACTGTGGATATGTGGTGGTTAAAGTGCAGACTGCTATCAACCTAAGTACCTATATTACTTACCACTGGGTCTACACTTAGGAGGGTTGCTATCTATAGTGTATTTATCAGGGATGTCAGCTATCCTGAAGAGAATAATAATGCTTTTTTTTACATTTAGCTTTAATCCATAGCTTTGCCACCAATCATTTTTCTGTGTTAACCTTGTCTGCATTATATTAACATCACTAGGGACTCATTGATTGCTCCCAACTTGCAATTGTCAGCAAACTTCATCACTCGCAGGCCAACCAAGTTTGCCTAGCTTTCTGAGAAATGGATTCCAAACAGTAAGGGGCCAAGTGCAGAACCCTGCGGTATGCCATTGGTGACTGGTCTTTTGCTAGAGGTGAAGTTACCAACTTTGACACCATGTGCCCTGTCATTGAGCCATTTGGCTACCCATCTGGTAATGTAGGGGTTAATTCCCAATTGGGAGAATTTTTCTATAATACTTAAGTGAGATTGTGTCAAATGCCTTAGCTAGGTCAAGGTAGGTGGTATGCACTGCCCCTCCCTCATCCAAGGTCTTGGTGACTTTCTCAAAAAAGTCAACCGTGTTTAACAGGCATGATCTACCTTTAACAAATCCAAACTGGGTGGGGCCCAGAGTTTGGAGATTACCTATGGCCTTGTCAATAAGGTCCGTACTGATTTTTTCCATGGCCTTGCAGATGAAGCTAGTCAAGCTTATAGGCCTATATAATTCCTAGGGTTTGCTGATGGCCTTCCTTTGTGCAGAGGGATTACTGTTGCTGTCATCCATTCCTCGGGAACATAGCAAGTTCTCAGGCTGGAGTTAAACAGGGATCCAAGTGGATCTGCTAAGTTATGTTTTCAGTTATTTAAAAGGCAACTTGTGATGTTGTCTGGTCCCATTTATGCCATTTTCCTGGCCTCGGAGAGTCCCAAGACGACCTGCTCTCTCGACATTATAGGCTAAGGAATGGTGACAGGTATACTTTGGGGGATGAATAGAGGGAGAGGGGATTGAAGTTTCTTCCAAATCTGTCAGCTAGCAGGTTAGATATTACCTCTGGTTGAATATGTGTTGTGCCATCCACAACCAGTTCAGTGCATAGCTGAGTATTCCTTTTTAGATTACGGACATAGTTAAAGAATGCCTTCTGATTATCCTTAGGTAGGGAGGCTATTTTTGCTTTGTAATTAGCATTGGAGGCCTTGACAAGATCTCTAATTTGTTTGTTTAAGCTAGAGAGGGATTTCTTCCTCTGCTAAGACAGTTCTCTCTTGTTCTTGGACATTAGTTTCTTCCTCTGGTTGTATAACTTGTTTATACTAGAAGTCCACAGAGTGGCTTGATTTTTTCATCAAGACCTGGTTTTAATCTGGACAGCTACAGCTGATTCTATACAACTGTTTAGTAGGCATAGGTGTAATCCATGTTATCAGCATTTGAGGGGGCTTTGAAACTTCTTATACCATCACATAGTTGGAGGTAATTTGTCTTACAAAAATTCTTAAGCATTTTTGAGCTTGATGGGGTATCTGGGCTTATAATTACATCAAGACTAATTTATAGTCTGATCTTACCAAGGAGGACATTAAATAGGGGTGTGCAATGCTTTCCCATGTTAGTGAGTACTATGTCCAGGATATTTGAGCCTGTTGTGGGTGTGTTGACTAGCTGTTCCAGAGCATTTGCACTGACAAAGTCCAAGAACCTCTTACCCATCATGTTTGTGGTCAGGTATGTTTTCCAGTTGATGGTAGGATAATTAAAATCACCCATGAATATGGTGTTGAGTTGTATGGCAAGTGACTCCAGTAAGTCCAGGTATGTAGAATGCTTATCCTGTTTCATGGTGGGAAATCTATAGCTAACTATGACTTGGTAGGGGGCATTGCCTATAGTTATTTGGACATGGAGTAGCTCAAGACACTCATACTGTTTGACCAGTTTCAAGGTGTACTTATGCTTAATGAAGATGGACACACCTCCTTCTCCTTTAGTTCTTTCGTGCTCAGTTTGTGGTCTGAATGTAAGGAAGGCATTGCAGCCCTGTGTGGCTGAGGTACTTTCCATGCCTTTGAACCATATCTCGGTGACTGCACAGATGTCAGCATCCTCCAAAATGAGAAGTGCTTCCAGGGAGTGCAGTTTCTTGTTTAGACTCATAGCATTAAGCAGCAGTACCTTGAGTTTATCTAGAGTGAATTTTGTCATATTGGGAGGTTGGTATTTTGTCACAGCCTAAAAAAGGCACGATGTGGGTGGCTAATGCCTTTCCAGTATCCAAATTCCTAGAGGAAACAGTTGCAGACCATCTCTGGCAAAGCAGTGTGGCTTGTCGACCATGTTTTCCCAGGTTGACAGATGTTCAATCCCCTTGGACTGACACCAAGAGCTAAGCCAATTGTGAAAGTCAATCACTTTTTGTTTGTATTGTGGCATCATCCTGGAGAAGGCAGAATGCTGCTTAAGGCTAGGCTTATACCGACCTGTGATACATAATCTCAGAGCTCAGTCATGTCCCTCTCCATACAGTCCAGTGAAGTATGTCTCAAGTCATTCACCCCCACATGGACTATAATGGAGTCATACTGGTACTTTTGGTTGAGTGACTGAATTGCTTGAGTGACTTGATGGATCCTGGTACATGACAGACAGCTAACCATGACTTATCCAGCCTGGTAAAGAGAACATCAGTGTGCCTCACAGCAGAGTTACCTGTGGCCAGTACATTAGGTTTTGTGGTGTTATGCCTTATGGGCTTATTTGTTGAGAAACTGGTATGTGTTATTATCTAGTTATTATCTGTTGCTGTTGTGTTTTACATTGTTATGTTTGTAAGTGGTTTTTATTTGGGAGACCTCTGATCTTTTGGTAAGTTACTAATGAGTACCTCTGCATATATGAGTTTATGTGCCATGTCCTTATTTGGTGTGGGAAGTGTTTGTGTGATGATAGTTTTTTTGTTATTCAATGTGTCCTTATGTGAGAGTCTTACCACCAATTTCATAGTGTTACTACATCTCAGAGATAAAGTATTTGTTTTGGGAGTAAGTGGTTGTCAATATACATGAGAAAATTGCTACATTGACTCAGGACTTCTATGTCTATCAGGTTGGCTAGAGTGATGATGAGAAACTGCCCATCCATGATAGCAGACACTCACAGTATGTTTTATTAGGGTAGGGAATGGATTAATTTGACAGGACTGTGCTGGTAGTGCAGGAACTTCAAGAGGAAACTTATACTTTGCATAAGTTAAGGATGATTCATAAGGCAATGCTGCTGAGTGCTCCTAGACCAGCATAAAAGCTTGAAAGGGTTTCACTGACAGGTAATTAGGGAAAAAATGAGCGTCTAGGATTTGTGTCTCTACAAGGGCACTGCTAACTGCCACAGCACAAAAAGCAGCACCATGCAAATGTGAGGCTTATATACAAGCAGAGAGAAACACGTTTTAAGCTAAATGCCAATCAGGAAAGCACATAATAAGACTTCCACCAGCAACTCCCAACTCAGGCAGGTTAGATCAGCACACAACGGTGCAGAAAAACATCTTCTTAATGTAGAATAACTAGTTTGGAGCCCAATGTAACAAGAGCACACAAACTACCTAGAACAGCCCTGCAACTAATAGATACAATGTAATACAGTGGAATTAACTACTTAAAGCAGCAGCAGACAATACATTTTTTCTGAAACTGCTAAAGTACAGTCGCAGTATATAAAAGAAGTGCAACAAGATATATTAGAGCCCTTTTGTGTGCTTAACAGCTCAGACAGACCAGATAAACACCTACTGACACTAGATTAATAATCTCAAACATAAAAGCACAGTAAAGGTGTGTCTGGAGTGAAATGCCACAGATAAACTTAAAAGATACAAAATGCTACCCCACACAAACGTAAATATAGGGATACAACATTGTACTTTAAGCAGCTTATAAGAGTGCAATTATTCAATAAAAGCCTTTGCTTTGTATAAATGAGCCAAGAGCCACTCAATTGTACAGAATTTATAAAGGCACTAAAAATGACGTAATGTGATTAATAAGCCATCCAGCCAATAAAACTACTCCCAGAAATCTCAAGTGTTTCCCCAACCTAAACAGAACAGGCTATCTCACATTGTGCTAGGTAGAAAATCCACTGACCTCTTGATGTAAAAACAAGTGTTTGCTAGAGTATAAGAGGCAAAATGCACTTTTTTCAATATAAACGCAAGAAAGGGCAAATAAATAATTCAAGATATCAACAGCAGTGCAGAAATGGAGGAGCTTATTAAGTGAAATTTCTGAATCCACAGCTTGTAGCTCAAAAACAAACTACCCTGGAGTGGCAGAAATTCTGGCTGAGTTAAATGCATCATTTTTTAAATAAAGACAGACTGTCTTGTCCTTAACCTCATCATCTCAAAATAATTACCTTGGGCTGTCTTGTGATCAGCTTGTGTTTACAAAATAACACATGCATAACTATTCCTCTGCATCCAGTTTTTATATAACAATCAATATCCATATGGGTGTTAATTTCAGTACAGTAACAGTTATAGATGTAGGTTTACACTCAATCTTTTACTTCAAACTGCATCCTTAAGTCAAAAGTCCCCTCCATGAATTATGCACTCCCCTAAATGTAGGATGATTTATCACTTGACATCATTGATATGCAATTCCCTTTTAGCCATGGTTAGTAACATGAATGTGAGTGAAAACATTATACCACCTTGATTCCACACAGTATGTGATGGTAATCTTTGATGTCCAAAAAGCCATCTTCAAACCCAGCAGAACTGTTCCAGCTGCTTTCTGACCACTGGCATGTGGAATATCTCTACACCATAGCACCATTTACCCATCCTGTTTAGCTTAACTTCCGGAACATTAAGTTAGGTATTCTTCCTTCCTTAAACCCACATAAATGTGTTCCATTGAAATGATTGTCTCTGTTGTGTCACCACTCAATTGCTGTAGTCCATTCTTGTATATAATCCCTTAAGGTATTACTGAGATCATTAACCCCACCACTCCCCTCTCTCCTGTAAAAGACATATTCCTTCACTTATTTTTTTTTTCTTTGGCCTGGGTAGGAGAGAAAGAATTTCTGCTTTGGCAGTTTGCTTAAAAAGAGCATTACCACAGAAAACATTTAATGCCTTTATTGTCTTTTGATTTCCTCTGACTGGCCTGGTCTTACCTCAGTTACTGATACTTCATTAATGGTTCAGTCCCACCCAAGGTTTTAGCTGATACTTCATTAACGGTTCAGTCCCACCCAAGGTTTTAGCTCTGCTTGGCACTCTATCTGATGGGATGGAAATGCCAGGACAAAGTAAACTAACTGTTTCTACATTTGTTTCCCTTAAATCATTCTACAAAATAACTACATCAAGACTGGCCTATGATCAAGTTTTATTTACAAACACATGATTATATATATATATATATATATATATATATATATATATATATATATATATATATATATATATGTGTGTGTGTGTGTGTGTGTGTGTGTGTGTGTCTCTATATATATATATATATATATATATATATATATATATATATATATATATATATATATATACACTTCTGCACTCCAGATTGATAAATTGGCTGGTAGCAATCATTAGGAAGGAGATATAATTACAACTCTCCAGTCAGGAGGGTTGCAGGATGATATATTGAAGAACTTGCTGGAGCAGAGAGAACCAGAGTCAGGGAAAGATACTTTCTGGGGTGAAATAATGGAACAATTTTGTATCGAGGGAGAAAAGCCAAATAAATCATTTGTGGTGGTAGTAAGCACAAGAAAAGATAAGGATAAGGAGAAGAAGAAAATGGAAGACATTGAAAATAAGAAATTCATCATCAGAATACAAAGGAAAGAGGGGGTATAACTGTAAAGATGTGAGCTTTGGGACAAGTTGATTGTGCCTTTAGGCATCAAGACACAGAAGGTATTCTAATAAAAAAGAGAAATACTGCAACATTTTTTGAGACTGCTGACATCTTAAGAGACTTTTTAAAAAAATCTGGACATTTTCCTTGGAATAATTATGTTGTAAAGACTTCCTTTAGAGAAACACAGAAAAAAAATAATATACAACTTTGAACAGACATTGAAATAGAGGCTGTAAAAATATTTATTAAAAATTATTGCAACAAAGTCAAAGACATTTTAAAAGTGTTTGATAATAGCGGACTTTGTTTAGGAGCTTGGGACTGTAATGGAATTTTGAAAATGGAGAATAGTAAATCGTACATATTCCAAGCATGATTGATTTTGATATGCACAAAGTTGTTGTCAAGTACTGGGGATAACCAAAAACATTATTTTTGTTAGTGTTGTTTTATTAATAATTGTGATAAAAAAGAAGTTATTCATGTAGAAAAACTGGTTATAATGCAAAAAATGTAAAGTGACATGTTATAATTGTAAGCAAACAAAGCATGTATGCACAGATTGTGAAAAGGAGAGGAATTTAGATGGTGAAGGTGAATAAAATGTAATTGATAAGGATATAATACAAGTGGAAGGTCAAAAAAGGAACGTGGAAGTAATGATGCAAATCAGGAAAAGAGTTTGTATAATATACAAAAAGGGGAAGGGAAGAAAGAGAGAAGAAAGTAGTGAAGAAGATGATATAAATTGGAAAGTAGTTAAGAAAAAAATTTGATGGGCAAAAGAGTTAAAGATAGGAAAAGAAAAATTTAGAAATTAGGAATAAAAGTTAAAAAGAAAGGAACTGGATAAATAAAACAATTTGTCATAAATTAAAACAAGAAGAGTAGTAAATAATCTTAGAGTTAATGTTAATAGTATCAATAATCTAGTTAGAAAAACTGGAATAACAGAATAGTCTGAGAATTGTCACATGCATTTGATAGCATTAAAAGATATTAGTTTTTTGAATAAAGAAGAATGAGAACAAATAGAGATATTATAGCCAGAAGGTATAATATAGAATTTGGGGCATGAAAAAAATATTCAGTTATTGTTATATTATATAGGAAAGGAATTACAATTTTAGATTATACATGGGTCAGACTAGGAAGATTGATGGTAGTGGATTTTAGATGAGAAGGAAAAGAGGACAGATTAATAGAAATATATGCTTATGTGTTATGTAAAGATGGGGATAACTTATTTTTAGACATATTAAATTATGTTATAGTGGATATGGATATCATAATAACAGGAAATTTTAATTGCAATTTAAGATATAATAAGCAAAAATGTGGAATAGATAAAAAAGCAACAAAGGAAATATTAAAATGCGGAACTTTAAGATTATGGAACTTAAGTAAACAAGAACAAGTAATAGAGACTGTTTTATTTTTTCAGATCATTTAGCTATATATGGATACAGACAGATGAAAATAAAGAATGTATTAAAAGAGGGAAAGGTATTAAGAGAATAAATGAAAAAGAATGGAAACAGAATAATCAGGAAAATATAATAAAGTTACGGAGAGATCATTTAACAATGAATGATTTCTATAAGAATTGGTCAAAATGGTGGATAATATTTAATGAAAAATTTAGGAATATGTATTTAGTATGGGAGAATGAGAGAAGTCAAAATACAAAAAGGAATATGGACAAATTCAAACATTGTTTTGAATAGTTTAGATAGGAAAGAAAATGATTATTTTGGGAAAAAAAGCAATGTATCCAAAAAATCAAGGGATAATTGAAGAGTTATTATATAGGGAAAGATTTTTTGCAGGGAAAGAAGGAAGATGTATCGCCATATTTAAGTACTAAAGTTAAAGAAGACAATGGTGTAATGCGAGAAATGAAGAATAGCAATGGGAACATTGAAAAAGAGCTATTTAAAATAATGGATACTGTTGCTAAAAATATATGAAAGGGATGGCAAGAGAAAGATGAGTGAAAAGGAAAGGTATGTGGAAGATAAAACAATTTACAGAAGAAATACATAAAGAATTGCAGCAGCAAATTGCAGTAGTTGAGATATATAAGGCGATAAAGACTGCAAATGTAGACAGTGCAGTTGGACTGGATGGTATAGACTAGCAAATGTATGTGAAACTAATAATATGGTGAAAAGATATTAAATAAAAGCATTTAATTTGTGGTTAAATGATGTAATAAACTATGCAGAGATGCCTGATGGTAGAATTAAGTTTATATAGAAAAAGGGAGAAATATGTGATTAAAAACTGGAGACCTGTAATGTTGAATAATTGTGATTATAATTTATTTATGAAAGTAATACAAAAAAGATCAGAATGCAAACTACATCTCATGATAGAAGAAGATGTTTATGGGGTTAGAGGAAAAGGATTTTAAGAGATATTAATGTCAATTAGGGAAATAGCAGATAATAAGAAAGGTCAGACAGAAGCAAAATTAATAGTGGCAGATATAGATAAAGCATTTAATTCCATAGAGCATGATATTTTATGGTAATTAATGGAAGAATATAATTTTACTATAAAGATAAAAAAGTATGTGAATCAGTATATAAAAATCCTAAAACTGACGTTTTGGTAAATGGTTTGTTTTAATGAAAAGAGGTATAAAACAGCTACATCCAATGAGCCAATATCCATTTATATAATGGTTATAAACAGTGTTATAAAACAATTAGATGAAGAGTTGGATAACAGTAAATATATATGAGAAATGGGGGTAAAGTATCCTGTTATGAAGTTTTATGCTGATGACATAATATTAATAGCAAAAAATGGAAAGTAAATAGGAAAAGTCATTAGAAATATATATGATGGAATACAAGAAGTTGGTTTACATATTTATAAAGAGAAATGGAAAGGCTTAGGGGTGGGAAAGATTTGGAAGGTATAAAATTTGTGAAAACAATGTCAGCTTTAGGAACTGAATTTGGAGATTATGATACATTAAAGGAGAAATGGAAGAAAAATCTTAAGAAATTTACAAAGACTTAAAGTTAGGTGAAGTAAGTATAAGTTGTCAGTATTTTTGTATACCTGATACATTCAATATGAATGTGGAAATAATCACATTTAGCTAGGATATAATTTATATCAAGTGATAGGAAAAACAATTTACTTATTTTTTCAACTAATTTGGGGATCCAGATTGAATTCAATTAAAAGTGGAGTTTTGTATATGGAAAAAAAGACAAAGGAGGTCAGGATTTATTGAATCCAGTAGTGTATAGAGCTATTTAAATTGATATAAAGGTGTGAGATGGATAAGTGGAAAAGAGAATTAGTTAGTGATGGATGTGTTAAAGAAAAATTAAGAAAGAATGAGGTTTAATTAAAATGAATAAAAAAGAGAAGGTATAGAAAAATGAAGAGATCAGGATGTATCTCACTTATCCTATCTATAATTCACCTTGCTCTAACTTCTCTCAACTTCTTCACTGAATTCATTTATTCACTTTTTATCCACCCTTACTTAAAGCAAGGAAACATAACATTTCTTTTATATATTTTTGAACAATGAAGATAGTTCCTTGTAAGAAGTTTAACAATTCTTTTCTTTTCTTTTTTATTTTTATTTTTTTTTTGCATGCTCTGAACAGTCTCCTCAGATGTTATATTGTGTATCCTATGTAGGAATTACTCTTTATATTTTCTGTATTGTTCTCAAAAGATTGCTATCTTTATAATCTGCGTGTGCTTTTGTGGAGCTTTTCTCCCCTGGCTTCAACTGAAAAAGGGCTCTAGTTCAGTAGGACTTTCCCATTCAACAAATGTCAAATAAGTAAATCATTATGTAAATAAATAAATAAATAAATAAAAAGTAATAGTGTGTAAATTAAGTATAGATAAAATTAAAGAAAATATGAAAAGCTGGTACAAAGGTATTATGACAGAAAATTATTATGGGAATCCATGGGAACATTTAACAAAATAAAAAAAATTGAAGCTATAAAGGAAAGATATATATCAAAAATGTTATATATCATGATTTTTCTATGGAGGTTACAAATTAACAAATTAGCTGCTAAAGGAAATGTGCCTTATAAAAAGATTAATGAAAGAGTTTGTCTGTATTGTGGAAAATTAAAAACATTAGAACATGTCATTTTAACATGAAAAGAGTTAAATTTTTAAGGGAAAATGTAATTGAAAGTAAAAGAGTTAAAGAATTGAAAGATTATAGACAGATAAGCATGAACATGCTTGAGTATTTTTTATGGAAAGCATAGTAAAGAGTATGCTATTGTGAATGAAAAGTATTTGATATAATTTGGACAATCTGTAATGAAAAGTTAAATGAAGTTATGTTTAATTGGAAATAGGTACTAGCAAATATTATAAGAAAACTCAAGCAATGGTTATGGAGAAAAGAGTTTAGATCTATATGAATGTAAAGCAAAGAAGGAATGCAATATGAAATGTTAGCATTTTGCATAAATATGTAAATATGCATATTATAAATAAGTTGTAAATAAAAACTCCTTATTCTTTTTGAAGGATCAGGTGGATGTAAAAGATCCTACAGCACCTATCATTATTAATGTAGACAGATGGGGGCCTTGGTTTAAAATCTCATGTAAAGGATGACACACTCAGGAGTATAGCACACTATGCACCTTGAAATGCACTGTAGTATCATCAATTCATCTACATGGTATTATCCACAGAACTTACAGTTTTGGAGTGATTGACTGACCCCAAAACATGTTGAATAGATTAGATAGGAAGACAAGAAAGATGCTTCATGCTCACCAAATTATTTATAAAAATCAGTATATACCAAGCTTATATATTCCCCATTCCGAAAGAGGGATGGACCGCATCAAAACTGATTACATGTATAAATCTGCAATTGTGGGACTCCACACACATCTGCTGACCTCACAAGTCCCAAACATAGTGAAAGTTTTCAAACATGAGGAGAATAAATCCAAGATGACTTCTCGGCTTAATCTAGCAGAAGCAAATCGGCATCAAGCTGGAATGGAAATCAAACCAGAAGTAGATAAAATCAGGTAGCAACTGAATGTGCCAAAAAACAAAAGAAAGAATATAAGGTGAAGGACCAGATGAGAAGGCAAAAAATATGGAAAATGCATAAATACAGTTGCAAGTATAGAAAACGTCTGGAAGAACCTCATGTTGATCAGGAGCAAATGCAGGAATGGTTAAGGAGAGGTGAATTTAAGCCAAGAGATGAAAGGTTAATATTGGTGGCCCAAGACAGTGGGCTACATACACGATGGTTTACAAAATCTATTGAACATGTGGGAGAAACAGACAAATGTAGGCTTTGTAAAACCAAATTGGAAACATTGTACACCTTGCTGCTGGTTGTGACATACTAATGGCAGAAGGACTGTATACTGAAAGGCATAATAATGTGGCAAGACTGTTGCACTGGGGATTGTGCATACATTATGGTATTGAAGTGGCTAAAAATACTGGAAACATTAGCCACAAAGCATCATAGAACAGTTCAAAAGATAGATGCTAGAAAACTGGATATAGTTGTCCATGAAAAGAAGACAGCAGTAGCATTGAAATTGCCACACTCAGTGACTACAGTGTGTTATGTACAGAGAGACACAAAGTCATAAAATATCAGGATCTGCAGGCAGAAAAGAGAGCAATGTGGAAGAAAGATAATCAGACAGTTCTAATAGTAGTAGGTCCAATGGGTCTTATAAAAAATAATCGACAATCATATTTAGATATGTTACCAGTCCATGTAACCCCATACGAATTGCAGAAAGAGTCATTACTGGGCATATTGCAGGTGATGCGAAGAGCACTTTTTGCTGACATTGATTAGAACAATACTAATTTCATGAACTTTAATCATATGTTGACTTAGGAAGGGGGTCCATTCCCATCATGGTATTAGAAACCCAAAATATTTGGAGAAATTAAAATATAATCCACAGCCTTTTGCACCAAAGGCAAGTATGCTACCTGCTGTGCTATTAACACTGCTTTCAAATTTTATAGCAAAAACACTGACAGACATTTGGTAAACAAAACAGTTGCACATTGAAACAGACTTACCATGATCAACAGTAAATTTCTCTTCCTTGAATGTTGCATTCCTTCAAAAACATTGAAACTGACATTGATTGAACGTGCATTAAAATGCAAATTATTTGAAATTGCATCTTGTAGTCTTGAATATGTTTTTCATTAATTCCATTAAGCAGTGAAACAAAATGTATAAATCAATAAAAAGAAAAATTTCCCATTTCAGAACATTTCAATCAGCAGCCAAGGTACAGGGTTTGAGCCTGAGCACCCCTAACTAGGGCATGTCACAATCTCTGGTTCCAAAACTCTAAAGGAAAAGCAGCAGTTCCAACCCCAATCCACATGTTCTAAATTCTGCAAGGAAAGCAGACATTCTGACTCCAACATTAGTTTGAGAACTCAAATCCTGCACATTGTTGTGCATGTACATTAAATATACTCCTAAAGAAGCATGCATGTACAGACCACAGGCACACCATGGAGAGTGTGCATCCTCAAAGCAGAAATGTAAGAAGTTGTTTGTTTTGTAATCAGAATTGAATGTTGTTGGAGCCCCAACACCCACCCTAGGCCCCAGCCAGCATGCCCTAGCAACTGTCTAGATCAGCTAGTGCTGGATGCAGCTCAGTATGGCTGTCAGATGGACCCTATTCTGACTGTACCACTTTTGATCCCCATCCTCTGAAGGGTAGTGCCTAAGTGCCCCATCCACTGAAGGGTAGTGCCTAAGTGCCAATAAATTTCCTATTCAGGTTTCCTTAAGCATCATTTTATCAGTATACCTCCCATACTGTCCCATTCTTTGAGTTCAAATCTTGGTGCCAAACTACTCTCAGAATTCTATTGATCCAGTCCACTACAAATGTAGGGAACATTGGTTTCAGTTATAACAAGTTATTCAATATTATTTTTACATATCTTTCTTTTTGTCCAGTACCAAATCATTGTCCCCAACAGGTCAATATGCGCTTTCGTCTGATGTGATTTTGATGAATTTTAAGTTATAATCATATGAAAGCACTTAATCTTTTGCTGCTCAATATAGTTTATTAAAATACTGTTGTAACCATTTCTTCTGACCAGTGTCTAGTTTTGTGCATTTTGGAATAGTTCTTCAGTTCCTGTTTTTTGTGGAACTATGTAAAACTAATTGGAGTGATGTTTTCAGTAGAAAAGCTTCAAAAGGAATTTGTAAAGTTTTGAAAGAGAAGTTGTTTTAATGCAAAAAATCCAAAAATGTTTAACATCAGGATATAGGCACACAATGTCAGGAGACTATATTTCCATAAGAACAAGATAATTGATTAAGATAAGAAACACATATATAAGAAATGGAAAACAGGTTGAACTGCAACTTTGAAAACTGAAATAAACAAGCTGGACAAGTAAATTAAGCATAGCGTGAGACATGATCAATAAAAATTTGAAGAAAATTTACATAAAGATATTGAGCATAATAGGAAACCATTTTATAGATACATAAGATGTCGGAGTAAAGAAATACAAATTAATAAGCTCTGTGTAGATTTTAAAATTTATTCTCAGACGCAAGTGATTATAAATATTTTACAAAATCTTATGCAAAACAGTTTGGCTTCACTAAGGGGGTAATAAATTGTGCTAGTGCCAACCAGGTAACCTCAGATACTGAAATAAAATTAGATTATATTGAAAATGAACTATGCAAACTGGATCCAAACAAAGCACAGGGAGGGGATGAAATTGAACACTTCAGCAAGAACTTACAGTACCATTATATCTATTATTTACCAGGTCATATAAATATGGGGAAGACTCCTCATGAATGAAGACGTGACTTATTAAATCTGTCTTTAAGGGAAAGATGAGTAAGAAAAATGTGGAGTCATAGAGACCCTTCAGTCTACTTTCATGTTGTGGAAAAATAATGGAAAAGATAGTATTGGATAAGTTATTTTTGGAATTGGAAATGTTGGGACTTGAAGACATATATCAGCATATGTTGAAAATAGATCTATTACCACCTGTAACATGATGTTCTATAACAATATAATAACAGCTATGAATTAAAATATGTGCTGTGATGTAATTTATATAGCTTTAACTTCAGCATTTGATCGGGTCGTACATAAAACACTGATCAATAAATTACAACAACTAGGTATCAAAGTATTCTTTATAAGATAGTTGCAAGGCTTAAAATAGGAGATGGCAAGTGTCATACAGCAACTGGACAGGTGAAATTCTTGTTTACAGTCAGTGTGTTCCACAGGGCTCTGCCCTAGGCCCATACTTGATTAGATTGTTCTATCAGAGCTATATCTTTCATCTAAGATGTTCTACAGTCTGCATGCAAATGACTTGAAAATGGGTAAACTGATTACATGCATGACATATAGGGCACATCTGCAAAAGAACTTTACAAAAGTGACTATTTGGCATAGGAGAATGATATGTTGATAAATACATCAACAACTAAACATATGAGATCTGGGAGATATAAATTGAAAGGTGAATATTTAATACTGCACACAGTGGTTGAAACTGTAGATTCATTTAAGGGCCTGGGTATATGGGTAGAGCCAACTTTTTTTTTTTCTAATCATATCAACCAGTTGGTTAATGATAGTTGCAGAACTATAGGTTGTATAAAATGATTTATAAAGTCTAGGAAATCAGAAATTATGAATTCATTGTTTGTTAGTTACACTAGACGCAAACTTGAGTATGGAATAGCAGCATAGAAACCTTATAAGAGAACAATCATGAGTAAACTAGAAAGAATACAGTGGAAATATACCAAGGGCAGCCATGGATGTGAAAATTTAAGTTATTATGAAAGACTAAAATATCTGAACTTGTACAGTGTCTCATATAGATTTTTATGAAAGCACCTAATGTAGGTATATAGGGCATTTAGAGACAACTACCTCTGGGAATATTTGGAGTTATCATAAAGTAGTAGAGCATCATCAGATAACCTATATAGAAGATTCTGTAGAAATAAGAACTGTACAAATTGGTTCTCTGAGAAAGCAGCTGACACGTGGATTACAGTACCAAATTACATTAAAGCAGACACTAGTTTAGATATTTTAAGAACACCCTGGACATTATGGGAACAACATTTTGGTATATTGACAGGATAGAAGGGTATCAAATGCACGTGCTTGAAATATTTGTATGCATGTATGCATGTATTCATGCATGTATGCGTATTCAACATCAAACATTGAAATACCAACAATTTAACAATATTTACATTCTACCTGTTTTTGACATTTGCTTAGTGTCCACATTACTGCTTAATTGTCCAGCTAGAATTTAATTATTTTGTTGTCCAATTCTGTACCTAGTGCTACCCTGGCTTTCAAAAGGGGCATCAGCTCTAAAAAGGTAACAAATGTTAATAAGCCAGCCTCTGTCCATTCCTTTTGCCAGTTACATATAATTTATTTATTCATCAGGTTTCCCTGGCATCTGTACTGCAACTCTTGTGTCTATATAGTTACAAGTCTGTGCTAACTATCTATTCATCCTGCAAAAAAGGAATGTCATTACATTTCTTCATAAAATCCTGTTATATCATAAAATCACTTGTTATGATAATTGGGATCCTTATGTTGCAGTACTTCTGATACTGAGTTTTCAGGAGGGCTGCTACTTACCTTGTGTAGCTCCATACTGGTCCTGTGGCTTTTGTTGCAAATTTGAGCAACACCAGTATTAGTATCACTTTTTCTATTTTTTTTTTTTTGATTAGCATGCACTTAATATTTTTCCTTAATATAAACTTTTTATCTGGTAATTTGAAGGCATTATCTTGTCTATTGATCTCCTGCCCCAAGATAACTTGTCACTTTGAAGGTCCTGTCAACTTTACCCACATGCAAGTGCATCCATACTTCTCAAGATAACCCTGAAATGTCCCAGTACATTTTTGTTGGGCCATCTCCCACCTTACTATTATTGAAGTATCATCTATATAATGCATGGCTCTCTAGCTATTTTCCAGACCAAGTATAATGCATAGTTGAACCTCACAAAAGTGGCGCGTGCCAAAGAGAAGCTCATTGGCAGGGCCTTGCCAAAAGCCCTATCACTCCAGCCAAATGTCCATCAGAACCTTTGTCAAAAGGTAGAAATATTTTTCTCAAGCATGAAGGGGCTGGAGCAGGACTGTGTTCCAGAACTTTCTCTCCTTTTCTCTATAGCTGACCCTCTGGCACAGGATCTTCATTTCCCACTAGCTTTCTTCGTCTTCTCACCTTCAGAGTTTCCTTCTTCTCACAGTGGAGAATGACTCAGGTTTGTCCTAGTATTTTGTTGCTTATTTAACAAGCATTTTCAAGGTATCAATCTCTGCAGACCCCACCATGATAATAAATAAAGGTATCCTGTGATTAGCACCATGCATGCATTTTCCTTATATCTTTTCCTTTCTCCTTTTTTATTTCCTCTTTTTGGGCCTAACCCATAAGGTAGGTAACATGTATGATGGGCTAAGAGCTAAACATAGTGAAGTGTGGGATGCAGCTTGGATAATAACCATGAGTACATCAGTCCAGTGGAGGGCCTCCCCTTCATCATCACAACCATCTAGACACTGAGCAGGTAATCCTAATATGACTATGGCTTGCTCCCGTGGTTATACATGGTTTAGTAATGTATATTTTTATTATCCATTTTTATTTGTGTAACACTCTCCAAGCAATAGTGTCTTCTTTCAAAGTTATGTACATAGCTATATATCTAAAAATGTATATATGTATGCATGTACATATATATATATATATATATATATATATATATATATAATAACACTCTTCTGTGCTCTGTATAAAGCATATTTCCTCAGCAACAAAAAGCAGCACTTGCATATTTGTTGTACTTTATATGTTGTACTTTTAAAAAGAGTTATTGATGTATCATACCTGTAAACAACATATCAGGGGTATTAAGCCATAAAACAGAAGCAGAACTCTGAAATCTTTAATTCTTTCTTCTTTAATTCAGATGTTTAAAAGCAGTTAGCAAAACTTAATCCACAGTGTCTTAATAAACAATGCAAAGCAGTTTTTCCCACTGGCCTCATCAGTACAAACTGGACATGTGTAGCAAGCCTACATAAAAATTAACATCTTAAAGTGACAGTCACCAAAAATATCATCCTTTTAATACACAACAGTGTATTATATAAAAATATTATTCAAATCAAAGAAAGATATTATTCAAATCAAAAATAATGATACTAGTACATGAATGAAAATTGGAACCTGGATGAGGGATAACAGGGCATATCACCTATGTTGACATATCCAAGGCCTTTAATGCTATCCCCCATTCATTTGTCAAAATGAAGATCTCCCATGTGGAAATTAAGCCATACAGTAGTACAGGGATAGGCAACTGGCTCAATGACATAGCACACACTGTCAAAGTTGGGGACTGCACCTCCACCAGTAGCCAATTACCATTAGAATACCACAAGGATTTGTGCTGGGCCCTTAACTGTTTGCAAACTACTTTCCTGAAGTGCAGCCAGTGGTAGAGATGTTGTGTTTTACCAAGTTTGTAGATGATTGGTAATTGGACCCACTAATATAGAGTCCCCCAGTGATGGTAATATATTACAGAAAGAGCTGCCACACACAAATGATTGGTGCCAAACCCACGGACTGAACCATAAAGCTTATGATGGCTCATTGTTCCCTGTGGCAATAAAGTACCCCTGCTAATTATGACATACATATCACCCTTCTAAGTTCAAACACAGTGTTGAGAGACTTGGGAACATGTGTTGATAGCAGTCTACACTTTTATTGCTATGTGTCCATAGTGGTGACATACACATTCTGCATTACACACATCATACATATTGACATCACATCCAAGACCAGGGTGGTCATACCTCTGCTGTACTCTGTCCTTATCAGACCACTAATTGAGTACAATGCTCCCTTCTGTCTGTACCGCACCGGATATCTGCAGCAATTGGAGAAAACACAGGGTTTTGCCTGGGAGACTTCAGGCCCTCTAAACATGACATATATGGAAAGACTGAAAGACCTGTCAGTGCAGTCAGTATCATACAGGCTACTGAGAACTGACCTATGCCTGCCTTACAAAGCAGTTGCAGACCCTGCCCTAGTGGAAATGCTGCACATCTGCAAATCAAATGGGACAAGAATAACTTGGCCCAGGATTCTCAGCCTAGCATGTGACATAAAAAGAACATGCTGAGGAGACAGATATGTCCCTCAACGGCTGACACTCCTCTGTAATAGGGTCTCACTTAATGTGAATCAGTGCTCCCCAATGACCCTGTTCAAGCACAAATTTGAGTATTGGTTGGGTGATTGTGAAGTCACCTCTGGGGTGGCACCTATGTCCCTTGTGGACAGGGTTAGCTGGTGCTGCTCAGAAAACTGCTCTGCTAACAAGGACCATCCAGCTATGCTCAATAAGGGTACTTATGTTTTTGCACAGCTAGGCTTCTAAACAATAAAGAGCCATATGGGTAATAGCCTCCTAAGTACGTATCAAGCTATAAGCCAATGCAGGTATCCCAAAATTTTGTCTCCCACATGGCCTGCTGATGTCATCTACTGTAAGTTCACCAGCAGTCTTGTAAAAGTCAGACTTGTTCTGTGGTGCTTGTGTAATGTATTGTATTCTGTAGTCTGTGTATTTAGGTAGGTGTTCCATTCTCACTGCAGTCAGCTGGGCACTTGTGTGTGTGTGTGTGTGTGTGTGTGTGTGTGTGTGTGTGTGTGTGTGTGTGTGTGTGTGTGTGTGTGTGTGTGTGTGTGTGTGTGTGTGTGTGTGTGTGTGTGTGTGTGTGTGTGTGTCTAGCTGGAGGAATAGAAGTATGTATCCTGAAGTTACCACTCCATTCCTATGAACTGACAGTATTTTGATACTTGCACATGCCTACAGATCCATTTCATGAAGGCCTTCCAACTTCTTCTCTTCAACATGCACTGCTGATGTCATCCACTATAAGTTGACCTGCAGCCATGTAAAAGTCAGACTTGTGTAGTTGCACTTGTGTAAAGTACTGTGTTCTGTAGTCTGTGCACCTTAGATAGGTAGAGGTTCTGTTCTCACTGCAGTCAACTTTGTGTGCCTAATCAACATGGTAGACATAGTATCCTACAGTTCCTTCTCCAATGGCATGGATTGCCAGTATTTTGATACTTGTCAACCCTACACATCCATTTCCTGCAGCCCTCCCAACCTGTCATCTCTCACATGGCCTGCTGATGTCATCTATTATGAATTCACCTGCACTCCTGTAGAAATCAGACTTGTGCAGTGGAGCTTGCAATAAGTACTGTGTTCTGCAGTCTGTGTACTTAGATAGGTAGGGGGTTTATTCTCACTGCAGTCAACTGTGTTTGTGTATGCACATGTCTGTAAGCTGTTGCTTGACATTGCTGAGAGCATTTTACACCAGCATGTGAGGCACTTATCCTGTCTTTAACAGACACTGCTGATGTTATCAATTATAAAGTGTTGTTTGACACACTCCAAGTCAGAGGTGAGCTATGGCTAAATAGATAGGGGTTCTATTCTCACTGCAGCCAACTGTGTGTGTGTGTGTGTGCGTGTGTGTGTGTGTGTGTGTGTGTGTGTGTGTGTGTGTGTGTGTGTGTGTGTGTGTGTGTGTGTGTGTGTGTGTGTGTGTGCCTCTGTGAGCTGTTGCTTGACATTACAGAGACCATTTTACACTAGCATGTGGGACACTTATTCTGGTTTCAACAGACTCTGCTGATGTCATTGGTTGTATCATGCTTTGGATATGCAGTAGTCACACCAGGCATGTTTAGACAGTGGTCTGGAGGCCAGGCAGATGTGACTTCATCCTATACTATACAGATTACAGTGGCATGGCTTTTAATCTACCCACATATGTTATGGCATGGTTTGCAGCCTCTGTGTTATGCTGATGAGAAAGGCCTGTGGTCCCACCAGAGAAACTTTCTAGATCTAAGCTGACACACCCAGTGGAAGTAAGCAGCCTGCAGTGCTATTGGGATTTCCTCCTCCCAAATAGTAATCACTGACAGCTGCAATTCATTAATAATCTACACCATATAAACAGAAACCATGTAGCTAGGAAAACTGATGTTGAGGATAGTTCTATATGTTTAGACCAGTAGTACTGAATCTCAGAGGTATGGTCGGTATGGTTCCAGTTCATCACCTACATTCTGCATATGCTGGAATGTGTTTAGAAATAATGTAAAGCACAGGCTTTTATACTATTATCGTTATGACCATGTTTGTCAAACCATTTCAGAGGTAGACATATGATCTTGTGAAGATTGTGAAGTAAGAAACTGCAATGTGTATGATTACTTTCTAACATGTCTCTTGCAGGATTTTCCAGTCCAGATTTATGGTGCACATCACAGGTCACTCCATGATCTTCAGATCTTAGGATTGTATGACAGCATGACATTTTCTTTTCCCTTTCCTCAGTTTTCTTCATTTAAATTTTTTTTTTTTTTGCCACAGTTTGCATGATATGCAGCATAGTACAAACACTGGAAACAGAGAACCCATACCAACCAGGAAGCCGACAGCCAAAAATAGGAAATATACTGCAAACTATTTTCCTGTCAGATTATTCCTGCTACGTGGACTGGCATGGCCTTCACTTTTGCCTAAAGCACATAGACAAAGTCCTGTATATCTAATAACCCTGAAATTGCATTGCTTACCAATGTTGCACTCTGCTTAGCATTACAGACTGTAGAGCACCATGTTTGTGCAATGCTAAGCATTGCACAACATTTTCAAATAGTGTGCACACTCCCAGTAAGTGCAATAACTGCAACTGGTGGGAAACCATCATTCTACATCAAACTTGATGTGTGATAGGTATGGCAGGTGTTCATGGAGAGTGAGTGAGATTTTGTGCTCAAAGATGGAGTTTCCAGGAGTCCAAAGTGATTGTTGGGCTCCTAGTGAAGAACATGGGCTCAGGCTATTGCATAGGGACTATTCTGGCTCAGAGTACAAGTCATAGGGATGTGATAGTCTTGCCTGGGCTGTGATCAGTGCTACCGGCATCACCCACACTGTTGAGCAATGTAGGCACCACTACAATGACCTCCAGTGAAGAAAGGAGGATACCCTTGAACATTGGATTGAGAAATGTAGGACTGGTGACACCCCACAGATGTGTAAGTATCAATTTCCGAGACTACTTTTAAGAGTTAAAAGCTAAATATAGTCTGGACTAGTATTCATAATGGTATTTGGTTCAGTTTTGTTTTTTCACAGCTGTTACAGAGAGAGGAAACTGAATGTGAGAACCCATGCCACTAGACTGGCCTGGATGAGAGAAGCATGTGATATGTATATAGCAGAAAATTACTGTTACTGTAGCATTAAATGTTTAAGAAAGTCTTTTTTTGGGGGGTATCTTATACAGTTGTATCAAAGTGAGCATGCATATTTCAACTGCAAAATCAAGTATGCATGCATTACTGTGTAGCACTAACCAGCAGTTCAATATTCTAATATCAAAGGGAACAGGCATCTCTCAACTGTAAAAGCAAATTATGCATGCATTAGTCTATAGGCCAAACCAACAGTAGAGTATTAGACTGTAGTCAGTGGTTGTGGGTTTACATATCACGCTTCCCAGCCATACAATACTGTTAATTCATCATCAGTATTTTAAAGTAAATTCAAACCTCTATATCAGTGGCACAAATGGCCTGCTGCAAAATGTAATCTGTATAGCTGGAACATGCATATGTGCAATATATGCACACATCATGGATTGCTTGCTGCAATCTGTAGTAGAGTGTGCATCTGCTATGAGCTGGGTAGTCTTAAAAGTAAAAAAAAAATCTTAGTTGTTAGGAGTTAATAGTCTTAAAATTAAAGTTAACATAATAGAAATAATTGTATCAATGCATTGTATTTCACATATGAAGTTACTAATGTTATCCCTTTTTTTCTCTGACTCCAAGCCTTATCTTCTCTTTTTCCACATCCCAGCAGGGTAGGCCTGGCCCACAGGATCCTCTTTCTCCAATCCACCAGCTAAACCACTGCTGTCCAGAAAGTCTGGGCCACAACCAGGCAGCACCGTCTCTGCTGCCTCTGCACTACCTGGCCCGTCATGTAGTTCTGTCCTGCAGGATAGGCCAGTGATTCCCTCCAGGAGCAGTGGTGGGGTGTGGTGATTTTATCACCAATAACGAACTGCCAGGTTTGGTGCATAGGATTGTACACTGCACTGTTGGTGTATGCCTATGCTGGGTGGGGGTGGAGACGCTACTCTCCATCACTGTACTTAATAAAATGAGAAGGAGATTCAGATGTCAGGCACTGCAGACATTGGTGCAGTGAGGTGACAGTGATGACAGTCCAGTGGGTGAGGACTTGATTTTCACTTTCACCCAACTTGACATCCATGGGTTCTTGATGTCCCCATTCTCACCCCAACCATGGTGTCCACCAACATCTTGTGTCCTTCACCATTCCTCTGTCTTGTCTTGCATGTTCTGTCTGTGATTGCTTCCTCACCTACCCAACCTACCTGACCCAGACATACCTATGTCCCTTTCCCAACATTCCACTCTTTCTCAAAAAAAAGGTACCCCCCACAAAATTGCTCCATACATAGCTCTCCATTTTGAACATGTGTCTTCTTGACATGCATGTTTCAGCCTAATTGACTATACAACATGATTGTGTTGTTGTCACCCCTCTCTCCAGAGGTGACAATGCAAATTCAGCTAATATTCTGCACATATGATAATTTTTTACTGTTGAAGAAATGGATAGTTATGGTTCTTTCCTACCACACTCCTGCTCATTCCTGCCCTACTTTCACTTTGTTTTTCCCCTTGCTTGCTCCACATTTCACCACATTCCTATCTTCCTCATTTCTTTTCTTTAAAGAATTATTGCACAATGGTGCACATTGTTCACCATCAAGCAGCAACAGTTATGAAAAAATCAAAATAATTGGATAAAGCTGTATTTGAACAGAGTACCATCTTGCCCAAAAAAGTATGTATTACTGCATTAAGTACATTAATACCTGCTGCCACACAGTCAGTTAAGTATCAGGTATATTTTAGAAACTACATAACAATTATCAAACTTTAGAAATATGGGTAGAGTTTGCACAGTGCTTACCTATGCGCAAACAGGTGTACCATGCAGGTTTATGAACTTTGGGATTGCTAAAGTCTAACAGTTGCTATTGGATCTCTTACAGATACCTGCCACTTAACTGACTGTGTGGCAGCAGGTTTTAATGCAGTGATACATCCTTTTTGGATCCACATGTTTCTGGGTTTGAATACAGCTGTATCTAACAATTTTAACTAGTTCTACAGTACGTTTTTTCCCTTTAAAGCATTATTGCACGATGGTTGGCATCGCACACCCTTACATAAAAATGCTTTAAAGAAAATAAATGGGCATGATAGGACAGTGGTGAAAGGGGGAGCAAGCAGGGTGAACCTAACTCTCAATATCTTTGAGGTATAAATCTGTACAAAGTCATATATAAAGGGTGGGCAAAAGCCCCAAAACAGGGACAATATTTAAATATTGATTTAGAAAATAAAGAAATGGTGAAGATAGGGCAGTATTGAAATGTGGAGCAAGCAGAGGGAAGAACACAGGGAAATCTTTCACAAACTGTGTGACATTAACTACTAATTGCATGAAATACATCTACTCCATTGTTGTTTCAGGCAGATGGCACTGGGTTCGAATATGGATGTATGTAGTACTTTTACAAGTGTCTATGATACTTTTAAGTGCATTTACATATATTGCTGCCATTTACCGTTATTGCGCATTAGCGCATGATGTCCATGATTATGCAATCATTTGTTAAAGAAAAAAAATAGGGGAGATAGGAAAGTGGTGGAATGGGGAACAAGCAGGTGAAAAACAAGGTTAAAGTAGGGCAGAAGTGTGCAGGAGGGAGGTAGGAAAGAAACATAGTTATCCATTTATTCAATAGTGCAAAATTATTTATATGTGGAGAATATTACCTGAATTTGCATTGTCACCTCCAGAGACAGGGGTGACCACAACACAATCATCTTGTATAACCAATTGGACTGAATCAAGTGTGTCAAGAAGACACATGTGTGAAATGGAGAGCTATGTATATGAGGAATATTTTTTTGTGGGACAGGTGCCCATTTATATTTTTTGAGAGAGAAAGAGGGGAATGTTGGGGAAGGGACATAGGTATGTATATTTGGGGATTGTGGTTTTTGAATGCAAAACCTCTGACTACTCTCTAATACTGAACTATTATTTTGTCCTATAGACTAATGTATGCATACATTCTTTTACAGTTGAGATATGCATGCTGAATTTGATACAACTGAATTAAATATCAAATAACCTGTCTTTAACTTTTAATTCCATAATAACAGCACTGTTCTAATGCATACATATCACATGCTTCTCTCATACTTGCAAATCTTGCATCATGGGTTCTCACATTCAAAGCTCTCTGTGTGGCAGCTGTGGAAAAAACATAACATAACAGAATACCATTATGAATACCAGTCTTGACTATATTCAGCTTTCACCTCTTACAAGTGGTCACTGTAATTGATGTTTACAGATCTGTGGGGTGTCCCCAGTCCTAAATTCCCTGATTGGGTGGATGTGGGTAATCTTATTCCTCCTACTGGGGTCATAAAAATGGTACTGACATTGTTTACCAGTGTGGGAGATACCTGTAGCACTGGTCAAAGCCCTGGAAACAATATTGCATGCTTCAGATTTGTATTCTTAGGTGAATAGTCCCTCTCCAGTAACTGGGGTCCATGATGCTTAACTTGGAGTCCAACAAACAGTTTGTACTCCTGGGCACCCTACCTCTGAGCTTATAAGCATGTCCCCTCCCCACAAATACCAACCATGACTACCAGAGATCAAGCACAATGCAGAATGATGTTTTCCTGACAATTGCATTTTGTATACTGATGTTTCACCACAAATGTCAGTTATTGCTTGCTTACTGGGTGTGTGCACAGTATTTAAAAATGTTGCTCAAAGCTTACCATCATGCAAACATGGTGCTCAGGAGTGTGCAATGGTGAGCAACATTGGCTAGCAATGCAATTTCAGGTTTATTGGATGTACAGGTCTTTGTGTATGTGTTTTAAGCAAATGTGAAGGCCATGCCAGTCCACACAGCAAAAATACACTGGCAATGGACTAGTTACATGACATCCCTGATTTTACTACTTTTATTTTGGTCTGGGTACTCTGCTTCCAGTGTTTGTGTGTTATGGGGCATTGCAGTGGTCAACATTTTTTAAATGAAGAAAACTAAGGAAAGGGAAAAGCAAATGCCTTGCTGTCATACAATCCTTGAGCAGAATCAGTGATATCTGTGTCATTGCTCTCAACTTCCATCTCCAAAATAAGGAAGAGTAGCTCTCCTAACATGGAAGAAATGGGCAAAATGTGGAAAACATATTAATGGCTTATTAACATCTAACACTAGGAAGGTTATATGATAGTTAAACTGTGCTGATTTTACTTGCATAAAAGATCTTTTTAATGAATTAATGTGATTCATTTCTATTTACCCTGGATATCAGTGAATGATTTCATAACACTGGTTGTGTGACAGACCCTTTCAATGTGTAACTTCATGCAACATGAACTTTTTAAGACCCCAAATGTGGTACATTCCTTATAATGAGGTACAATTGCAAGGTATGATATGTGTAGTCCTGGTGGTCATTGTGGCATTTCTCACAAATTCACACATAGGAGCTGATTGGACTTACACGGAATTGCTAGCCATGTCCACTTGCAAGCTTTCAAGGCCACAACCTTACACGGAAATGCTATCTGCAGTTACCTAAAAGGTTTTGCAGCCAACAACACTGCTGCAAGCAGTGAAACTTTGCTTAGTTGAACCTCATTAATATGCATTGCAAGATGCCGCTCATTGAGCAACATCACATCCACGGTACATAGTAACACTCGTTGTTGGCCCTGTGCAAAGCCTACATGACGTTTATAGAATCCAGGGGATATTCTTTCATCCTATATGAACTGCCTGCCCCTTTGAGGTTGCTACTTAAGCTGTACTTACTCTACTGTTGGCTCTGTTTCAATAAGCAAAATGAAACCAAAATAATATCTCTCAGTTCATAATGATATTAAAATACATTGCAGCTCTGCAAAAATGTGCATATAAGTTGGTTGCTAACCAATAAACCTCATCACTTCCTGTAACCTTGTCCCACCTACTGTGCATCCTGGATGGCAACCAAACTACCTTCAGTCCAAGTTTCAAACATCACTGCTCCTTCTTTAACCCTTGTGATATAACTAAAGCCAGAATTTCCAATTCCTAAGCAAATTACACTGGATTGATAGGTTTTGTAGTGGCAGTATTTCTTCAATTTATTAAATAAAAGACAGAATGTCCTATTTATCTACATATGCTCTGGTTCTGTATAAAGAAAAGCATTCATGTCACGGTGCCTTTTCAGATCTGCAATATGAAGACAAGGTATACATAATGAAATGATGTGATTACTAACAGATGACAATAAGCTCTACATTAATAGACTAAATGTGGTAAAATTATGTTTTCCAATGCAGGCTTTAAATGGCCATCATACAGTTAAAAATATTTATTTATCCACTTTTATTAGCAATTTGTAAGACATGTAGGATTATCTATGTAGCAGTGCATGTCTTACTTAGTGAGAAGCTGGTAAAACTACAGTACCGTTCACAGTTTATAGCATGAGAAAAATATTAAGAGGCAGGATTTTAGAAGAGCTTAGTCTTAACACTGTACACAACTTTAATTCCTGTAGAAGGTTTACAGTGACATTTTGGAGAACACTTCAAAAACACACTATGATTTGAAGAGACTGAGTGACTGGTTATTTTGGATACGTATGAAGGGTGAGGTGTAAATGCTGTTATTTCTTTGAAGGTCACATTTACAGTATAGGGTGATAGCTCATTAAATGTGTTAATTGCTTGTTGCAACTAATTAAACATCAGAAGATTTTATTATACATTTTATCTTAGATATGTTTTAGATTTGATGAAGCACAGTAGTATGAAAGATTATCTGTCTATCTGTACAATAAAAGTCACGCTAATTACCTTGAAATTAGTCTGTTACAATTTGTTTTATGAAACTTTTAGTTATATACTAGCATAATTCTCTCTAAGGTAAATGAGAACTTTTTGATTATTTATATGAGAAAACATTTGTACTTTCCACTTTGCCCTGATATATAATACACATTTTTTGCTTCATGGTGCCGTGTATGCTTCTGTATGTAATTAATGGGGTAGATGTTATTAATCTTGCACTGTACTGTGCTACTGGAATGTTTTTATACAGTATGGAGAATGTGCATGAACTTGCAACACATCTTATAATATATGCCTGTATCTCCTGGGAACATATATTGTTCTATGCGCTTTGACTAACACTTAATCTAGCTGTATCTGCCACTTTGCTGCTACCTCTTTTCTTCCAATGTACAGCACTCAAATAAATGTTTGTAGTACATGAATTATTATGTTGTACCTGGGTCTTTTTCCCTCAGATACAATCCATAAAAATACAGCCCAGTAGGCTAAACTCATTCTTCTTTTTCTGGCTTTTCCCGGTTAGGGGTCACCACAGCGGATCACCTGTCTGCTCATGACTGGCAGTGGAGTTTTACGGTGTCAAGTTACCAGCCCGGCGCCCAACCTTCAACAGAAGGCACACACATGCACACACTCACACCTATGGCCAATTTAGAGTGTCCAATCCACCTACAGCATGCCTTTGGGAGAAATCCGGAGCACCCGGAGGAAACCCACGTGACCACAAGGAGGACATGCAGACTCTGCACAGAAGGCACCCCAGCCGAGAATTGAACCAGAGAACCCCTTGCTGTGAGGAGGCAATGCTAACCGCTGCACCACCGTGGCCGCCCAGTAGGCTAAACTCATTATCTAAATTAAATAAATATCAAATAGCTTATGTCTAGTAACATTCTTACTAACAGGAGATTTCATATCATTTTATTTTTTATTTGATTATTTTTACCTGGTTCATGAGAAAGAATTTGGCACAGTGATGCAGGTCCATATTTTGATTCTTTTATTGCAAGTTATTAGGTCTATACTTGCCAAACCTTTGCTTTTGTGCATTAATTTTAGTGTTGTTTTTTTTCAATACACACATAACATTGTTTTATGCACCACTTTAACACATTTTTGTTGCTTATTTAGTATACTCATCCCACTTCATGGAACTCCTTAATATATACTTTGCCCAAAATGTTGATTTCATTTTGAGCATCTTACCATTAAACATCTCTAGATAGAAACATATTCTTTTGGCAATAAAAAAATATTTTTATGGATTTTTAATAAAAACTCCTGAAAAAAATGAGATTAAATTTGTTAAGGTATTGGATAATAGCTATAGCACAAATGGTGAAAATCATATGGTTTCCTAAAACTGTTTTACAAAAGATTGTAGCATTTATTCTCTACTTTAGCAAACAATCTTGCAAGTATATTTCCTATATGATTGTGCATTACTTGGTATATGAGTTAGCATAAACACTTAAAAGCTAATCCTAACAACACACCTGATAAACAGAGGTAATCAATATGTTTCGTAGTTTCAGGATGTTGATATTTTTATCTGTCTTCAATTGTTTTTGCATGCCACCAAAACATGTGTCATCATCTTACATATATAATTAACTAACTAAATCCTACTCTCAAACCATATCTCAGTAAAAAAAAAAAAAAAATCAAGCAATTGTGCACAGTGCATGCACTGCAAATAAACACTAACCACCAAACAACCTAAATTAAATCCACAGAAACCAACTCCAACCTTCTTTATACAAAACAATTACTATAACTGATAAAAATAAACAGAAAATGGGTAAATCACTCAGTCAAAAAATGTCATTGCTATCAAAACAGATCTGATTACATGTATCTAAACTAAGTAAATTTAAACTGCCACAATATCTATATCTATCTATATTTCTATACACACACACATACATATATATATATATATATATATATATATATATATATATATATATATATATATATAAGAGAGAGATAGTAACATAACACTCAAAATACTGCAGACGTTCCTGACAAAATAAAATGCTAAAACTCAGGTAAGGACTATAAGAGAAAAACATCTATGAGCAACCTATTCATAAAAATACAGAAGCTGGTCTAGACATATTCAATGCTTACCATACTCAAAGATTCCGACTACTGCTTTTCAAAGAAGTAAAATGGAGGTAGTAATTTTAAACTAAACAAAATGGGATGTGTGGACCTACTTTGTGAAATGTGATACTCTAAGACTGCAGAATTGGAAAACTCACTTCTATGACGTATGGCTTTGCAACTCACAATAAAAATCATTGCATAATCTTAGAGCATCACCATGACAATCATTACATAATCTTAGAGGACCAGATGTTTTTTCTAAGCCATATCAGATGCCTGCATACTCTATACAAAGACGTATTGAATGTCTTACTCTATGGTGAGTTGTTAAGGGTCAGTAGATTATGTAGTGAAGTTAAAGTGATGGAAGAGGAAATTGTTTGTACCTGTATTATTTTTAAACAAAGTGGGTATAGTGAGGAATTAATTATGAATTCCCTGAAAAAATTGTTTCGGGTATTGAAAGGTAGGCATGGGACTGTTAATAAGGAAAATATTTGTTATAATAATAGTTTAGATAGGCTTAAAGGTCAGAATGGGAGGGAATTTATTTTGTTACAGTTTTTAACGTGTTGAGTCTTTTCTTTTTAAAGGAAGAAGTTGTGTTAAGAATTTGTACAGAATTCCTTTGATATCTTTTAAGAAAGGTAGAAATATTAAAGATATGGTGGTTCATAGTTTGTTTTTTGCACCCAAAGAAGGTCCACTAGAGTGATAGGGACCTTGGGTACAGTTGCTTGTAGAAACTGTTCAATATGCAAGTATGTAAAGTGTTTTGATAAGATTAATGGGGTAAAATATAGTCCCATAGCACGTTACACTTGTACTACAAAGGGGGTAGTGCATGCTTTGACTTGCTCCTACAGCCTTTTTTATACAGGGGAAACAAAAAGATAATTTAAGATAAGACTGCAGGAGCATATTAGAGACATTACAAACAAGAATTGTGAAAACCCCGTAGCTGTTCACTATAATATGGTGCATGGGAGGGTTTACTTATTTAAAGTCTTGTATATGGGAGCAAATTCATATAGAGGATGTTTCGGTGTTGAAGAATAAATTGTTATTTTAAGAAACTGTTTTTATTCTTAAGTATGATACACTGACACCCAAGGGCTTGAACAGGGAATGTACTTGGAAAGCCTTATTGTAATTGAATGTCTCCATTGGATAATTATTTTATTGGTATTAATTGGTGTGCCTATTTAATGGTGTGTTCTTTTATGCTTGTTAACTCCTAGAAGGCTTTTCAGCCGAGGTGCTAGAGTGTTGAACAGTGTGCTGTGTCTTTGCTGACAAGAAATGTTATTATTTTTATGTAATTTGCTTGCCCATTTTATCACTAGCTGTTTTGTATTTTAATTTTGAAGTTGGTTTGTGTTTACTGGTCTGTAAGAGAAGTCATAAAAATACAGAAACTGGTCTAGCCATACTCAGTGCTAACTATACTCAGAGATTCTGACAACTGCTTTTCAAAGAAGTACAATGAAGATAGTAATTTTAAACTAAAAAGAACAAATGGGACGTACAGACCTACTTTATCAAATGTGATACTCTAAGACTATGGAATTGGAGAACTCATTTCTGTGACTTATGGCTTTGCAACTCACAATAAAAATCATTCCATAATCTTAGAGCATTACCATGACAATCATTCCGCAATCTTAGAGCACTAGATATTTCTTCTAAGCCATATCTGATCCCTGCATACTCTATAAACAGATATTCATTAAGTTAAACAAAATAAGCTCTTATCATTCAATAATTAATATGAAAAGAAGAAAATAATCCGTCAAAGTAAAAAAAGTCATTAGAACATGGTGAGCTCTTATCAAGTTTATTAAAAAACAAAACAATGTATGTGCCTCCACACCATCTTTGTGTAAAAGTCTTAAAAATGACTGTTTGAATTTGGAAAACATTTTCTAGTAACTAATTGCAACACATTCAGAGGGACATTAATGTGTGCACGTTGTTATACAGTGTACTAGTACACTTTGATAAGAATTAAAATAAATAAATAAATATTAAGTCATATACATTTTATATTATACAATGGTAGCTAATTAACATTCAAAAATGTGTACAGGAAAACAGGAACTGGAACAACTCACCAAGCCTGGACAGTACCAACGTAACGGTAACTAAAGTCAGTAAAAACAAAATGTGTACTTTGATAGGTTGGCCCAACCAGTATGCCCATTGTAAATTGAGCATATATCAATACAGAAATGTCCTGTCGCCTGCAATTTCTTCTATTAATATATGTTAAGGCTTTGCAGTTTTGTTGAACTAAGAGGCTGAGAAGTATGTATGGAGGCAGAGAAAATACAAGGAAAATCAGGTACGTTATGCAAAACTAATGAAACGTACCTGACTTTCCTTGCATTTTTGTCCTGTCTCTCTGGTACCACTAAATTGTCCAGATTTCAGTTTGTTTGTTTTTCTTTTTCTCAAAAAAAAAAAAGAAGCAATGAAGATGTTCCTTTCTCCATTGCTTGCTTTTCAAAGCATTGATCTACTGTATAAGCATGGGAATGTAAGTCACATACACAAGTGCAGTGCATCAACAAAGCAGCAGAATACAGGAACAATTAGGAATAACACCGCAGCGCCATTGTACAAAGACATTATTTAAGAAAAGTAAGTCATTTCTATCTTAAATAATGTCATTGTGTAATAGCAAAAACTGGCTCCTGGGTGTGGTATATTGAAGATTTATCCACAGCTGCCATTGTTTAATCATGAGGGTGAAGAAGCCCTCATGATTAAACCACACTAACCCTGGGTATAATTTCAGTATATCACACCCAGGAGTTGGTTATTGTTATATTATATATTTATATATCTGTATAGTTGGTTATTGCTATATTATATATTTATATATCTGTATAGTTGGTTATTGCTATATTATATAATATATTTATATATATGTATATATATATATATATATATATATATATATATATATATATATATACACACACACACACACACACACACACACACAAACACACACATATATATATATATATAAATATATATATATATATATATATATATAGATATAGCTATATAGATAGATATAGACAGATAGATAAGTGTGTCATATTATATTACCAAATATATATCTTAACTGCAAAGCAATCAAAAAGTGGATAAAACTTATTTTCATATGTATGTATACATATATATATATATATATATATATATATATATATATATATATATATATATATATATATATATACACACACACACACACACACACACACACACACACACACACACACACACACACACACACACACACAACCTCTGAGATCATACAACAGTAGGGAAAAAGAAAAACTCCCTAAATCCCACTGTCCCATGATTTTGCACAATACCCACCTCCACGCCATTGATAAAGTGTGAATTGACCAAAATATTTGGCACTTCACAGCTCATTTGATGGCGCAAACTACATCCCTGTATCTATCTGTGTATATTTTCATATATACAGTATGTATATACGTGTGTGTATGTGTGTGTGTGTGTGTGTGTGTGTGTGTGTGTGTGTGTGTGTTTGTGTGTGTGTGTGTGTGTGTGTGTGTGTGTGTGTGTGTGTTTATTGGTCTGATACAGCTGGAGTGTAATAAGTGAAATACCTGGTATGATGGTTTTGGGAATGTAGCATACAAGCTTTGCCTGGGTCACAAACTAAGCTTAAATACTTCATAATACTATACATTTTATTTATGAAATCTCAGATCCCTATGCATGTCCAGTTCAGGACATCCATGCTATATAGCACATATAGTACATGGCATAGGGATGTCTCTACTCAAGTATATCTAGCAATATACAGGCCTTATTCTCTAATGCAATGAGGTTTCTACACAGGTGGCATAGAGTAATATGTAGTACAGACAGGTCACACACAAACGGCAAGCCATCTTTTTCATGCACATGTAAAAGATATGCATCTACCATTATGTCAGATCTTTGTGAGTTATATACATTCACTTCAACATCATGATCGTTAACCACAAGCAGAAGTAACTTTGCACTTCTGAGACTTTCCCAGGTGCCAAACTTAACCAATTACTCCTATGATGTTCCATGTCTATTCTTCCCTCTAGCTGCTGATTTCCCTTTTATAACCATAACTGATAAACACAAAATGCAGGAATCAGGGCCTTTCCTCCAGATCTCTCCACAAGGGTTTTATGTGGCCTAGGATGGGGGTGGTGGGAGGGTATGTTGGACCTAGACCTTGAGAAGACATCTCTCAATTTAATTTTTCCAACACTTTTGGTTTCTAATAGCATGATGGGAATGGACCCTATTCTTAAGTCAAAGTATGATTAAAGATCATGAAATTAGTATAGTTTCCATCTTTGATGTTAGCCAAAGATGCTCTTTGCAGCACCTGCAATATGCCCAGAACTGGATCCTGCAATTTGTACGGAGTTACATAAATTGGTAGTATATCTAAATAAGACTTTAAGTTCTTTTTTATCAGACTTATTACATCTACTGCAATTGGAACTGTCTGTGCATCCTTCTTTCATATTGCCCTCCTTTCTGCCTGCAAATGCTAGTATTTTATGACTTTGCATTTCTTTATATGTAAGACATTAAAATCACTGTATGTATCAATTTCAATGATCAGTGCTACTTTTGTCTACTTTTCATGGACTACTACATCTGGTTTCCATGCTTCTATTTAAACTGTTGGTAATGGGCATTTCCATGTGATATAAACTTCATCATTCTGTATAATGCTTTGTGGCTCATGCTTCCAATCCTTCTCAGCTTCTTTCATATTGTAATGTTTGCACAATCCCCAGTGCAACAGTCTTGCCACATTACTATGCTTTTCAGAATACAGGCCTCTGCCATTAGTGTAGCACACCCAGCAACAAGACATGCAAAAGTTTCCAGTTCTGTTAGAAAAAAAAATGCCTGTGTCTATTTGTCCATGTTCAATGGACTTTGTAAACCAATGTGTACATAGTCTACATTCCACTATCCATCTATCCTGGGATGCTGATATTAAACTTCCATTTTTTTTTTCGTTTAAATTTACCTCTCCTTAACCATTCCTATATCATATCCTGATCACCACAAGGTTTTTCTAGGAATTTTCTGGATTTGCAACTATATTTATACTTTTTCCACATTTCTTGCCTTCTCATCTGATCCTTCTCTTTGTATTCTTTCTTTTGTTTTTGACACATTCAGTTGCTGCCTGACTTTTGTCTACTCCTTCTTTGAATTCCTGCTTGACACTGATATGCTTCTGCTAAACAAAGCCGAAAAGTCATCTTAGATTTGTTCTCTTCATGTTTCAAAACTTTTACTCTGTTTGGATTTGATGATTCAGCAGATATGTATGCAGTCCTACAATTGTCAATCTATGCATATAAATTCAAGGAGGCCCATATCTTTTTCAGAACAAGGGATATATAATCTTGGTACACATTGATTTTTATATATAATTTGATGTGTGAAACATTTTTTCTTTTTTTTCCTCTCCAGCTGATCTAATATCTTTTGAGGCCAATTGCCCCAACAATTTAAGTTAGAATAGGAAGAGCAAATCGGTTTCTAGCTTGGACTTCATTCCTACATGTCAGGGCTGTTTTCAGTATTAATTTTATTCTTATAGACTATTATTTAGTGAATTTTGTTTGCATTTTTTCATGTATTATTGCCAATCCTTTATCTCTTCCCAAATATTTATACACTCCCTCCTGTTCAAGTTCCTTTATATCACATTACTGTCTCAGACTGATATTTTCTTGGAGCTGCAGGTTTTCCTGCTTTAAAATGTTGTTTTTGCCCATTTATCAAGACCAAATGACATTCTTATATCATCTGAGAACATTTTGACCACTGTGCTTTCAGTGCCTTACCTGATGAAATATACAGTTTTAAATTATCCCTCTCAAAAAAAGATGGGAAGTCTTTACACTTTGTAGGCATCTAGGAGTCAAATTGAAACCATGGCCTAATCTGTTAAGTAGACAGATTACTGGGTTAAGGGCAAAACAAAAGAGCAGTGGTGACAAAGTTACCCTAAAATACCTCCCTTGAATTTGTATCCCTGGTATAATAATTTGTCCTTTCTCATGGTTTAGCTGAAAAGTTGTTTGCCACAGTTTTATGGTCACTGTAATGTAATCGATCAATGTAGGGTATATTTTTTGAATCTCAAAAGGGTCTTTTATCCATGAATGTGAAATGACATTGAATGCATTTTTGTAATCTATCCATGCCCTACTTAGATTCGACCCCTTTTTACAATTCTCCACTATGACTTTATTTAACAAAAAATGATCCTTTGTTCTACATGACTTTCTTTTATTACCCTTTTGTTCTATTGCTATAACCAAGTTTTCTTTTAAATTACTCTAAACTTTGTTGGCATCAGTTCCAGTATACAGTTTATACATTGTTGGAAGGCACATTATCAGTATATTGTTTTTAGGATAGCTTGCAGGTTCACTCTTAAGGGGTATCATTTTTCCTGTTGTTAACCAGGTTGGTGTGTGTTTGGGGTGCCCATATAGGTTGTTCTTACTCAGGGCTAAATCTTTGAATAACAATGGGCCGGATTCACGAATGGCCAAATTCCATGCAGGAACAGTATAGCAGGTCCTGCATGCAATATGGCCACTGTGCGATCCGGAATAGGGCCTTTTTCGCGTGCATGAGCAGCCCTATACTGTTCCTGAGTGGAATTCCATTCAGTATGCAAATAACCTCATTTGCTGTGGAAAAACATGCAAATTAGGTAATTTTGCAATCCAGCAAGCTGAACAGATTCCGTATTGGAACAGTGTAGCCGAATAAATTTTTGCATCTGACAAAATGGAGGCATGACAGCTCATGAAAAGCATGTATTATGTAGAACAAACAAGCCAATGGCCAAATATAAGGCCACTGGCATTAAAAGCCACATAATTTTTATAAAAATAAAACTTTTATTTTTTTTGGCCGATCACAGCCATTTAAGCTAAGGGAAGCGATGTGCAAACACTGGAGTGCCGAAGATAAAAAAAAAAAAGGGAAAAACTGACATTTAACAGAAATATGCATTCTGCCATTGTAGTCAATGGCAGGCAGAATATATACAAGACAAGGGAGCACTGGTTGCCAAGGTGAAAGGGTGTGCTTGGGAATTGTAATTATGGACCTGCATACTGGGGTATGTAAATGAAGGGACCTGTACTGAATCACAGATATCTACCTACTGGAAGCCTTCACCTAATCATGCAGGTGCAGGAATAGGGAGCCACGTAGGCAGGACAAGAGGATGACTTCTGTAGGGGGTGTGTCATGCTTGGTATAAACTTATTGGAGCCCTGTGGTTTGTGTTTGCTCTTAGCTAAGCAGAGCTAAGGAAGGGGGTGTGTCTCACATTGTTTAGCACTGTTTCCCTGCTTAAATGGGTGTGCATGCTGTGCAACAGGTTTTAAATAAAAAAAAAAAAGAAGAAAAACAGGAAATAGCAGTTCAGTTCACATGTGAGCACTGGGTATGGGTGGCACACCTCGGGGCTTAAACGGAAAGGCAATAGGAAGGGAAAACAGCAGTAGGAAGCCAATCAAAGAGAACTAGCATAGCTGGGAGGAGAAATGTATCAGAATTAGCCAATTACGCAGGCAGCAACCCAGCCCAGCACAGAACTATAAACTATGCAAACCCCTTTCACTCTGTTTTTTTCCCACAACTCTACATCACCAGTGTACACAAATGGGGAGGTTTTACCTGGCAAAACTAACAAAATGATAGTGGCTACTGTCACTCTCATACATCAATATGTGCAAGATGCTGAGGGTGGTGAGGATCTGAATGCTGATGATCATCCCACAGTGAGGAGGAGGAGGGGAAGAGTATGCAGACCCAGGGTAACCTACCAGGGCCTATGTAAGCTGGAGATAGTGGAGTGCTATATGGTGGACAGGGACATTCTACAGCAAATTGTTGAGCTGTGCCAGCCCTGCCTTGCACACAGAACCAACAGAGGGGAACCCATGCCAGTGGATACCAAGATATGTGTAGGCTTAAGAATACTAGCCACAATTACCTTCCAAAGCGCAACTGGGCATATCATGAGGATCTCACAGGCATCAGCATCCAGGGTACTGCACCAGTTCCTGGATGCCATGTCAGCACATGCCAGTAGCAAATATATTTCCCCATCACCCATGAGGCATTGACCAGCAGTATGCATCTCTTCCACCAAATAGCAGAATACCCTGAGGTAGTGAGTGCTATAGACTGCACGCACATACACATCAAAGCACCACCCGGTGAGTGGGGTAGCTTCTATATAAAAAGCAAGGGCTTCCCCTCCATCAACTGTCAGGTCGTGTGCGATGCCCAAGGCATTATCTTGAATGTGTGTGCTGGCAGCACTGGAAGCTATCATGACTCCCACATCTGGCATATGACACAGCTGTACCAGTCATTTGCCTGTGGGGACATCCCATATGGCCACCTAATGGGGGATGCTGGCTACGCACTGGAGCCATGGCTGATGACACCCCTCAGAAATGCACACACACCTGAATAAGAACTCCATAATGAGGCACACACACAAACCAAAATCATAATAGAGCATGTGTTTGGTAAGCTCACGTCACGGTTCCACTGCCTGGACATATCTGGTGGAGCCTTGCAGTACTCTCCAGCTACATGTACACAAATGTTCATAATATGTGCCATGCTACACAATATGATCCTGCGGAAACAGCTCAGCAGGAACAGCATGGGGCAAGGCCACAATGCCCCCCATCATTGACAAGGCCAGCACAGGCACAGAGGGACTCAGAGGAGGAACTACCTGAGCCTACCCATGTAGGCAGAAGGAGGCATGCCCAGTATGCCCAGGCCTTGGCAAAGAGGCAATGCATAGCACATACACTGACATGGTAGGGACCCAGGGAATGACACCTCTCTCTGACTCACTCATACAGTAAAAGGGATGCCAAACATGACACTACTCATGCTTTACCATATATAGGGAGTGTACTATGGGCATCCAACATAGTTAGCCCTCCAGCACCATCCTCATTACTGGCCCAGGCACAAGGTAAGTCACTCTTCCTATCAATTACTGAATGGAGTAGTATGTTCTGACAGTTGTATCTATGGCATGGATGCAAGCATGCAAGGGAATCAGGTGGCTGAATGGGATGGCAACAGATACTGGACAACTATATGGGCAGCATGAAATCCATAGCAAATATTGGAGTCAATACACTAGGCAGTACTAGACAAGGTGACAAATCCCACTGCAGTACATGTGGTGGCCCAAATGTGTGTCCATAGAACACACAAATGCATGTCAGTGAGGCTCACATACCCACCACTAGTCTCAGCCAGCAGACAGGTGTAGATTACCATAAAGAAAGGCTGGCCTAAGGCCTCCATTTGATGGTAATGGTGAACAGCACTCCTGCAGACCTACACAGACAGACTGCAACAGGTCTGGCAGTTGTATGTTAGTTCTGAATGGTAAGAAGTCTGAAATCTGTACTCCACTGATTTGCCTCCAGTCTGCATGATAGGTCAAAATACAAAATGATGGGGAAGCCAACAGAGTGCCTGACATACCAGTATAGTCATAGCACAGTTTACAGTTATCAGGTGTGCCTCCCCCCACCACAATCCTATGTAGAAACGCAGTAACATTTAAGTATGAGGAGAAGTATCAGTGGAGCACAGATTACCCGGGCTGACCCAATCTACAGGATAAACACTAAATTTCCAATAAGTAACGTAATTTATTTAAAAAGATAAAAAATTTTTTCGCTTTTAGAAGAGACAGAAGCCAACAGAACAACAACACAGAAGCTCACTTCTTTTAAACCTGCTATCAGGCGGTAATTAATTAAGACATTAAAATTTAAAGACAAAGTGCATACTTATTCAGTGATAGCAAACATTGATCGTGGCACCACAAGGATAAAGTGATGTAGTATGTTTGCAATTTCTAAAAAAATTAAAATGCTTAAAATGTTTGCTAACAAAATTAAATTAAAAAATATTCTATTAAATATAAATACATTGGAAAGAAAAAGACATAAGAAGATATAATATAGAAAGAATAAAAATACTACTGCATAATTGTTAAAACAGTCTGACCAGTGACCTAATACCAGACATACCAGTGATAAAATTAATTGATACTAGAAAAAATTAAAAAGCTTCAAAATTTCTTCACAAAACATTGTATGTTAGTGTTAAAAATGGAAATAGTATAGGTCATGAAGAATGTGAAGTGGCTTAATATACATCACCAAGGGATACAACGACTATTGACTAAATGATGATGGAAGCATGCGTGTATATGAGGGTATAGGATATATGAATATATAAAACAAACGCTTTGGTGGTATGATAAGGAATATATAAAACCCCTTACCTTAAATAGCCCTGTATTTTAAAAATGCATTTTATATTGATAATTATCATTGATACCTCGGTGAGACCCGGGTAGAAAGGCATCTAGTTGTAATAACTCACTCTCTAATAGTAGTGATCTCTAAGGCTTTCCCTTCTCCTCACATCACATACCTGGTCAATACTTTTGAAGCCGTAAATTGTGACACCCCAGTTCCAATATATGTTTTTGAAGAGCATTACCTCCTATTATTATTGATGGCATAAGAATGTTATATTTTAACACGGTCCTAAAACCGGGTCAGTCTTACTAACATAAAATGCATTGCAGCATTCGCAAAAAGCTACGCACACAATGGATTGGTGTTGCAATTAATTTTGTGATTGATAGCAGCACCCACAGGAAAGGGTGCTTTTTTTTGCCTAATAAGTCTGTTTGACTGTTTGTTTCTAACAAGTCTCTAAGATTTGTAGCCTCTTTAAAACTGGAAAAAGTGTATGTGCCCTCCTATGGATGGTTGAGCAGAATCTAATGTTGTTAGTCCTTTGAATAGTTCAACATCAAGGTAATCAATGTTGGATGTTGAAAAATGGTGGGCTTGGTCAAGGATCAGTTTTTTTTTAGGGATAGGGATCCCAAAACAAAGGTACCCCAAGGTATGAGATGTCAATAAAATTTATCCTTGTTGATCCTGTTTAGCTGACATTTTTAATTCATTTTAGAGAAGAGTTAGCATAGGCAGGTGTCTAGTACTAGTGACACATACGTCTACTGTATTCACCTTTCGAAAAAATCACTAACCACACCCCTTGTCTGGCTTGGTAACTCTTACTGCTGAGTTACTGATTTTGTTCAATTCTTAAAAAAGGTTCAAATCCTCTCTTGAGGCATGGTTGTGCCCAAAAAGCCTTTTCAAACTTTTCAAAAATGGCAAGCCAGAATGTAAGGGGGGGGGTGCTTGGTGTAACTAAAAACCAAAGAGTAAACCAGGCAAATCATTGTTGAAAAATCAGAGAGAAGAGTTATGAAAGAAAAGTTTTTTTTTTTATTTGAATAAACTGGTAATCTACATTGCCGTTGTATCAGTTGTTGAGAAGTGTCAACCTCTATCAGTGACTTGTTCCTCCTGACGGTTGTTTTTTTTCAAAAAAAAGCTTTTGTTATTGCTATTTTGTTTTTTGTTATTAAAGATTTGATCCTATTACTTCTCCGAGATCCTTGATTTTCTTCATGGTGGGTACCTCCAAACTGCTTTCTGATGGGAAGTTGAAAAAAAGCGTTTATTTTGATCATGTGTCTGTCCCTCTCAAGTCTCTTGTTTGTTTGTTTTTCAACTAGCATTGAATCAAATCAATGCTAGTAAATGATCGTGTAGTGTCATATTTGTATCTGTAAAATATTACCATTTAATATAGTTATATCAAGCTTAGACGCTTCATCCAAAAGCACAGAAATATAAGGTATATAATTACAATTATTAAGTCCTAATAACTCAGCGCTTTGTTTGTTGAATAAGGCCTCTAATTCTGTAAGGAATACAGAATGCTGGAAGAAACAAAACTTCAATTGTAGTTTTGATTTTAGGTTATCAAAAGAGTGATCTTTTGTAAGTCTTTCAAAATAATAATCATGATCCGAACCTTCATCCCGGGAAGCAAGTTGAAGCCAAAGTTACTGATCACTCAAAACACAAGCGTTGTTTGCCCATTCCCTAAGGAGGCAGGCCCAAGGCGGCATCCCAGTCCCATTTTCCCTTTTCCTGTATACCAGACAGCGCGTTGATTGATGCGTGGTGGAGCAAATTGCCATTAGGACTCCTGTTGTTGATGTTTCCAGGGCTCGAAGACCCCACGGGCCATATAAAACACTAAACTTGTAAATCCACAGAAAACTGTCAACAGAAAAGTGGTGTTCAGAAAGATAAAACACGCTTCTGTTAGACAGAAGCTTTCTTCATATACCAACAACCACCAGCTCAACTTCTTTTAAACCTGCTATCAGGCAGGTAATTAATTAAGACATTAAACATTTAAAATTAAAAAAATTTCTTTTTAAAAAATGTTGTTAAGGATTATTATATTAAAATAGACTCATTCCATATAAAAACAATGAAAAAAAAATACAAGAAAATGAAGATATAGAAAGTGTATAAACAACACTAAATCTACAGGATAGATTGTTGCATGTGTACAATATGCAGGGGTCTGTGTGCTAGGTTGTTGTGTGTTCAATATTGTCTGGAAGTGGTCAGCATGTAGGCATGGAGAGTTGTGTCTCTGTGGCCTATGGCCAGTACTGTGGTTGACAGGAACATGTTCTGACAACTGCAGTGCCAAGCACAATGCTTCTCAGCAATACCCATGTCAGCAATCGTCCATACTCACTGTCCAAATGTCAATATCTGTCACCATCTGAAAGATGGACATGCCATGAATGTGGGCCCATACATACACACGGTACACAGATGGAAGTACCCTAGACAGAGTGCATACAATTTAACTGTCAGCTGCACACAACATTGGAATTGTATAGACAGGTTAGCAGCACATTAGTTGTCTGTGTAGTATAGAATACTGATTTAGTCTGGCCAATCACTGGCAGACCACAAAAGGCACAGTTATGAAGTAATGAGAGACTGTCCAAGTCCCCGCACAAGGCAGTATAAGGGGAATGTCCCAGGTATATCTGTGAGTCAGCTGCAAGTAGCTTCCATATCACACATGCACTCAGCTCACCCCACCATCAGCCACAGGTTTATCACAGGCCATATCCTTGCTGTTGGGAATGAGTACAGTATGACTCCACTTCTGTATGAGAATATCCACAGAATGCAGCATACTGGAGAGCTGTCCTATGCAGGTATGTCCATAGCTGTAAGGAGCACCCTGTCTGCATCCAGACCAATTGATCAATATGGACGGTATTGCCCTTAACACTTTGCACACTTACCCTTTCACTCCAGGGGAATCCACTGGCTTGCAGCCTGGGAATGTAGGAGTGACAGAATGCAGTGACCTGCTACAGATGGCTTGCATAACTACCAGATGGCCTACAGTCCTCTGTCAAAGGCTTGTGCCTCACCCGTAGTGCCAATGTATGGGATCTCATGAGAGCACAACTAACAACCTAACACAGTCAGCAGAACAGAAATGCAAGACCATGTTGACAAATCCCAGTAGCATGCCCCCCATGTCCCACTGCATGAATTCTGGACCAATCCATAAATACCACTGGGATGAAGGGTCAACTATAGGGATACTTTTCAGATATTGCTCGCATAATGTTAGGAAGAGGATAGAATAACACAGTGGGGGGGGTGTAGATGCATGGATGTCATGGAGTGTGTGAAGCCTGAAACTCTGATGTATGCCCATACTACCCCTGCCTACAAACCCAGTAATGGGTGGCTACAAACCTGCTCATAAACCACAATGTAAATGAGATCTGACCAGATATATGAGCCCTGCCTGTGGGTAAACTGGGTGAATCTGTACAGCTGAGAGGTATGGCCACAGAAGGATATGGCCATTCTGTTAAGATGATATCTGTACAAGAAGGGGATCCTCAGACACCATATTACAAAGGTGCTGGACCATTTACACAGACCCATCAGCAAGTGTCTGTAGATACTCCTCCACAATGGCAGGAGTATGCAAGAATGTGTAGGCTGTGGACCACAATACTGGTCTCAGCTTCATTCATCTGGAATTTCCCAGTAATAAACTGTGAGCATATCTGTCAGTAGTTGATGACATAATACATCACAGTGTAAAACAGTATGTATGTCTGAATATCTCTGCTAACACCAACTATGTAACACAAGCAGCACAGACAGCAATAGTTACAATATCCCCCTGTCACCCATTATGATGCCATATTGTCAACCTAAGTACATATATCCTGTAAAAACAGGTTGCTAGATGTATGTGTAGAACACCAAACCCTGGACTGGAGTACAACCCTACCTGGAATTAATTCACACACTCAATACAGAAGGTCATACTGGGCATGCTCCTACACTTAGAGAAATGAAGCCCATGTCTGACGACACAGTTGACTATACATATCTGTCATTTGCAGATGTCTGTGCACACACTCCAAATTGTACACCATTTATGCTTCACACACACATTGGATAGGAATACTCACACATATCCAAGGCCAACACAGTATAATATGTCACACATACACACACACAGATGTGGGAAGAGAGAGAGAGACAGTGACAGAGAGATTTCCATTTTGAGGCCTGTCCCACACACTACACATCCAATTGTCTGATATCACATGACATCACATGATGTGCTGATGTCAATCATTGTACACATTCCTTTTGGTAGCCCTCAGCCCTAAACTGTCCGTGGTGTTTGTGATAACTGTAACACGATAGTACAAATCAGTATTCATGTAGCCTTTGTATACTCAGTCCTGTCAAATGTAAAATTGTGTGTGTGTGTGTGTGTGTGTGTGTGTGTGTGTGTGTGTGTGTGTGTGTGTGTGTGTGTGTGTGTGTGTGTGTGTGTGTGTTTCTAGAGGAATGATTTATGGCCCATTCACACACACTTCACTTCCCATTGCCCATGGTAGCACTCCTGCTGATGTCAGCCATTTTGAAATCAACTATTGGCCAAATCTTAGCCCTATAAGCTCTGTGGTGCTTGTGATAACTGTGTAATATTGTAGTGCAACAAACTAGTTAGGTAGGAGTTCTAATCTTGGTATTGGCAACTGTGATAACGTGTGTGTGAGAGTGTGTGTGTGTCTTTGTTGACACCATATTTTGTGGTCATTCACACTTCCTACACTTCCCCCTCCCCTCCTTTAGCATTTCAGCTGATGTCACTCACCTTCACAGACACCTTTGGTCAGATCTTCAACTTATAAGCTCTGTGGCACTTCGATAACTGTGTAATACCATAGTGTAGCAAACTAGTTAGCTAGGAGTTCTAATCCTGGTTCTGGCAACTGTGATAATGTTTATGTGTGTCTCTATGTTGATACCTAATGTTGTGGTCATTCACACTTCCTACACTTCCCTCACCCCTCTTTTAGCACTGCAGCTGTCACTCACCTTCAAAGATACCTTTGGAAAGCTCTTCAGCATACAAACTCTGTGTGCTTGCAATAACTGCTTAATACTATAGTGTAGCAAACTAGTTAGCTAGGTGTTCTAATTCCAGTCTGTGATAATGTGTGTGTGTGTGTGTGTGTGTGTGTGTGTGTGTGTGTGTGTGTGTGTGTGTGTGTGTGTGTGTGTTTGTGTGTGTGGGTGTGTGTGCAGAGATCAATGATTTTGAGGCCATTCACACCACTGCAC